>NC_138383.1:5103023-5153871 GCF_054177405.1 Leptonychotes weddellii | reverse complement strand
GCCCTTGGGTATTATTTTAAGAACAATGGCTAGGGGCGCCTGGGTGGCTCAGTCGTTAAGTGCCTGCCTTCGGCTCAGGTCATGATCCCGGGGTCCTGGGATCAAGCCCCACATCGGGCTGCCTGCTTGGTGGGGGGCCTGCTTCTCCCTCTCCCTCTGCCCCTGCTTGTGTTCCCTCTCTCGCTGTGTCTCTGTCAAATAAATAAATAAAATCTTTAAAAAAAAAAAAAAGAACGCACTGGCTTTGCAGAAACTCCTGAACCCTTGTGTGAGCAACCTCCCAGCCACCACCTCCATTCCACTGCTTCTGGGGATAAGTAGAGAGGGTGGGCGGCAGTAGGGTGGACCAGGCTCACCTCAGCATCAGGTCCCGGGATGCCTGCCGTGGTGCTGAAGGCATAGTCTTCCAGGAGGGACCTGCGAAGAGGCGCAATCAGCACCCACTTGCATCCCCAGGGCACTAATTGATTCCGAGAAAGGAAGGTGGCCCAGAGCCCCGGTGAACCTGGAAGACTTCTCCAGGAGAATGGGACAGAGTTGCTTAAAGGAATTTCACAGCCCCCCTAATGCAGAGATTTTCCTTTTTTTAAAGTAGTAGAGGCCCTTTAAAAACAATCTGTTAAACACTTGTGGTAAGCACAGCATAACTCGACCTGTCCCATTGCCATGCAGTACGCTTGAGACTATTTTAACACTGGATATCAACTGTACTTCAAAAAAAGAAAAATAGCCACAAAATGGAAAAACAACTTTTAAAAACAACAGATAAGAGAGAATAACAGAGAGACTCTTGGGTGGCTCAGTCGGTTAAGCGTCTGCCTGTGGCCTAGGTCAGGATCCTGGGACCCTGGGATCGAGTCCCGCCTCGGGCTCCTTGCTCAGTGGGGAGCCTGCTTCTCCCTCTGCCTGCCACTCCCCCTGCTTGTGCTCTCTGACAAATAAATAAATAAAATCTTTTTTTTTTTTTTAAGATTTATTTATCTGACAGAGAGACAGCGAGAGAGGGAACACAAGCAGGGGGAGTGGGAGAGGGAGAAGCAGGCTTCCCGCGGAGCAGGGAGCCCGATGTGGGGCTCGATTCCAGGACCCCGGGATCATGACCTGAGCCGAAGGCAGACGCTTAACCGACTGAGCCACCCAGGCGCCCCAAATAAATAAAATCTTCAAAAAAAGAGAGAGAGAGAGAGAGAAAAACAGAACTGTGTTGGCTAAGATGAAGGTGGAGGGCGGAGAGCTCACAAAACTCCCTCCTATCTCTCAATGGTCAGGAACACTTTGGAAGAACAACCTGACAGCCACTGACCTAGGCCAATTCTCTTATTCTGGGGATGAGCACACTGAGGCTCAGAGAGGTTCAGGAGTCACCCAAGATCACACAGTAGGTAGCATATGCAGGACTGGCAGCCAGGACTTCTGACCCCTGGTCAGTTCGCTCTCCACTCCTCAGGCTCCTCATGGGCCAGGAGTTGGGGGAAGGGAGGAGTAACTGACAGCAGAAGTGGGGCGCACAGCAGGTGGAAAATGGGGCGGTGAGGAGGCAACAGCATTTGGACTGAAGGGGTGACAGTCACCCAAGCCAGTCCTGCTCTTACTTCGTTCGAGCCTGGGAAGAAGGGAGCGCCTGGGCAGCACCTGTGGCGTCTCGGGCACGTGAAGCTAGTTTAACAGGCTCCTCAGGTAGCATCACTGGAAAAAAAGAGAACAGAAATGATGCCATTTGGCTAGTGAACTGGAGTCAGATGGAGAGGACTGGAAGTTCCCCACCAAGCTCTCCCAGGAAAACCTTCTCCCAGGAAGTTCACCCTAAATGCCAACTGGGGCCCAATGAAGAGCCCAACCCTACTGCACCCCATCAAGCGTAGGAAGAATGATGCACTTCCATCACCCAGAGCTCTCGGCTGAACACAAGGCTTGGGCTCCATGGGTCCTTCTGTGCCAGGTCGGGGGAGCCTCAGCCTGGTTGCCCCCAGTGAGCTCCCCACACCCCAGAAGCCCCGCTCCTCATTACAGCAGAGGGGGACACACACGATATCCAGAATATATAAGAAACTCCTACAACTCAATAGTAAAAAGACAACCCAATTTAAAAAAAAGGATCTGAATAGACCTTTCTCCAAAGAAGATACACAAATGGCCAATAAACCCATGAAAAAGATGTTCAATGTCAACAGTCACTAGGGAAATGCACATTAAAGCCACCATGAGAGGGCAGGGGGTGGGGGATGGGGTAACAGGGTGACGGGCATTAAGGAGGGCATGCGATGGAGGAGCACTGGGTGTTACGTAAGACTGATGAGTCACTGAACTCTACCTCTGAAACGAATAACACTCTATATGTTAATTAGTTGAATTTAAATTTTAAAAGATTTAAAAAAACCCACAACGAGATGCAACTGTATTATACGCGCCAAGATGGGCATAATCAAAAAGACAGAAAATTAGCAAGTGTTCGCAGGGATGTGGAGAAACCAGAACCCTCGAACGCTGCTGGCAGGAATGCAAAATGGTGCTGCTGTGGACAATAGTCTGGTGGTGCCTCAAAAAGCTAAACACAGGGTTACCATATAAGTAATTCCATTCCTCGGTATACACCCCAAAAGAACTGAAAACATATGGCCACACAAAAACGTGTACCTGAATGTTCCTAAGAGCATCATTCATAACAGCCTGGGCCAAATGTGGAAACCACCCAGGTGTCCACCACCTGTGATGAGTGGATCAGCAAAACATGGTCCATCCACACACTGGAATACTGTCCAGCGGTAGGAAGGAATGAAGACAGGAATGGCTCAGTGTGGGTGAACCTCGAGAACACCGTGGTGAGTGAAGAAAGCCAGATGCAAAAGCCAAGTATGATGTGACGACATTTTATACAACATGTCTAGAACAGGCAAACCCACAGGGAAGAAAAGTGAATAAGTGGTTGTCTAGGGCTGGGGGGAAGGGAGAATAGGAGGGACTGCTAATGGGCATGGAGTTTGTTTATAAAGTGATGGAAGTGTTCTGGAATTAGATTGTGGTGATAATTATGTAACTCTGTGAACATACTAAAAGCCAGTGAATTATAAACTTGAAAAGAGTGTATTTTCTGTGAATAAGATTTCAATCAAAAAAAAAAAAGGGGGGATTGGCCTGGATGGCTCAGTTGGTGAAGAGTCTGACTCTTGATTTCCGTTCAGGTCATGATTTCGGGGTCATAAGATCAAGCCCTGCATCAGGCTCTGCACTCAATGGGGTTCTGCTTGGGATTCTCTCTCTGTCTCTCCCACTGCTACCTGCCCTACTCTCTCAAATAAATAAATCTTAAAAAAAAAAAAAAAAGAACAAGCCTAAATCAGGGGATTCTGCAGAAGGGGCACTTACTCTCATCCCCCAAGAGGTCACCAAGGACATCATCAATGGAGCCTAGAACAAACAGAAAAGGAACGGTCAAGACTTCAGAAGGAAAGAACGTCATTAACAAGCCTCATGTCTTGAGACCTCATCCCAATTCCAGACTCCTCACCACTAGAGTGCTCAGATACTGGGACCGGGGCCCAGCTCTCTCTTCAATGGCCACGAGACGTTTCCTAACTCTCTGGCAACAGATCGCAATGCCTTGTTGAAGGACCCCAGGGTAGAAATTGAAAATAACTCTCTCAAAGGATGATGGTGAGGATTTTCAGGAGCGCCTGCATTCTACAGGACACACTGGCCAACAAGCCAGTTTTCCAGACTCTGAATAAAGCCTCGTGTGCTTCTTTGGGAAAAGAGTCCAAGATTTCTAGGCACACACAAGCTTCTTTCATGCCAACAGCTTCCTCGTGCCCTTCCATCTGAGACCTCCCCCTCCCCTAGCTGGGGCACATGAGGGGAACCCAAAGTACAAGTACTGAATTAGTTTTTGCACCCAGCTGAAGTGCCTTTACCGCCCTTAACGCCAACCACATACTTCTCAATACAGATCCCGACAAGAAGGACTTTTTCCCCAAGCCCCAGCCCTGTCTATTTCTGGATTACTCTGAGGGCCAACAGGCAGCACAGGGAGTCCCCTATGAAGACCAAAGCTTCCTGTGCAATTACAGACACGTCTATGTTATTTTTGGATGAAAGGTGGGGAATTATTTTTGCCTTAAGGGTGATATTCCATTTTTCCACTTACCTTTCAATCCCTTTTTGGTTTTCGGTGCCTAACATTGGAAAAACAAACCACATTAACAAAATCAAACAGTGAACATGGCTGAAACTGAGAATACAGAATAAATTGTTGTGCCTTCTGCCAAGTCACCAGAGGAAAAGGAGCACCAATGGCATTTAGAGACAGAGCTCTTTATGCTTTCCCAGAGTTTCTGAGAATAGACTCATTCAGAGCACGGAAACAGCCCCCACTAACCAGCAATGGACACCACTGTGAGTGCCATCCGGTGGGCAGAAGTCTCCTTTTCCCTGATTTCCAGATGCCACCTGCAAACCCTCCCAGGCAGGATGTAACACGACTGGGAAGGTTTTCCCCTCATGTGTCCCTGACTTCTCAACACCAGCAAGGGACACTTAAAAATGCTTCCGGCTGGCCATTCAGAGGCCCAGAAGGCTTGCTCATCTTTTAATAAGTTTGGTATCAATTCTACCTCCCATCATTCTTCTCTGGGGACCATATCCTAGTCCTTGTCACCCAGCCCCTAAAGTTCTCCAGGCAGTCAAGATCTTGGGGGTGGAAGTAGTGGTGAGAGTCTGCATTCTGCCTACCATCTCAAGGCTCTGGGAGCTGCTTGTAGCTTGTTCACAGCGCTGTCCAGGTCATTTGAATTCTGCCCACATCAGGCTCATCCTCCCTAGTGAAGAAAATTCAAGTGGTTGATTAAAAATGATGTAGCTTTAACAGTGCTTGGGTCCAAGGCCCATCAAGGTTTCTCTCACTTTATCCATTCAAGAGATTAAAATCTAGTTCCATAAATTAAAAATTCCCTATAGGGAGAGGTACTTAGATGAGAAACAAAGTGCCCTCGGTGACTTAATGAGCTGAGGCCTGGAGATTGCTCACACAAAGTGCAGTGGTCCTCATCTCTTATCCTGAAAGAGGATGCAGGAGATGGTAGGTACCCATCTCAGAAAGGAGGTGGGTATCTGGTACTATGGCCAATATGCATTCCCAGGCAACACCCATGACTACATTTGTGCATTCAGCACGAAGAGTGGATGTTTGCGCTGGTTTTACTCCTTGAAACTATTTTCACCGATGGTGGAAATTTTTCCCTTCACGGTAACTGTAAATCCGACTTAATCCATTAACAGCGAAGTGTTTGACTCAGATTGTCACTCTCTCCTTACCCCTCCTGAGCATTACCAAGGCAGACAGTCCCTGCCTTGGAAGAAAGGAGTCAGAGAGGGTCATCTCTATTTGTCTGGTGTTGCAGGTCCTGTTAACAGAATGCAAAATTCATCTGGGATTACTTATAGGGGCCACTCTGAATGTTTCATTCTCTTTCTTTATAATGGCAATTTTCACGACCTACAAGTCCAAACACGTTTTGTCTCCCATCACACCGGAGAGCTTCTGCCATCTCCCAGGGATTCCGTCCTAGCCTCCCAGACCGGGGGAATCTCTGAGAAGTTTGCAAAGGCCGAAAGTGCCACAGAGTACCATCGCGTCATCGCATCTGCTCAACCAACTCCGTGCCAGGCATTTAAAATCCTTAGCAAGGGCCCTTCCGGGTCACCCCGTAGATCCGGAGACTCCGCGCCCCTCCCTGCGTCACCCCCTCCATGCGCCCATCCCAGCTCAAGCCCGAGCGCGGCCTACTCTCCTCCCAGCCCCTGAAATCTCCCGGGTTACGCGCCATTCCCCGCGGAGGCGCAGCCGCTAGCCATAGCCGCTGGTCCGGTCCCCATTCGACCCCAACTCGCTCCGGCCTCCCGCTCCGGAGTCCCGCGGATGCCAATCTCTCAATCGGCCGGAGTTCGAGTGAAAGGCCAAGCGCGAGGCACCCTGGGAGTTGTAGTCCTCGGTCCGTTCATTGACCAGAGTCAAGGGAACAGGGGACGCCGAGATAAACTACATTTCCCAGAGCGCCCCGCCGCGGCCGTTAGCTTCTGTTCGCGGCCCGGCGCGTTGCTAGGAGCTGGCGCCAGGCCACTTGGGAAGGAGGGGGGCGGGCTCCAAGGCAGTTCGGCTTCTTCCTCTCGGCCTCCCTGGGAACTGCCGGGACCTGGGTTCCAGGACTTCTTCTGAGGGCTGGCTTGTGGCCGGGTGGCGGGGCATGAGAAATGTACTAAGATTGGAAAATTGATGTGCGAAACGATGAACAATTATGTATGTGTCCCACACCCCGAACCTTAGGGAAATGGCTGTGACCGACCGTTTCAATTGTGAAAATCAAAGCTGCGGACACCTGGGTGGCTCAGTCAGTCAAGCATCTGCCTTTGGTTCAGGTCATGATCCCAGGGTCCTCAGATCAAGTTCCACATGGTGGGCTCCCTGCTCCGCTAAGTATCTGCTAAGGGGTCAGCTTCTCCCTCTACCCCTCCCCCCTGCTTGTGCGCTTTAACTCTCTCAAATAATCTTTAAAAAAGAAAGAAAATCAAAGCTGTGGAGTCAGAACAGAACGCAATACTGCCACCCAATAAAGGCACGTAACACATTTTGTGTTAACCACAGGTTTTATTAAGGATTTTTTTCAAATTTACAAAGGAAAAAGGGGGTGATGGTTTGGCTTACCCGCAGCCCACTCCAAGCAGGGCTGGCGGGTCACAGCTGTCCAATCATGGTTCAGAAGTTCTGGACCCGTGCACCTCCTCGGTACTCGCGCCTGCACTGACAGGTCCAGCCAGGGATGGGTAACAGTACATGCTAAACGCATCTTGTCAGGTGGGAACCAAACGCAAACCCGAACAGTAAAAGGGGAAAAGGTAGCAAGGAATTATACACTCTGAGGAATACAAGTAATTTCCTTGAATCTACAGCAATTGGAAATAAAATGGTGTTTATCTCAGCAGTCTGAATATTATGTGGAAGGTTATATGTTTGCTACCTAAACTACGAAGTAGTCAACAGTATTGTGGCAAAACAACCTATTTTGGTTCAGAATTCTCAGAATCACTCCCCAATTTTTCGTGATCTTCCTAAGATAATCAATGGCCCAATTAAATGTATTATTATTTAAGATTTTATTTATTTATTTGACAGAGAGACACAGTGATAGAGGGAACACAAGCAGGGGGAGTGGGAGAGGGAGAGGGAGAAGCAGGCTTCCCGCCGAGCAGGGAGCCCAATGCGGGGCTCTATCCCAGGACCCCGGGACCAGGACCTGAGCTGAAGGCAGACGCTTAACAACTGAGCCACCCAGGCGCCCCAAATGTATATTATTTTTTTAAAAATGTACTCATTTGAGCGAGAGCACGAGTGGGGTTGATCCCAGGACTCCAGGATCATGACCTGAGCCAAAGGCAGATCCTTAGTTGCCCCAGTGGCCCAACTAAATTTAAAGCAAAATAAAAACGAAACAAAAAACCCTTGGAATCTAGGAATTTGCAGGTCTGCAACAGCTAACACCTGGTAACTCTAAAGATTCCTTTTTCTTGTCCTCACTTTAAAAAAAAAGATTCCTCAAGTTTCTGTGTTTACCATCATGGAGCACAGGAATAGGTGAGAATTTAGTGTGTACAGCTAAAAGCGAAAGTCTATTGGTATTTTAAAATAAAAAATAACTTCAGTCATTTACAGTGTGACTTGGTCAGATCCTCCAAGAATGTAGTAGTAAATACTTAGCTGAAATGACCTCTGCATTATTTCATGAAAATAATCAAAATCTTTATCTGAGTAAGGAGAATCAACAAAAGACTCTTGGTCTCAGGTAGAAGAACCTTTCCTGGCACGGCTTGAAGGCAACCTAAGACCGCGGGCAACCTACACATTTATAAAGGTTAGCAGGTGTGCACACCTGCACCTCATCTCTTCCTAGTAAGACAGATGGAAAAGGCTCAGAAAAGGCAGGAGGGCTTGTGAGCCAAGCCATTGAAACAATTTTCGTTCATGAATTTGAATGTCATGTTTCTCCAGCCAAAGCCCTGGGCTGAAGAAAACCCAATAATTAAGACCTAGCATGTTTAGGATCTGTAAAATGCCTCCAGGTATATGAAATCTGAAATGACAGGCAGGAGTTCTCGGAAAGCATATGAATATAGTTAATGTTGCAATTAGGTCAATGTTCTGAAGATAAGCTGATACTTAGCACTGTTATGTCCTTAAGCCAAGAACATGAAAGAGGCCCCAAAGGCTTTGGAACCAACCGTGCTTTGAAACCACTAATGTCCACTGAAATACTCCTCTGTATATATCTAGTAGAGCACAAAGTAGAGCTCCAAACACTTCAGGAAGAATCAACCTTCATCCAATAGCAAAATCCTATTAAACCTCAAAATTCCAATTTTGAGTTCCTTGTTCATAGTACTTAAAAAAAAAAAAGGCTTCTATCAGTATCTAATAGAAAAATCTCATTCTCTTAGCATTTATCATTTTAGAGAAGAGTAGGTTTAAATTTATCTTTGTACTTTTGGTGAAAATGGCTCACAAAAGAACCAAACTTATCTGTAGCACAGACCTGGCTTCTTTGGGAGTGCAAACTGGATCTGCCGCTGCCGACAAACAGGCATTCCTCCACTGGGGAGGGCGCGCTTTGCTTTATTCTTAGTGTTACCTGCACCTGATAACGTCATAAACCTGGACCTTAAAATTCTTCGTAGCTTAGACTTTTTAATTATGTGGCATTCTCTTTTCCTCGTGATAGTACAAATTAGGGAGGTTTTACTATATTCTTAGGTTACGGTGAATAAAGTACAAGACAATAATCCCAATGTTAATAAAAACAGTATCAAATATCAGATTTCACTTTTAAATAATACTCAAGGTGCTGGACTGAAGGTGGCTCTGTAGTGTCTACAACTTGCTCAAACCTGCCTAGAGAGATCCCAGATCTATGCAGCGGGATTAGGTGGGTGTTAATTCAAACACATTCAGATCCCAACTACAGATGTTCATCTGCGAATAAGGTATTTAACCACTAGTTTTGAAGCAATTCTACATTTAACAGGTCAATATTAAGCGATTTACTGTTATTTCCAAGAATCTGAACTATTGTCAAGATATATCCCAAAGAAATTAACACAGTGCTTGTTACTTCAATCTTAAAACAATTCCCAGTCAGCTCTCTTGGTGGAAGGATTTCTGCTGGCAATGAAAAGTCTCATATAACTGGTTTCACTGGGATAGATTTTATGTTGGGTCCCAAGGTAGGGATGACATTTCGCCTGAATTATACTACGTTCTCAAGACTGATTCTAGAACGGGCACCTGGGTGGCTCAGTTGGTTAAGCGACTGCCTTCGGCTCAGGTCATGATCCTGGAGTCCCAGGATCGAGTCCCGCATCGGGCTCCCTGCTCGGCAAGGAGTCTGCTTCTCCCTCTCCCGCTCTCCCCCCTCTTGTGCTCTGTCTCTAAAATAAATAAATAAAATCTTTAAAAAAAAAAAAAAAGACTAATTCTAGAACAACTGGTTTCATGAGACAGATGTCACAGATACAGTTAACAGGTTTTTTTTAAAAAAAAATCATGGGGCACCTGGGTGACTCAATCGTTAAGCGTCTGCCTTCGGCTCAGGTCATGATCCCAGGGTCCTGGGATCGAGCCCGACACTGGGCTCCCTGCTCAGCGGGAAGCCTGTTTCTCCCTCTCGCACTCCCCCGACTTGTGTTCCCCCTCTCACGGTCTCTATCAAATAAATAAATAAAATCTTAGAAAAAAAAAAAAATCAAGTGATGCTGTTTTACATCGATTTTACAAAAAACCTTCATTAGGAAGTACATGTTTAACCTTTAAATGTAGAATGATTTTGTAAATTAGATTTCAGCTCAAAGGACAATGTCACAGTTCAGATCAAGCTCCTAGAAAAAGACTGAAAACAAAGCCAATGTACAATAGGAAAGCGATTCTATGGAACTTGCATTTATCCTTTAGCCATAGTTTCGATGATTATATTGATTCAATGACTTACATCCAAAAACCAGAAGACATGGTTTGTCAAAGGAGTTTTCTGTGGTACTCCTGGGCAGAAGAGGTGGCCTGAGTGATGCTTCTATCTTTGTACGGCCAGACACTATGAGCTCCAAGCACTGTAACGGCTTATGACAAATGGCAGAACATAGAAAATCTGGATTGTTCCAGAAAAACCAGTTGGTAGGGACACCACAGTCACAGTAACTGCAACTAAGAGAGCTCTCCCTGTATACATTCTACTACAAAGGACCTGTGACCCCTTCTTGTTTCTTAGCATCTCTTCCAGGACAGGGCGAGGGGGAGGGAGATGAATCACCACTGATGGAGGTGCCATCAGTTGCCAAGTGTCAAATGCAGAGATGATTTTGCATTTTGCCCCTTCCCAAGAAGTTTTGGGACAAAGTGAGTTGCTGTGCTACCACACCGATGATTTAGGGATCCCTCGAATGGAAGATTAATTCCTAATGACACGGGACAGTGATCCTATGCTAGCCCTGCGCTGGCGTTCCCCTTGTGCTGGGAAGATGCTGCCGCGAATAGTTAGGTGGTAACAACAGGTCGGCAAAGAGGGGCAAGCGGGCGGAAGTCACGTCAATGTGTCAGGCACACATTTCACTCACGCTAAGTTTCCTGATTTGTTTCTTTCCCCGAATCCCTTCTCTTCAGTCCTGTTTCTTGGCCAGGGCCCATGGCAGGAGCGGAAGAACATTTAGCAAAAAGGTGGGAAGGGCTTGACCCCACTTAAAAAATACCTTTGCTTAAAAACACTTACAGATCCAGTGATTAGCAATTAAGAGGTGAAAATAACTAACTACTTAGTAGTTACATTCTACGAATTATCCGAGGTCATGGCCTACTGGGGTCAGCAGCACCACAGATTGAAGTCATGCTACATCTCTTAAAGCTCTTTCTGATGCCCAACAGGCCTCGTGCAGTGTTAATGGCACTTAAAACACATCCGTTTTTTTCATTTAATCTCTGAAATCTGTTCATTTTTTTCTTCATTTATAAAAAGAGGAAAGGGCTCAATTTATCATTTGCTCTATAGCTCTCTGAGTTTGGTCAAGATCCCAAGCAGCTTTGTGTGACAAGTGTAAGGGGTGTCGAGTCCAGCTCTTTCTGGAGCGAACTGCACTTGTCCCCACGACCCTTCAGAGCTTGGACTGCAGTGGTTTCAGGTACTTGAAGTAAGACGCATGGACCTGCAGGGAAGGGAGAGAGAAAGAATTACTGATGAGGGGCCTGCAGCATCAACTGGCACACTTTTAACTGAGAAGGTATCTGGGCCTTATTTGGATCGTGATCCAAAACACTGACGGGAAAAAAAACAAAACAAAACAGAGTTAATTGAGGAATTTGGACACTGGGTAGTTCATGACATGATTCCTATTTGGGGGTGGAATGGCACTGTGGTCATGTTTTCAAAAAGTCCTTATCTTTTAAGAGACACATACTGAAATATCCATGGATAAAGTTATCTAATATCTTGGATTTGTATCACCATAATCCCCAGGGGAGACGGGGGGGGGGGGCGCACCGCTTGGGGCAGAGGGAGGGGGGCGCGGGGCAGAGGGAGGGTTTTCAGGTGAAACACAATGGCCAGGAGATTAGTCACTGAGGTGTGACAAAGGATACACAGGGGTGTATTACAGTATTCTATTTTTGTATATGTTTGAACATGTCCAATAGTTACTAAACACTCAAGGAGATGAAAGACCTGTGTACTGTGGGAACAACCCAGTTTCCTTCTGAATCTGTTACTCAAAGTGACTGTCCGTAGAGGCCACAGGAGCTTCCAAAACGTTCACAGAGGAGGGGCGTCTGGGTGGCTCAGTCGTTAAGCGTCTGCCTTCGGCTCAGGTCATGATCCCAGGGTCCTGGGATCGAGCCCCACGTCTGGTTCCCTGCTCAGCGGGAAGCCTGCTTCTCCCTCTCCCACTCCCCCTACTTGTGTTCCCTCTCTCACTGTGTCTCTGTCAGATAAATAAATAAAATCTTTAAAAAAAACAACAAAACTTTCACAGAGGAGTCACTTCTGAGGTCTTTCCTGCCTTAATATGTAATGAAGAATTTCAAAAGGTGAAAAGACATTGTTTTCTTGTACCTCTGATTTGTTCAGTGGGGATTTCTTGGCCCACTCAAACAAATTCTCATACACATTCCCATCATAACGGCCAAGCACAGAGCCAAGTGTCACATCTTGAAAATCAAACGCATCCACCAAAGCAACAGCATCTGGGCGAATTGCAATCAGCAACTCCTTTATGCGCTGATTTACGTGGGTAATCTGAGACTCTGTCATGATACCTCCCTAGAAGAGATAAAACAAGCAAACACATATATACACGTATACAGACAGACATTCATATATATGTGCACACACACAACTATAAAGTAAACCACAAAGAGTTTTCTACCAAAAAACAAACAAACAAAAAACGGACTTAAATTCAGAAAATACTCACCTGAAGAAAATCCCCTGCCTTCTGACTGATTCCATACAGACAATACAAGAGACACAAATTCCTTAAGACAGCGTGGACAGATTTATCTTCAATTTTGAGGAGTTTTTCTGAAAAGAGCTTAACTACCACATAGTGGCAATGTGCCTAGATAAAAAGAAAACACCAGAGTGAGAGAACCTTTGAAAAAAATTCACCGCACAGCAACAAGGGTTTCTGCACTAAGAAAATGGGTTGGGACGGTGTGAAGGATGGAGAGGGAGAGAGAGAAGAGGAGAGAGAGAGAGGGAGAACTATCACTGACCTCGCTTGCTCGAACAAGGTCAACGGAAGTTAGGTTCCATGCTACCTCCTTGCTTTTTCTGTGAATCACTTCATTTTGAAGGTTTTTTGCAGCAACTTCCACCAATCTGTTAAGAAGTGAAAGAAAACCGGAGCTTGCAGGAAATGCCGGGCAGTACTCAGGCCCCAGCCCCCAGAGGCCCCCCAGCTCCTGAGGGGGGGACTCACCTGGCCGCACGAAGTTTGTATGCTTCCGTTAGGCTGTCGGGGCTGTCGATGTCCACCACAGCTGGCCACACTGCTACCTGCTGCGGCTGGATGCGCTGAGTGGGCAGGCCATTCAAGTAGGACACCATGCCGCACACCAACTTCCCTGCGTGCACTTGGTCGTAACTTTTCATCAGGAACCTAAAAATCACCAGTGCACATGCTTTCAGTAACTATGCTTCTCGTGAAACAGAGATGAACTCTTGCAGTGACTTTAAGCAACGTGATAGGTGTTTTGTACCCGCTCGGCCGACCACAAGATAAAGCCAGTGGGTCGGGATGGAAGGCAAAACCACCATCTCTCAGGAACAAATGTAACGTGAAGAGCAAACACGGGAACAGGAACTGATGAAGAGGACTCCAACATTCTTTTTTTTTTTTTTTTTTTGGAGAGAGCGTGAGGGTGGGGGAAAGGGGCAGAGGGAGAGGGGAGAGAGAATCCCAAGCAGACTCTGCACTGGGTACGGAGCCTGACGCCGGGCTCGATCCCAGGACCCTGAGATCACAACCTGGGCCAAAACCAAGAGTTGGATGCTTGACGGACTGAGCCACCCAGGCGCCCCTCAAACGTTTTAACAATACAAATCAGATTCTCACCTAGCCGTCTGCAGCATCATGACAGTGTTCTCTCCCTCAAAGGTGCAGGTGGGGGTAAAAGTGACATAGATATTTGGAAGGCCACTGCAGTGGGAGTAGCCATGTCCACCACACGCCATCCGACAGGCTTCGAGAGCAGCATTAGTTGTCCAGGAGGTGAAAGCCTTCAGGCCGGCAGTGAGGGCGTGGAGCTGGAGGGGGATGCACAGGCTGTCAGGGCGCGGCTGGCACCGACGGTCTGAGCCTCCCGGCAAGAAGCCCTCTCTTCCTCCCCTAACAGTGCTGGTCACTCGCCACATCACTTGCCATGCGTGCAAACTGAAGCACGGTCATCTCGGTGGCCTGAATTCATATTGTTCCCACACTCCCTTCCACAGTGCTCCACTTGGCAAAAAAGTCACCACTTAACGTTCCTTTGATTAATAAACAACCAACACAGTGTAGTACTTCTGAAACTTAAAAAACAAAACCCACGAATCTTCGTATCTGATTCACTTGCAATGAAAATAATGGCTGTATCTTTTGAGAACACATGGATTCTTCTCAAGAAATCCCAACATTTAGTTTTCTCTGGACATTATCCAACAGGCAAGGGTGCCTACAAGTGAATGAGGAAACACATACCTCAGGCAGTTCACTCAGATCCCCTTGGCCAATGTCCTCATTAATTCGATGGTAGGTCTCCTTCATGTACGCACCTACAAACTGGAAGGCATAGGCAGTGGCCAGGAGTGGGAAGAGTTTATACTGCTGGGTCTGAAAATCCAAAATCTGTGGTTCTGGTTCACTAAAGGATAGAGAAGAAACAAAAGTAAACACTTACATAGAACTTATTATGCACCAGATTCTGGTCTAAATACTTCGACATACTGAAAAGCTAGCACTCTCCCCATTTCACCAAGGGGAAAAAAGAGGTTAAGAACCTGCCTAAGGTCACACAGCGAATATGTGGTAGATCCTCACTTAATTGAAATCTAGGCTGTTTGGCTACAGAAAACCACGTTCTCAACCACCTTGTTGAACCGCCTAGGCAGAGAGTATTTTCTAGCTGTGAAGTTCATATCTATCTTAGTCTTTGCAGTATAACTAAGGAAACTATCTCATAGCAACATACAAAAATCAAGGTTAACTTCATAGAAGGAAAGCAATGATAAAGAAGTCTAACACACTAGATGGCTGAAAAAACTATTTTAACCATAATTTTGGAGAAGGCCCAATGCACAGAGTTAACCATATGACATCTAAGACGGTCAGCTCTTACCGATTTCTTTATTCCTTCTATAGGAGTTAAAAAGGTCATCAGGGAGTCACACTCAAGTGAAAGGCAGTAAGACTAACCTACGGCTATGAACACAACAGGGAGTCCCATTCATGCCATTCCCAACATACCCAATTCATAGCTGTTAGGAGCAATTAGGATTTTCAAACTGCCTTTAGTGTTCTAAAATTTCATTTATTTTTTTTTAAAAAAGATATTTATTTATTTGAGAGAGAGAGAGCACACTAGCAGGCGGAAAGGGAGAAGCAGGATCCCCGCTGAGCAGAGAGCCCAACTCAGGGCTCGATCCCAGCGTCCTGGGATCATGACCTGAGCCAAAGGCAGACACTTAACCAACTGAGGCACCCAGGTGCCCCTGAACATTTCATTTATAGAGCTCAAGTAATATTACTGTTTTTCTTAGGTTAAAAATAGTAAGGTGGCTATCCTCATCTTTCTACTTAAAAAAAGGAAGTCTAGTTTTTAAGGAGCAGACCCAGCATACTGCCACCTTAGCTGATTTTGCAAGGCCAATGCATATTCTCGAGATCACATTTGGGAATTTTGATATTTGAATGGGGTCAAAGGTAGGTCTTTAGCAATCTCAGATGCCCCCCTTACCCTGGCTTGATTTCGGACTGGTGCCTCACAGCGCTGTACCGGATGGCAATGGTGCAAGCCTTGGACAGAGACCGAGCAGCTTCTCCTACAAGGAAGGACCTGACAAACACCATGGTCCCGTAGGTCAGCTTGTTACTCACAGGTTTCACGTACGTGCCATCAGGCTTCACCTGGACAAAGAACATGGGACTGATGCTTCATTCTGTTAAACCCAAGTGGCAGTCTGTGCTCATGATTCTCAAAGGGTGGTCCCCAGAATGGCAGCATCTCTGGGGAGTTTGCTTGAAATACAAAACCTCATCCCCACTCTGATCTACTTTATACAGCCCTCCAGGTGATTCTAACGCATGCTAAAGTTTGAGACCCACTGGTTTAGCAAACTAGAATATGTTCTTTATACCTGCCAACTGCTCTTGATTTCACTGTCATTAATAAAAGCAGCATCAGAAGTAAAAATAGGTTATTACCTTCCAAAAAAACACACCCTTGCAACCCCGTGGTTATCAACAGCCGCTGAAACCCCCATGTTTGACACCTCTGCTCCTCCAAAGATACCTGGGCATACTTCATCAGCATGTTTTCTCTGGGAATACGATAATTGTCCATCTTCAGGTAGCCATTATCCATCTCATCATAGCCAAATTTGGGGCCGATATCTCCCACGGTAATACCTACCACAGATGAAAGGAAAGTCACAAGGTGCTTGTGCTCTGCAATTCCCGGCCTGCCCTGGCCTCTTTCATTGTGTGCTATGCTTTTTGCAGAAGAAAGTGATCGGTTTAGTTTTTCATCTCAACAGCAGACAAACAATTCTAACCTGGCAAAGGCTTATGGGTCCCAATTTCACGAATAGGTACGATGAAGGCATGTAATCCGTAGCATTTCCCCTTAGTGATGAGTTGGGCAAGAACTATTGCATGATTTGAAGTCTTCCCAACTGGAACATCAAAGAGAACAGGAGAGAGAAGTGACCAAACCTTCTTACACTTTCAAAGGACAGAAATAAAAGATGGGGAAAAACTGTATGTTAAATACCAGCCTCCATCGATAAAGTGTACCCAAGAGGCTTACAACAGTACCACACCCAGTTTTCAGAAAGAAATTCACTTAAGCTGATAGTCATTAAAATTTATTGAATTTTGGCAAAGCAATCCTTCATTCTATATATATAAAAGCTTTTATACACATTTTATTGAGATATTATGGACCTACAACATTTCTAAGTTTAAGGTGTACAGTTTGTTGATTTGATAGTAATCCTTCATTTTAGGAAAGACTTCACTAAAAAAAAAATTAATCAGAAAGACTTTACTTTCTTTTCTACTTATTTCTCACTCATTTACATAAAATTTTTTAGGATAACCATAAAAACATTAATTTATTTCCTTTTTCTCCCTTAATGAAGTGCTTTCTAAAACAGTGGCCACTAGCCACACACAGCTGTTTACATTTAAATTACTTATAACTTATAACCACACAGGGAAGACTAAGCTGCTTTACATG
This sequence comes from Leptonychotes weddellii, assembly GCF_054177405.1. Lineage (NCBI taxonomy): Eukaryota > Metazoa > Chordata > Mammalia > Carnivora > Phocidae > Leptonychotes > Leptonychotes weddellii. The sequence goes on along the minus strand of NC_138383.1, from coordinate 5,136,854 downwards.
GTGACTAAGGAAACTGCGCTAATGATGGGAATATTCAAATGCAAAGTTCAGAGTGAGACAGCTGTCCCTTCTGTGCCTTGTAAATGGAGGACAGGTCTACAACAAGCACTACAGGAGACTACCAACAGCCGAGAAGAGCCTTCAGAGCGTTTCCTACATTTCAAAATGATATTCCCATAGAAGTTCTACATCCTAAACACCATCTTGTAATAACTCGTCAAAACATCCAACAAATGCTAAAAAATTCACATACGTCCGCCAGGCCACCACTTGATGGAGGTCACAGTAGGGCTGTTGAGAATGAACTCCTGAGTTTCAGGATCGTAAGTGGCTGTGGTTTCCAAGCCTCGGAGATGAGTTCCTAAGGAAATAAGTTACATTCACCTTGGATAAAATATGGGAACAAATAGGCACAGGGTAAAATCTCCTGCCCTGTCTTTTCAGCTCTAGTATCTCAGAGAACAACAAAATCTAACAAAAACAAGATATTTGTAGACGAGCTACAAATAGTTAATAACCGATACAGATACTTCCCTATACTTTTTTTTTTTTAAAGTAAACCCAATATTGGGCTCGAACTCATGACCCCGTGATCAAGAGTCACGTGCTCTACCGACTGAGCCAAGCGCCCCATAATTTCCTATATTCAAACCAGGCAGTTCCTATCAAGGTGAAAATATAAATGTCAAGCATGTTCTATTTCTATACTTTTTAATTAATGCACCTCTATTTAGATCAACCAAAAGAAAATATAAAGGCAGTTTAGAATCGGATTTTCACAAGATCATAGGATAGGAACCTAACAGGGAAGTTAACTGCTCTTTTAAAATAACATCTCTAAGTTTAAATGTGCCAATTTCAACTCATGTATGGTGTCTACACACCAGTTCAACATTCTGGGCTTCTCTATTTACAAAGATTAAGGTAAGAGGTGACAGAAAGAGACTTCAGCCAAAGTTCTTATAAATTAAAGACTTACTTCAGAGTGATTTCTAGAACGGAAAACCAGACTTCAAAAAGATACACACTATGGGGAAAAAGACCTGGAACAGTGACCTTTTTTTTGGATTTCTAAAGGTCCGGTAATAAGGTCTGAGTGCACGCTGCGATTTCCAACGCCAGGCCTTAACTTCGACCCTGGCTGGTTCATTACTGTGACTAGAAGAGTTCCCAGTGTCATGTTTACTGGAGATGGACAAAGATTCACGCTTTAAATCCTAATACAAATGTGCCAAAATTCTTGGAAAACAGTTAACAGAAAAATATTCTAAGTGACACTCCCTCTAATATACTATCCAGAAGCCAATGCTGAGAACCTTTTTCCAAACTGCTTAGATAATTCCAGACCTCATTAAACACTTAAACTTTGAAACATTTAGAAACCTCCAAGTTGAGGAACAGAAATGGCCACTTCATGTGTGATCCACAACCTTCTCAAGTACATGTGAGAATCAAGGAACCAGCCACTTTCAGCAAAGAAGTTTTTACAGGAAAAGAAGTAACAGAGTAACAGAACAGATAATGACAGAATGTTTGCAAATGCACAATGGAACCAAACAATACTCCACTCTGGGTCTTGTAAAAATCCTGTAAAATACAATTTAGTACCAAGAGCCAAATTAGCTATAAAATTAAGATAAAGTTGCACAGAAATGAGAGCACATGGCAAATATACATTACATTAGATCAGTTCTGAAATCTTGAAATAGGAAAAGAGAAGACAGAAGGAAATGAAGAGCAAACAGAGACACCAATACAGACCAGATTAACAGGGACAGCCACTCCCTCCAAAACAGCTTTTTTTTTTTCTTTTTTTCTTAATCTTTGGCCAAGCTACCTTCAGACCTTGAATTATGGTTCTACAAGCCACTCATTTCCCTCAAGCAAGTCAGAGAACACCTGTACTACTGATCTGTGTTTCTTCTGGAATTTGTGCAAGTCCATTAAGGTATCCGTAGGAAAGGGAATCAGATCGTACCGAAGAAAGAAAGATGGGTTCAGATGCTACATGCACACAAATTCTACACAACTCCAGTGAACTTGAAAAGCCACTCAGTAAATAAATCCTAACTTGTAATTCTTGACCCACTGAAAGGGAACCATGAAAAAGAATAATCAGCATATCTCTGTGACAACATAACCTTTAATTTCCACTGACCAAAGCCACGTCTATGCCAAGACCCGTATATATAAAAAAACCTGGCTTCTGCAGAAAGACCACGGTACGTGGATATGCCCTTGCTAACATACAGTGGGCTCTCCACATACGCTAAGCCTGCAGAGCCCCGCCCAACCCAGAAGGTAGACTGAATGCACCGTACCATGGCCCATCTCTGTCTGGGCGTAAGTGCCAATGATCTCCAAGTTCCAGGCGGGCATGAAGAAGCGTTCCTGCTGCTCCGCGGTTGCCTGGTGAAGTAAAGTAGGCAAGAACATGCCCAAGTGGAGATCCAGAGGCTCAGGCCGCCCTCGGTGCACAAAACTTCGAAGAAACACCAAGGATGGGCATTTGAGAGAAGAGTCATCAGGTGTGAGAGAATCAGCAAATGTGAACAGAGTAAGGGGAAGGAGAAAAAAAACCTGTAAGTATGAAGTTAGTTGGGTGGACATTATCGTGGGCGGGAGCACTGTCTCTTTCTGTATTACTTTAATCAACTCTTGGCAAATTTCATTTTTCTTAAGTTGGCAAGAAGTTTGTTCTTACGCTACTCAGCTCTTAAATAATCAGTCTTGGTGAGGATTGGCTACCGATTCCAAAGCCTGTGCAGCATAAACATGCGAGTCGGGCAGAGGAGTCCAGCCTTACAATTAAATCAAAGGAAATAAAAAATTTGAAGAGGTTGTACAGGATGGAGAATTTAAGTTGTACAATTATTTACTCTGATGAGAATGTGAGACAGGAGAACTTTGTTCTCTCAGACGGACAAAATGATGCCCCAGCCGACAGGTTTTCCTAAAAGCAATTTCAGTAATGCTTCTAGGCTGGAATCCTTCGTGTTTGTTCATAAAACATCCAGCATAGATCCACATTCCCTACATAAATCTGGTTCTTTTTTTTTTTTTAATCTGGTTACCAGCCATGCCCTACTGAAACAATTTAATACAAAAATTGACAATGCTCTTCACCCACTGATTAGTATCAGAAATAAAAGACATGCAACTTCTATTAGAGACCATTAATAATAATTACAAATAACATATTCATGCATAACAAACCAATTATGTGGGAATTATCACTAATGATAATAAACATCTTAAGTTTTTGTAATTCTGAATCCATTTATTTATTTATTTATTTATGACTGAGCCAGACAGGTGCCCCTGAATCCACTTTCTAAAGTCATTCTTTTCAACTTAAAATTTGCAGATGCCTTAGACTTCTGTGTGAATTTCTTTCTAATAGGAAATAGATTGATATGCCTTTGTTATCCTTCCACATCACTGGCCTCCCATTGAACTTCTAGCTCTAACTTAACCGACTCTAAATTGCTCTTATTATTCTCTTTAATTATCTTAGAAATTAGCCTATGCAACCTTTCAGTTTTAAAACCTCTCAATTTGGGGGCACCTGGGTGGCTGAGTCATTAAGCGTCTGCCTTCGGCTCAGGTCATGGTCCCAGGGTCCTGAGATTGAGCCCTCCATCGGGCTCCCTGCTCCGCAGGAAGCCTGCTTCTCCCTCTCCCACTCTCCCTACTTGTGTTCCCTCTCTCGCTGTGTCTCTCTCTGCCAAATAAATAAATAAAGTATTAAAAAAAAAACACCAAAAAACCTCTCCGTTTGTCCAGAAAGTAAGGTGGAAAATAACCAGGGCACACTGCTCGGGCGAGGGCTGATCAGCTATGTCTTCCAGTTGCGTGGTTGTGCTTTCTGTTACCCAATCACAGAAAAATCAAAGACTGTGTGACCCATGTGCTCATTTTATAAAGAAATTAGGCTGAGGTGAGTTAAGTGCTTTTAGATCAGGAAGATAATGGCAGAACGAGGACAAGAATCCTACCACCCAATCACATCTTCTGGTTAGGGAAATTCTCGTGCAAGTGCAACCAGGACTGAGCACAACGATGAGGACACCAGAGAGACCAAGGAGAGCTGCCCAAACCAGAGCAGCTCTCCTTGGAAGTGGCAAAGGGAAATCCCCCGTAACACGTTAGCACTGGTGGAAACTGAGTGAGAGGTCCATGGAATCTCTCTGTGCTATTTCTGCAACTTCCTATGAATTTATAATCATTTCTTTTTTTTTTTTTTTAAAGATTTTATTTATTCATTTGACACACAGAGATACAGAGAGGGAGAGAGAGAGCATGAGCAGGGAGAGAGGCAGAGGGAGAGGGAGAAGCAGGCTCCCCGCTGAGCCAGGAGCCCGATGTGAGGCTCGATCCCAGGACCCTGGGATCATGACCTGAGCTGAAGGCAGACGCTTAACCATCTGAGCCACCCAGGCGCCCCTATAATCATTTCAAAATAAAAAGTTAAAGAGGGCACCTGGGTGGCTCAGATGGTTAAGCGATTGCCTTGGGCTCACGTCATGATCCCAGGGTCCTGGGAATCGAGTCCCGCATCGGGCTCCCTGCTAGGCGGGGAGCCTGCTTCTCCCTCTGCCTCTCGTGAATAAATAAATAAAACATTTATTAAAAATATAAATAAATAAAATAAAATAAAATAAAAAGTTAAAGAAACAGTGGAAATCCTCCAGATAAACACATTCGTGTGATGAGAGAGTGCTTCCCCTCACAAACAGGAATGCCACTGCCTCTAGGTTTTATAAGAATGGTGCCGGGGTGCCTGGGTGGCTCAGTCGTTAAGCGTCTGCCTTCAGCTCAGGTCATGGTCCCAGAGTCCTGCGATCGAGCCCAGCATCGGGCTCCCTGCTCTGCGGGAAGCCTGCTTCTCCCTCCCCCACTCCCCCTGTTTGAGTTCCCTCTCTCACTGTGTCTCTCTCTGTCAAATAAATAAATAAAATCTTTAAAAAAATAAAATAATAAAATAAAATAAAAGAATGGTGCCTAGGAAGAAAAATCAACGTACACCTGGGACCTGCCAGGAGCAAACTGGTGGATCCAGAACTGAACCCCGTGGCCTGGGAAGGTCCACTGTTAGCGCTGGAAGACGACTTTGCATTGCTAGAACCCAGAGCGATTCCTGGGGAGGACGGGCCACTCTGAAGCAGCCCACCAGACTCATAGGAGGGGTCTGCATCAGTGTGCTGGATAACGGAATGACAAATGTCAGCGTTACCACAAAACAGTGAGTGGGGCAGAGATAAACTACTGTAATCAGAAACCCTTTGAGACTGAAGAATGTTTTTAGGAGAAAAAGGTCTCTTATGACAAGGGTAAGGATTATATTCACAAGTGGATGAAATTTAGACATGTTATAAGGAGAAAGTGACCTGATAGTTTTTTTGACTTAAATCAAGTATTTGTTGCAAAAAGTTGGTTATGTATGCATGATAAAGATTATATGTTATTTTTAAATCATTTATTTTAAAATTACAAAGCACCAACATTTTACTTTGGTGAAGTGCTACAGTCAATTCTTTTAAAACCATTAACACCAAAAGGCTTTCCCAGTCTCTCCCTCTACATGAGACGGGGCTGTCAGCCAATGCTGAGGACAAAATGATTAGATTAATAATACATAAGAAAGGAAGGACTTAAAATAGCATATCCGTGGACAGCATGATTATAATCCTAGGAAATCAACAACAAAATACCATCAATAATGAATGAATTTAGAAAATCTGTAGGCTCTAAGGAAGAAAAAAAAATCAACTGCATTCTTATCCATTAGGATGCTTAAAGCAGAAACCTCAGTAAAGAGAAAAGCAATTTAGAAACACTACAAAATATTTAAAATTTGTTATGTAACTTAGCTCAGGATAGTAAAGATTTAATTAGGAAAAATATCAATACCTAATAGGATGAATAGAAGAAGTTATACGTAACAGTCAAGAAATTGCTAATTCCTGGTTGAGAAGTCAGTCCTTTATCATAATAAAGATAGTACTTCCCAAGAAATACAAGGATTTAATGTAACACGGATTTGAAATTCCTGCTGAATATAATTTAGAATTTGACAAATTAAGATCGGAATTTGCCTAGAAGAGTAAGTATACAAGAACACCAAATATGTAGGTCTTAAAATATAACAACAGCAGGCTTATCCTATCAGATTTTTAAATATCTTACAAAGCAACAATGAACCAATGTTTATGATATTAGGAGATAAACAAAGGTACTAATCAATATATTTTTAAGGTTCCAGAAATAAATTGAAACAATAAAACTCTTAAGAACTGGAAAGAAAGGGGGAAAAATACTAGTTAATAAACATACAAATGGTGGGATTCATTCATCATTCTATACCATATACAAGTCAAAGCATTAAACATAAATCAAACAAACAAACAAACAAACTGGAAGAAAATAAAGGAATAATTATCCAAGATATGGGGGAAAAAAATTTATACCTACTCAGAGAAGGATGCATTCAATACATAAAGCCAAAGCGTTTAACAAAACAGAAGGCAATACAAAAAATACTTGAAGGATACAACATATTTATAAGATCAATGTACAGATTCTATTTAATCAATACGCAAAGGAGAAAAACCCAGTTTATACACAGGAAATACAGACAGTAAGCCCAAACATCCAGGCTCACTGGCTTTGGAAAATTAAAACTTTAACTCTTAGCTATATATTAAAGTAGCAAAAAAAATTAAAGTAACCACATTGATGGGGCTTATGGAAACACGGTACACTAATAATTTGCTAAATATACTATAAACTTGTTCTGTGTTTCAAGAAGTCTTCACTATGCAAGAGCTATAAAATGTTCAGTCCTTTCAATGCAGTAATTTACTTCTGAGAAAGATATTCTGAAGGCATAACCCTAAAGGTCATAGTTTTTGTAAAGAAGTTTATATTGTTATTAACAATCATGGTGGGGAATTCGAATAGCCCCAAAACCTAGGGAGCAAGTCTCATGGGAAGTCCAACAGGAAAGAGACTCACTCGGAAGAAAGAGGACAGGAGACAGTAGGGAAAATACAGGGAGAAAGGCTAGTGACTTACACGGTGCCGTTTACTATTTGTCTATTTCTCAAGTTTCAAGGGAAGAGAGGTGCTTTGGTTCGTATTTGAGCACTGGCGATGGGAAGATGCTGACATACTGCACCGATCTTCAAGGACGGTAACTGTATTGTCTAAGCTCTAGTTTCCTGATTAACAACAGCAGAAAACAAAGAAGGAGAATTGCTATAAAGTGGCCAGAACTTGAAGTGACCAAGTATCTGTGAAGACCAAGCACACTACCCGCTTTGGGACCCGGAGAAAGGTACGGTCAAGAGGATTATTGCTGGACCACGGTCCACAGACAGTCCCTTCAACACCAGAACCCCTGGGAGAGGGTGCGCCCCTCAGCCCAGACTTCTGCCCTTGAATAAGGCTCACAGACCCAAAGACCAAGTGTGTGTCGGATTTCGTGTGCCTCTACACACAGGTGAGTATTTAGAGGAGGGAAGAGAGAAAAGAGATGACGGAGACTTCGTGCAGGGGACTGAATTTTAAGACCCTTCAGGATCCTGGAAGGAGCCCGAGCAATGCTGTTGTCTCCTCACTTCTCAGCACCTACCTAGAGCTGAAAGAATCCCAAACTCAAAGTTATAGCCAATTCTGTGACACTTGAGATAATCACTGTTGGCCAGTCAACATTCTGAAGTCTCTGGCTTGAACCATCAAACCTCCATCTGCACAAGTCGCTCTATTTCCAGTCTCTTTGACGTTGAAGGACTTACTATTTTACACAAGGCTATACTGTCACAGGGTGCAAATTAACCAACAAACTGACTGGTGCCCCCAGAAAAGAACAGCAGTGGACGAAGCACAACAAACAGCAATGTGAATGGACGAGATTCCAGCGAGAAAAAAGACCTAATCTCACAACTCCGTTCTCTAAAATATAGAGATTAAGACAAAGTTGGTTCAAATACAAGAAAATATCCAAAAAAGAGAAGCAATAAGGGAAAGAAAACTAATAAAAAAAGCAAACTCACCCAGACCAACATAGGACCTCAGTCCAATTTCTGTGCTCCTCAGACCAGAAACTTCAAGTCCTCGCTACTTCTCTTTCAAAATTTAGGGCAAATATACATTTACAACATACTTTATAGAAGCAGAAGGGTGAGACCAGCGAGACATACAATCAAACCCATTTAGCCTCAGAATAATTTACATCTTTATGCCTCCTATGAATAGCACTGACTATAAGTCAAATAAATTTCACAATGATGCATACTTAAACAAAAGAAGGGTTCTGTACCACAAAGCTATTTAAGATTACACACACACACACACACACACACACACTCTCATACACTCTCTCTCTCCCTCCCTCCCCCAGACAGGAAGACCTCTATGAGTGTTATATTCCTTCCCTTAGGAAAACTTTTCTTCAGTCTGCTTATTTCAGTATTGGCCATCCTGAAGCAAAAGTCTTGGGTGTTTTGGCAGGGTGTTTGTAAGATAACATCACAACCAGAATCTGCAGTTCTCATGGGGATTGTGATAAAGAACATTTCCTTAAACCATTTCACCCATCAAAAAGCACCAAATCAAACACAAAAATGAAGTTTTCATGCTATTTGCATCTCTTCCTCTTCTCCTTATTTACGTAATGGAAGCCTTATGATAAATTAGGGAATGAGACTGGGCAGCTCAAATTCAAAACCCCCAAACCTCCCAATGGCCTTGTCTATGAAAACAAACTTCCTTCACATTAAGACCAAACACAAAACTTTTTGAAAGGAGCTGGCCATTTATAAACAATTTTTTTTTTTAAGTAGACACCACGCCCAGCATGGAACCCAACACGGGGCTCGAACTCATGATCCTGAGACCAAGACCTCAGTCGGTCACTTAACCGACTGAGCCACTGAACCAAGAATGACTGGCAATACGAAGTCCAAAAATATGTAAAGAAAAAAAGTATAATAAAAAGACTGCTCTGGGGCACCTGGGTGGCTCAGATGGTTAAGTGTCTGCCTTCGGCTCAAGTCATGATCCTAGTAGGGTCCTGGGATCGAGCCCCACGTCTGGCTCCTAGCTCAGCAGGGAGGCTGCTTCTCCCTCTGCCTCTCCCCCTGCTCAGGTTCTCTCTTTCTGTATCTCGCTGTCTCAAATGAATAAATAAAATCTTTAAAAAAAAAAAAAAAAGACTGCTATAATCAAATGAAGAGAATCATGAACTTTTCTCCAAACTGCCTTATAAGCCTGCTAGTGGGCAAAGAAAGAAAGAGTAAGACACTTAAATGCTCTAACCCTCTGCCCCCCCCCTTAAAATCCCCATCTTTAGCTTCATTAAAGCAGAGAGGCAACTTCCAGATATTGCTAAGGCATTAACACTCTCACGAATTTCCAACAAAGTCTCTTTTTATAATTAGACACCAACGCTTAATTCTGCCACATTTTCAATCCCATCTTTCCAAAATGCTCAACAGCCATTAAAATGGGATATATGCAGCAAGGGTAAAAAGGCTTTTAGAAGTAACAATGAAGGATGTTTCAGGCTAGAGTCTTGGACCAGTTTATGGGGAAATGACCTATGAGAAAATGAGAAGCTGAATTTTATTTAAGGCTTAACAACTGAAAGACAAATTAAAGTGTAGCAGCAGGAAAAACCAAACATCAGGAGTCATTTATCAGTTTAAGTCCTGAGATGGGTTACCCACTGACCCTCAAATGTGGACTAACCGTGGCCCATTTCCGTCTGGGCGTAGGTGCCAATTATCTGGAGTCCTTTGGATGAAAGCAGCCATTTCTCTTGCTGAGCAGTGGTGCCCTGATTCAGCAAGGTAGGAATAAACATGGAGAAATTGAGGCCCACAGGTTCCACAAAATTGACCAAATGCACTCTACAGGAGAGAAAAGAAAACGATCTCAGCCTTACTCTAGAAACTGCATTCTACCACCCATTCTTGCCAGACAACCATGGCCCTCAGGATTGAGGCTGGGAAAATTTCAACCCTTTTCTTAAGAAATTAAATGTAAAATTTACCATTTTCCCACCTAAAAGATCAATTCCAGTGTTATCTACTCCCTCCCTGCCCAAGTCATTTCAGGGCCAGAATTCTTTAATTCTACACTTCATCCAGGAAGCAAATTCTACCCAAGTTTTAGCCTAAAAATCCCTTTTGTTTTTTTGTTTTTGTTGGTGTCATCTGTTGGTTTTATTGGATTCTTTGGAGTGTGTGTTTGCTTTATTTTCAAGTTTTACTTGTTTTGAAAATCAAAAGGAACTCCATAGAACATTTGTAGAGCTGCTAACAAAAGCTTCTAAAGAATGGTTTAATTTTTCCCTAAATAACCAAAGCAAACATCCAGGATAGTAAATACATATTTCAGGGCCAAACCACAGATCTCTAAAGGTCTTCAGAGTTTACAGGTGGGGAAGTAGAAATGTGAGAATGTTAAACATTTATCTCTGATGGTCTTGATATTCACTCCAGTTTAAGGGAATTCCAATCACACTGAAATTCTGTCTTCAACTATTTTCTCGTAAAACACAATCTGTGAAATAGTCAAAATACAAATCACATACACTAGTCAGCCCTGGCTACACTGTTAAAGATCTTAGGGGTGTCTATTTTGTTCTATCTATATATATAAAGAGCTCAAAGTACAAAGTAAGTATCACCTAACTGGTCTTCATGACTCCTCAAGGAATGAGGAGGAAGCAGTGTCACCAGTTTATCTTGGTCTGTCCAGTGAGCACAGCCTGAATTAAAAGAAAGGGGAAAGGCTGCCAATTCACTTTTGGGGAGGTCCTAAAACCAATCCTACCACCTTTAGGTTCGAAGATCACTTTTCAGGGGTGCTTGGGGCAGACTGAACCATCTAAGGAATGCCTGCATCCAAGGAACATAAAAAAATGCCTTTTTAACCCGGAGGTTCCATAATTTTTACACCAATATCGAATATCAATTTAAACTGAATGGAAGGAGCAACAAGAAAAAGGAGGGGTATGAACAGAAGAAGTTAGCTTCCAAGTAACTTGGATCAACAGGAGTTTACTGCTGCTGGACGGTAGAGAAGTGACGCCCCGCCTCACCGAAGTGGGAGTCAAAGGCCTGATGAGGAAGATAAATGTGGATATCATTCACTCAAAGGCAAGAGCCCTACAGCATTCCCTAACAATTATATTTTACTAAAATAGGAAACGAACTTACAAGAGTTTCTGAGGAAGAGAAGTAGTAGTTTAGGTATCAAAAATGGTGGCAACATAAGACACTCCTATTCCCCGGAAGGGAAGTGAGGAGGCTGTGGGGTTATTTGAAATAATGATCATGACACAATATAATTCTAGGAAACTCAGAGGGAAAAATAGGTGACACAAAGACTGTCGAATGTTTATGTTAATAAACATACTGAGATTCTTTCGAGTTCAAAAGAATTTGAGAATTTGAGAGTTTGAAAATCAACTCATGCACAAAATCTCAGTCCTTGTTTTTAAATTATGTTTAATCCCTCCTGAAGATGCTTTTCAAGGAATCAGCTTTAAAAACCGAAGGAGAGTAACAAAAACCATGGCTGATCCTCATTAGAATTTTAAATTACTCTTAAGAACACTTCACAGTTTTCTTTTCATAGTAAACAGGAGAGTTAAAAGACAAAAATTACAGAAGAGGAGATTAGGAAAACAACTTTTACATTCCCCAAACAGCAAGGGTTTTTTTTGCCAAGGCCTGGAGAGAACAGTTCTTTGCTCAAGTTGAGAAATCTCAAAGTATCTTACTAATATTCCATCGACTTCAAGACAGTCCCATATATGAATTTTGAGATAGGAGAAATAATTGTAAAGAAACCAGTAAATGCTCAAAATCCCCTGAAAGAGAAATATTACTATATTTCATCTGTCTGGCATCACCCCCCCCAACTTAGCATTTAAGAAATCAGGTGCATCTCACAAATAACGGGAGGTCATAGTTAACTGGCAGCACTTTTTCTTTCTTAGTGGTACATGAAACTCAGGTGTGAGCTACCAATGACGGTGGGCTTGGATTCAATGGCATTCAGTAACTGCCAAGACTAATTTTCAATCCCCTTCTCTCTCTCACATAAATTGATCTCCCTGTCCTATCCTAGGTATACTGGAAGGATGTCAAAGGTGTGTTAAACTTTGTACTCTAGGGGCACCCAGGTGGCTCAGTCATTAAGCGGCTGCCTTTGGCTCAGGTCATGATCCCAGGGTCCTGGGATCAAGCCCTGCATGAAGCCTGCTTCTCCCTCTCTGCCTGCTGCTCCCCCTATGTGCTCTCTCTCTCTCTCTCTGCGTCAAATAAATATGTAAAATCTTTAAAAAACAAAACAAAACAAAAAACCTTGGTACTCTATATTCCCCAAACAGCAAGGTTTGTATCATAAAAAATGACAGGCAAAACAACTGGCTCATGTCCTCTGCTCTTTAACCCACATAAAGGAATTTGCTCTATTTCATTGCGACTTCACTCAACTCTGCTTACACTCCATGAACCACCACTGATTATGAAATCTAATCAATTCTGAAACATACTGCATCAACTACTTAAAAGTAAAACAAAACAAATCTCTTTTTTTTGGGTTGTTTAAAAAAGGATAAAATCTTCCATTTTTGAAGTTTACCTAAAATCCAACTCAGGTGATTCAGAAACATAATCTTCTAGGAGGTACTCTACCTCAATATCCCCACAGCTTTGAGTTACAAATTTCAAAAGTAAAAAAGAACACTTGGAAATTGGTAAATACTTTGAGTTGGGCTACTAAAAATAAGTAAGTCATAATTTTATGACTAAAAGGGAAAGGAATTCTCAGGACAGTCCTAAGGACCAGAATAAATTATTTCATCCTCAACAATAGTAACCAGGTCAGACTGAAAAAATTAGATACCAAACGTTTTAGAGGCAGTAGAATAAAGGAGAAATTTCCATCACTACATAAATGCAGAACTTGTAGCTTTACATGTTCCCTTTTTCTTGGCTCTTGAATACACACCATTCATATCATTTAATCTTTATTGATGAAAATAATGGAATTCTTCTAAAATGTTGAAACCCCCCAAAAAAGGAAGTGCCCAGAAATGAATGAGAAGTGTAAGAGAGCATACAGGCCAAAGAAATCTTGTACTCAGATCATGTAATTAGAGTGTTCATTCAGATAAAGGCAAAAAAAAAAAAAGTGCTTACTTTTATTTCTAATTAAGAAACAGAACAAAACAAAAAAACAGATGGTCTGGAAAAAGAAAAAGTACAGACTCTTTCCAGCACTAGTACCAAGGCCTGATTTTAGGAGGCCTCATATGCCGGAGAGCCATTTAAATAACACTGCCACCAGATTCAAGAATGCTAGGTTCTTAAAATATTTTCTATTCACTCTGAAGTTTGACTCATGTTCTTCATCTACCCCACATTGTCCATTGTCCATCAGTTTAAACTCAAGATCTACACTCTCATATGGAAATATAATCTGTGGGGCACCTGGGTGGCTCAGTCGTTAAACGTCTGCCTTCGGCTCAGGTCATGATCCCAGGGTCCTGGGATCGAGCCCCGCATCAAGCTCCCTGCTCAGCGGGAAGCCTGCTTCTCCCTCTCCCACTCCCCCTGCTTGTGTTCCCTCTCTCGCTGTGGGTGTCTCTCTGTCAAATAAATAAATAAAATCTTAAAAAAAAAAGGAAATACAATCTGTTATTGCTCCAAAATATTGTTTGGTCTTGCAACCAAAAATCGAATTCAGCCTCTCAATTTAGCAAACCTCCTTGTTACAAAGAGCAAAGGCATTTTGCAATTTAAATCACTCTACACTGAGATGTCTGGGCCAAAGGAGTTAGTAGGTACAGATTCCTGAGAATGAAAACTGCAGCCTCTCCATTCATGCTCAGCATTCTACAAACGTCATCCCTTTAAAAGACTTAAATACAAAAGTAAACACTAGTTTTCACACACATCACTGGTAAGTGGGGTGAAAATAAGCAGTCTGAGTCTTCCAACGCCGAGCACGATGAAAAAGGACACCACGGGCTGCGCGTTTAAATTAAGGTTTGGGCTTGGGCACTTAATCTAGGCTAAGGCATACCTACTTTTTAAACCACATGATTTCCTCTGGGTCCGCGATGCCAAACTCCCTCATCTTCTTCACCATGTTGGCACTCTTCCTAACAGCCACCTCGTAACGCTGGCTGCGAGTGAGGAAATTCAAGTCCTCGTGCTGGAAGTCTGGGTCATTCAGGATCAGGTTCTCTGCAAGGGAGCGAGAGGGCATCAAGAGGAAGACAGAAAGTCAGGGCTCTGTGACACCTCCTTGAATCCCAGCGGGTTTTCGGAGCGCGGGCTCGGGAGGGACGACACCCCTCACCCCTCCACAGGCCGGCCCTGGGACTGGGGGTCCCGGCTTCCCCAAAGCTGAGCCAGGCGCTGCGGCCCAGGCTCCACAGCGCCCCCGCGACGCCTCATCGAGCGAGTCCAGAGCCGCGCTCGGGGAAGGAGGGAGGCCCGGCCCCGCCGCCCTCACCGATCTCTCGGCGGCGCCGGGTGTTCTCGGGGCTGCCGTCCAGGACGTGAGTGAGCAGCTCCGGGTTGAAGCTGGCGGCTGCCCGCTCCCTGCGAAGATCTTGGTTCATGGTGGCGACACGCAGCGGCGGTGGCGGCCCGGGTCAAAACGGCGGCGGCAGCGTCGGCGACGGGTGTCCGCAGCTCCAGCGCGGGTCGGACCCTGAAAGCAGCCCCAAGACGGCGCGAGGCCCCGCCCCCGCTCGCCTCGGCCCGCCCCGGCCCGCCCCTTCTCCTTCACCGCGGCCGGTGGGCGCGCTAGCGACCGCGGCGGAGGCGGAGCGGCGCCGGCGCGGGCGTGGTGACCGTACGCGGCTGCGGGGCGGGCGAGTCCTCCGCTCTCGTCCAGGGGCGTCCTAGAGCGGCCCCCCCCCCCGGGAGGCAACCCGGGAAGACCGTCAAGAAATTGCCCCGGGGGCGGGGAGGGAGGAAAGCCAGGCGCTCCTGGTAACCCGCCCCTCCCTCGTCACGCGATCGCGCGAGGCGGAAAGAGGGAACCCGAAGCTGCCGCGACGCCCCGATAGGTTGGCGAGGAGGTAGGGAAGGGGCGGGACAACGCGGCTGAGGAGGATTGCGCCTGCGCCTTGGGACGTGTCGGTCCCGCCGCTTCCGGGTCCGCCTGTAGAGGCCTCCCGAGGGCTGAAGGTCGTTGGTGGGGGCCGGGGGTGGGGTGGTTTGAACTTCTGGGCCGCGCGGCGCTGCTGGGGAGGGTTGTCGTAGGGTTTCCCCAGACCCTCCCAAATTGGAGAAAAAAAGGAGGAGGACGAAAGTCGCCGGGGAAGAGGCCTCCAGTAATCTTTTGTTCAGATAATGGCATCCTTGCTGCCAGAAGCATTGGCTTCGGGGAGCTGGGTGTGGGATTGCGGGCCCTCCTCCCCATTAATGGGGTGGGTGTGGACCAGAATGTGGCCGAGCTGGCCGTTTAGAAGTCTTGGAATCCAGACTTTTTTTGCTTTCACAGTTATCACCACCGTCGTCGTTAAAGTTATAGATGTCCATGTTTAGGAAACCTAGTATCGGAAAATTTGTAATAAAAAGCAAGAGCTCCCCATCCTCAGAGGCAGCCACTTTTAACCAGTTGTGTTTTTAATTCTGATTACATAAAATACATGCTAGCTCTTGCTTTAGTTACCTTTTGACTTAATACTTAATGAAGATAGAGCACACTACACCATCTCCTTTATCTCTCCCTAATATACCCTTACAACTTCAAACAACATATGAATCCACATAAAAAATCCACAGATTTTTTAAAACTGTGCACTTCATACTCTGTTATTTATTGCATCAGTTTTTAGTAACAGTACCGGGAATACGGTAAGGTAAATGAGGCATTCACCTCCGATATAATTTAAGGGAGCACTAATCAAGATTAATAAAGACAAGATCATTATTACTGATTTTTCCTTTTGCCCCAAACTCCAATATATCAGGGCAAGGCACTGTTACTGATTATGTTTTTCATGCTCCCCGGCGTTAAAATACTTAGTTTGGCTGCTGTGTTTGGATTGTAGTCCTCTTGTCAAAAGCCCCCTCTCCAGATACCACAACACAACATCATAAGACGAAGGTGAGGTGATTGCTTACTCAGGTAAGGACAAACACTACTTGGCAAACCTTTGGCAGTGTCTAGGAGAAGGTAAGGCCAGAATTTATTGAGAGTTGGAAGTTTAGTCTAAGGCGTGTCTTTCATTTCAGGACTGGGTAAGAACCCCTGTACAACAGTAGAAAATTGGTGGAAACGTCAAGGCGAGGGAATTCAGATAACCTCAGAAGGCAAACTGGCTGTTAATGGTTAAACCATTTGCCTGGGCTGGACAGTCAAGAAGAGTTAAAAAAAAAAAAAATGCTAATGAAGGCATAGGACCACAAAGTTCTGTTAATGTAGGCAGTAAGATGTGGTTTGGGTTCTCTGTGTCCAGGTTGAGTGTAGGGGTAGATGATCTTCATGAATACATTCTATTCAATAAATATTTCATAATGCCCAGACATGGTTTTAGGCACAGGGGATACTGTGAGGAATAATGCCCTCATGGAGCTGATAATCTAGTGGGAGACAGGCATTAAAGAAGTAAACAAATCACACTCTGAAATTCTATTACTTAGTAAACTACAATGAAGAAAATAAATCAAGCTAAGGGGATAGAGGGACTGGGGGTGGTGGAGAATGCTAATTTAGATAGGGTGAACAGGGAAGGCCTTGCTGAGGAGTCGGAGGATGAACTGAGACCTAAATAGGGAAAGAGAACCAGTTATGTGAAGGTCTGGGGAAGACTGCTCAAGTCTGAGGAAGAGCAAGTATGCAGGTCCTGAGGGTGAGCGTGAGCTAGAGGAGGTGTGATGGCAAACGTCAGAGCCGAGAGGTAGGCCAGGTGCAGACCCCATGTGGCACTGTGGGCCAACACAAAGACTTTAAATTTTAATAGGAATTTATAATAGGAAGCCTTTAATTGATTTTCAGTGGGGTTTTGTGACTTGATTTACATTTTTAAATATTAATTGTGGAACTGTTCAAACATGTACAAAGGTAGAAGGAATAATAAAATAAACATCTACTTTTCACCCAGGTCCAATAATTATCCACTGTACCTTCACCCAATTCCCCTCCATGTTAACTTAAAGCAAATCGGATATCATATCCATAAAGACTTTTAGTATGTATCTTTAAACTATTTTTAACACAATCCCAATACCATTATCACAATTGGAAATATTAACAAAAATGTCTTGTGGTCATTACAATCGATATTCAAATGTTTCATAAAAAATTGTCTACAGTTAGTTAGTTCAAATCAGGGTCCAAACAAATTCTGCACATTGCAGTTGGTTGATAAGAATCTTAAGTCTCTTTTAATGTATAGGTTTCCACTGTACAATTTTTTTCTTCAACTTATTTGTTGAAAAAGCTAGGTCAAGTGGCACCTGGGTGGCTTAGGTCTTGATCTCAGGGTCACACCTAGTGTGACCTTAAAAAAAAAGAAAGAAAGAAACAGAAGAAAAAGGTAGGTCATTTTTCGCATTGAATTTCCCACAATCTGGATTTTACCATCTCTGTGATGTCTTTGATTTGTTCCTCGGTTTCTGTATTTTCTGTAAGCTGTTGGTTGTATCTAGAGGCATTGTTAGATTCAGACTTGAGGTTCTGGCAGAAAGTACTCCCTGTGGCATAGTTTCCATTTTAAAATATCACTGTGGTTGTTCTGAAAAGAGTGAGCAATAGAAGGAAAATAGTGGAAACAGACCAGTTTCAAAGCTAATGAAAGCTTGGACTGTGGAGGGAGTGAAGTGCATAAATTCAATATGAATTTTTTTTTTTTTTTATTTGCGAGAGAGAGAATGAGAGAGAGCACGAGAGGGAGGAGGGTCAGAGGGAGAAGCAGACTCCCCGCTGAGCAGGGAGCCCGATGCGGGACTCGATCCCGGTACTCCAGGATCATGACCTGAGCCGAAGGCAGTCGCTTAACCAACTGAGCCACCCAGGCGCCCCTCAATATGAATTTTTTTAAAAGATTTTATTTATTAATTTTTGAGAGCAAGAGTGAGAGCACGCATGAGCGGTGGGTGGGGGGCACAGGGAGAGGCAGACTCCCCGCTGAGCAGGGAGCCCAATGCGGGGCTCAATCTCAGGACCCTGGGATCATGACCTGAGCTGGATCATGACCCGAGCTGAAGGCAGATGCTTAATGACTGAGCCACCCAGGTGCCCCTACAATGAAGATTCTTATCTCCAAGAAAGAAACCCAAAGCTGATAAAAGCTATCATGAACTTACTTATAGGTATTACTTTTCTGACCTTCAGTCCTACCATAGATATCTTACCAATTGCTTCGGAAAAAAATGAAAGAAGCAGTCAAATCGGGTCACCATCTTTCCCATCCTTCCTGTACGGTATTTTTCAAATTTCCCAGTCGTTAAAAAAAGAAGCCTATTTCTCTTGTTCATACTGTGGATTTTTCTCCCAGCAGTGGATGTTTTGCCTTGGGGAATGGAAAGGGCAAAGCGCTACAGTACAGATTATTACTCAGACGGAAACCTGGCTAAGCCATAAGAAAAGCCAGCCTTGATACAGCTTCTCAGAAACTTTCTTGCATGTCTGATGGTATATGGATAATGATTTACTGAGCCAGCTGCGCTTAAGGAAATTAACAGAAATGTCTTAATAAACACATAGCAACTTTTGCTTGAAAAAAAAAAAATCAGGGGTGGGGCGCCTGGGTGGCTCAGTTGGATGGGCATCTGGCTCTTGGTTTCAGATCAGGTCGTAATCTAATGGGTTGTGGGATTGAGCCCTGCATAGGGCTCTGCACTCAGCGGGGAGTCTGCTTGATGATTCTCTCCCTCTGCCCTTCACCCCCCCAAAAATAAATAAATCTTTAAAAAATAAATAAAATTAAAAACTGGGGTACCTGGGTGGCTCAGTCAGTCAGGTGTCTGCCTTTGGCTTAGGTCATGATCTCAGGGTCCTGGGATTGAACCCTTAATCAGGCTCCCTGCTCAGCGGGGAGTCTGCTTCTCCCTCTCCCTCTGCCCCTCACCCCACTCCTGCACGCTTTCTCTCTCAAATAAATAATAAATAAATAATAAATAAAATCTTTAAACATAAAGAAATGGATGAATGAATAATCAATGATGGGGCGCCTGGCTGGTTCAGTCAGAAGAGCATGCTACTCTTGATCTCAGGGTTGTGGGTTTGAGCCCTGTGTTGGGCATAGAGATTACTTAAATAAATAAGTAAACTTGAAAAAAAATCAATGAGGTTGAAATTTGCAAAAGCATATACCCCTCCAAAGAGTCAATTCTACTGTATGAATAAAATAAAAAATAAAAATAAATTTAATGACATAGTTATTTATAGCTTAGTTTATAGTATATGTGGTACTTGAGAGTAGAAAAATTTTAAGATTTATTTATTTTAGGGGCACCTGGGTGGCTCAGTCGGTTAAGCGGCTGCCTTCAGCTCGGGTCATGATCCCAGGGTCCTGGGATCGAGCCCCGCGTCGGGCTCCCTGCTCGGCGGGGAGCCTGCTTCTCCCTCTCCCTCTGCCTGCCGCTCGGCCTACTTGTGCTCTCTGTCTCTCTGTTGAATAAATAAAAACCTTAAAAAAAAAAAATTTAAAAAAAAAGATTTATTTATTTTAGATGGGGAAGGGGGTGGGGGGAGGGGTAGAGGGAGAGAATCCTCAAGTAGACTCACCACTGAGCACAGAGCCGAATGCAGGGCTCAAGCCTGGGACCCTGAGATCACACAGGACCGGAGCAGAAGCCGAGTCGGACGCTTAACCGACTAAGCCACCCAGGTACCCCTAGAAAAATTACTTTTTACAAAAAGAGTCTAGGGTGCCTGGGTGGCTTAGTCGTTAAGCGTCTGCCTTCGGCTCAGGTCATGATCCCAGGGTCCTGGGATCGAGTCCCACATCGGGCTCCCTGCTCGGCAGGAAGCCTGCTTCTCGCTCTCCCACTCCCCCTGCTTGTGTTTCTGCTCTCGCTATCTCTCTCTCTGTCAAATAAATAAATAAAATCTTAAAAAAAAATAAAAATAAAAAAAGAGTCTAAGTTTTTACCTTTTTGCTAGATGGGACAGAATTGTCCCCATTATCCCAAAACAGGAACCAATACATTTTTTTTCTTCTCTTGGCTGATTTTTGGTTTTGCTTTGTTTTGTTTTTTGCTTCTCTCTCATGACAAAGATGATTTGGGGGCTCTCTCATTTCTGGGTCCAGGAATGGCTCCACTCCCTGGTCGCAGGGATATAGAACATCTGCACTTAGGGCAATAGGACTAGGCCTTGGCCATTTGCCCTGTGCTGTTGTTCTGACTTGAAATGATCCTTGAACATTGACCAGTGACAGTGCCTGATGACCTCGTTAGAGGGTATTAACACCTGTTATGCAAGGTTCTAGGTAACATTAAGTTTCTTTTACCTTTTTTTTTTTAATTAAGTAGGCTCTATGCCCAGTGCAGATCCCAACGTGGGGCTTGAACTCATGACCCTGAGATCAAGACCTGGGCTGAGATCAAGAGTCAGACGCTTAACCAGCTGAGCCACCCGGGCTCCCCTAATATTAAGCTTCTGTGCTAAAGCTGTATCATCTGGCTTCTGCAAGGATCTTACTTGGGATGATTTCATTGACATTTCTTGTGTTTCTGTCTCCCTTGGTTTAGCCTGTTAAACAGTTGAAGCCTATCACCTTCAGGGTTCCTTTTTTTTTTTTTTTAATGTTTTATTTTATTTATTCATGAAAGTCAGAGAGAGAGAGAGAGGCAGAGGCAGAGGGAGAAGCAGGCTCCCCGCCTAGCAGGGAGCCCGATGCGGGACTCGATCCCAGAACCCTGGGACCATGACCTGAGCCGAAGGCAGACGCTTAACCATCTGAGCCACCCAGGCGCCCCCAGGGTTCCTTTGTCACTGAATAATTATTCCTGAATCCCCACTTCCCTAACATTTTCTACACATGGATCCTAATGTTCTGGAGTGTTCTTTCACACATACACAGATGTACATATTTTATGTACATGCCTGCTCCTTACCTTTTTCCCTGATGGTCTATCTTGGCGATCCTGCCATATGAGTGCATACGATGCCTCATCTTAAAAAGCCTGCCAAGTGTCCTTTGCATTATTATCACATGACTTATTAAACCAATGTTTTCTCTTTTTAAAATTACTAACAAAACTCATAACCCTAGTCTAACCATGAGAAAAACATCAGAGAAACCCAAACGGAAGGGGGCCACCCTGGCACCCTGGGGTCTTCATTTTTTTTTTTTTAATAACCTTTTTATTTTAGAATAGTTTTAGATTTATATTTAAAAAAACAAACCTGTAGGGGCATCTGGGTGGCTCCGTCAGTTGGGCGTCCAACTCTTGATCTCAGCTCCGGTCTTGATCTCAGGGTCATTGGTTCAGGCCCCCCCTGAGCTCTGCGATGGGTGTGGAGCCTACTAAAAAAAAAGGAAAACTCACTTTATGTACAATTATGAAAGAATGTCAAAATATATTGGGACATCTGGGTGGCTCAGTTGGTTAAGCGTCTGCCTTCAGCTCAGGTCATGATCCCAAGTCCTGGATCGAGTCCCACATCGGGCTCCTTGCTCAGCAGGGAGCCTGCTTCTCTCTCTGCCACTCCCCCTGCTTGTGCTCTCGCTCTCTTTCTCTCTCTAAGTAAATAAAATCTTAAAAAAATACATTAGGTGAAAAAAATCAAAATACAGAACAGCATATATAGTATAGAGGGAAGGGGTTAGGCACCTGGTGGCTTAGTCGGTTAAATATCCTACTCTTGATTTTGGCTCAGGTCATGATTTCAGGGTCATGAGACTGAGCCCCGAGTCTGGCTGCACGCTGTGTGATGGGTGTGGAGTCTCCTTGAGATTCTCTCCGTCTGTCCCTCCCGAACCCCTGCTTGTGCTCGCTCGCTCTCAAATAAATAAAATCTTAAAAAAAAAAAAAATTTAGAGTGTAGAGGGGAAATAAATATCTTTGTTATTGTTTGCATAATGAAACCCTGGAAGGTTACATAAGAAATAAATAAAAATGATTTTCTTTAAGGGCCAGGGTTGGCAAACTTCAACACAGATCAGATCCAGCTCATTGCATGTTTTTGTAAATAAAGCCTAAGGAGCAAGTCTCACTCTTTTCTCTGTGTATTGTCTGTGACTGTCTTCATACTATTACGGCAACATTGAATAGTTGTGAGAGATGGTGAGATACTGTCTGTCCTTTTATAGACCCCTCTTCGCGGGGATCAGGGTGGGACTGGATTGCAGAGGGATCGGAGTGGGACGACAGTTCTCCACGTAGTTTTTTTTGTTTTGTTTTAAGATTTACTTATTTATTTGAGAGAGAAAGGGTGCGTATGCATGGGGGTTGCTCGTGGGGCAGAGGGAGAGAGAGAGAGGTTTCAAGCAGACTCCGTGCAGAGCAAGGAACCTGACACGGGGCTTGATCTCACCCCCCGAGATCATGACCCAAGCCGAAACCCAAGATTCCCACACCCAACAGACTGCATCTCCCAGGTTATATCATTTTGCTTTTTTAAATTAGTGAATGGGGCGCCTGGGTGGCTCATTCGTTGGGGGTCTGCCTTCGGCTCGGGTTGTGATCCCAGGATTCTGGGATCAAGCCCCACGTCGGGCTCCTTGCTCAGCTTCTTCCTCTCCCACTCCCCCTGCTTGTCTTCCCTCTCTCGCTGTGTCTCTCTCTGTCAAATAAATAAATAAATAAATTAGTGAATGCATAACCGATCAAAAAAATTTTTGAATATTAAACTACCACTCTTAAATATTAAACTCCCACTCTTAAATATCTTTAAATACTAAAGTGCCACTGGAACTAGCCTTTCAGGTGTTGCTGGTCTTGGGTATCTGCTAATCTCAGTCTTGTGGTCTGCTTGGCTTGTCAGGAATCTTCAGAAATCCCGCCCAGCTATTTGAGATGCTGCCCAAACCTGGGATCTATTACTTCCCCTGGGAAGTCAGTGCTGGCCAAGTTCCCAACGGGGGCACACTGAGAACATTCGGCAGGTGAGAATGGTTTTTTTCATAGGGTGGGGGGATGTTTCAGTGCCTCCCACACCCCCCGCCAGAAAAAAACAATTAAAATGGTGTTATTATAAGTTTGTCTAGTTTTTTTTCTTTAATTTTTGAAGTTTTATTTATTCAAGTAATTTCTACACCCAACATGGGGCTTAAACTCATGACCCCAAGATCAAGAGTCGCATGCACCCCTGACTGAGCCAGCCGGGCGTCCCTTTTCAACTTATTTTTTAAGTGCTAAAACATTAATATGTTTTCACTGGAAAAAAGTAGACAATCCATAAAAGTGTAACGAAAGCAAGTGAAAATCACCCATAATCCCTCTCTCTGGACAGCCGTTGCTAACCTTTTGGTGATTAATTTAGACACGCTCGTGTATGGATGTCCATGAATATGTGGATGGGTGTGTGTTCACACCACATATGTATAGTATCATTAGGGAAATGCAAATTAAAACTACAACGAGGTACTCCTATATGCCCACTAGAGTGGCTGAATTTAAAAAGACTGTTGATGGGGCACCTGGGTGGCTCAGTCAGTAGAACATGTGACTCTCGATCTCAGGGTTGTGAGTTCAAGCTGCGTGTTGGGTGTAGAGATTACTTTAAAAAAATAAAATCGTTAAAAAAAAAAAGAAAGAAAGAAACCAGGCCAAAAAAAAAAATTAGATGTTGTATGGTTCCATTTATGTAAAAGTTTAGGAAATGCAAAAACAATCTATAGTGAAAAAAGAGCAGGCCAGTTGCCTGCAAGGATTGCCTGGCTCTGGTGTGTTGGAGGAATATGAAAATGCAAGAGGGAACTTTTCAGGGTGATGAAACGATGTGTTCATTATTGATTGTGCAGACAGTTGCTCAAGTGTATAAAATGTCAAATGTCAAAGTGTGTACCTTAAATATGTATAGTTTATTATATTTCAGTTATACCTAAGTAGAACCAGAGGGGAAAAGCATATGTTACAGAATGTTAAAAAGGAGGAGGGCAAAGACTTGAATAGACACTTCACAAGAGAGGATATACATAACACTTAGCGGTCATACAGAAAGTAAACAATTTTGCATATGCCAAAAAGATATATATATATATACACAAATGGATAATAAGCACATGAAAAGATGCTCAACATCATTAGTCACAGGGAAATGCAAATTAAAACCACAACGAGGGCACCTGGGTGGTTCAGTCAGTTAAGCGTCTGCCATTTGGCTCAGGTCATGGTCCCAGGGTCCTAGGATCGAGCCCCGCGTCGCGCTCCCTGCTCGGCAGGGAGTCTGCTTCTCCCTCTGCCTCTGCCACTCCCCCTGCGCATGCTCTCTCTCTCAAGTAAATAAATAAAATCATTTTTTTAAAAGATTTTATTTATTTGACAGAGAGAGACAGCGAGAGAGGGAACACAAACGGAGTGGGAGCACAGCAAGTGTGTGTGTTCCCTCTCTCCCTCCTCCGGCGGGAGGCCTGCTTCTCCCTCTCCCACTCCCCCTGCTTGTGTTCCCTCTCTCACTCCCCCTGCTTGTGTTCCCTCTCTAGCTGTCTCTCTCTCTGTCAAATAAATAAATAAAATCTTTAAAAAAAAATAAAAAATAAACAGGTGCCTTGTAATGCATGTAATTTATATCTTTATAATGTAGACTGGAAACAATTTTTCTGACTTGTTGCTGCCATTTTTATTTCTCTGATCAGAGGCCCATGGGTATATTGGCCTCCCAGAACCTTTCGAGCTTTTTGTGTTTGTTTTCTTTCTGGACAAAAATGATCACACTTTCCCTGACCTGCAGGCTGTGCCTCTATGATATGACCCAATCCCGAGTGACGCTGAGAGCTCAGCATGGATCTGATGAGCACCAGATCCTGGTCTGCACCAAGTTGGTGGAGCCGTTCCAAGCCCAGAAGGACTCCCTATACCTTGTCCTTGGAGAGCTGGAGCACCAGGGTAAGCCATTGCTTCACATTCCCTTTTCACACCGGGTCCTGGGTGGGGCAGTCTTCGGTTAGGACTGGGCCTGGCTTCTGACCCAACAGGAGTCTCCCACAGGACTAGCTTCCCTTCCAAATCAGCCCACAAGTTCAAGGACTCATGGGAAACACATGTGATCGGGCTCAGTGGACCTGCTCTAGGGAAGTGAGAGAAGAGAGAAATCACTAATTTCTGAAGGCCCACCACATGCCAGGCCTGGTACTACACAGTTTGCTTCCATCTTTTTGAATTTGCCCACCAGGTCTTTATTTTTTATTTTTTTAAATTTTATTACGTTATGTTAGTCACCATACAATACATCATTGGTTTTTGATGTGGTGATCCACGATTCATTGTTTTCGCTCCCTGCAGTACATGCCCTCCTCAATACCCATCACCGGGCTAACCCATCCCCACTCCCCCCTCCCCTGCCCACCAGGTCTTTAAACTGAGTCTTATTGTTGCTGTTCCATAGATTAGAAAACTAAGGCAAGGCGAGGCTGGGGCTGGAATAACAGGCCAGGAAGTCAGGGTAAGAGAAATAGAAGGGAAGGAATCCCATAAACCTGGCAGAATCTCTCCGGCATCAAGAGTTGAAGGTTGCAGGGCGCCTGGATGGCTCAGTCGGTGAAGCGTCTGCCTTCGGCTCAGGTCATGATCCCGGGGTCCTGAGATCAAGTTCCTGCATCGGGCTCCCTGCTCAGTGGGGAGTCTTCTTCTCCCTCTCCCACTGCTCCCCCCACCCCACTTGTGCTCTCTCTCTCTCTCACTGTCTATCTCAATTAGATGAATAAGATCTTAAAAAAAAGAGTTGAAGGTTGCTTTTTAAAACCTAGGTACTTGAATGAATTCTTTGCCTCTCTCTGCTGGCTATCCCTGTGTCGTCTTCCTTTACATGGTTGATATCATATGTAATGTTGTATCTGGTTATTTAGACTTCCTATTGTATCATAAACATTTCCCCATGTTTTTAAAATTTTTGTAGATGTAGTGTTTTATGGCTATATACTATTTTATAGATTAGATGTGTATCAATTCACAAGACCATTGCACATTTATATTGTTTCCATTTTTTGCTCTTATAAATATACCGTGCACTTACTGGTTAAAGGAAATATGGTATATTCAGTTAGTAGGATATTGTGCAGCCATTAAAAATGGTGCTGTAAATTTTTATCAGTTGACATGAAGAGATGTGCACAATATTTTCTTTTTTTTTTTTGAGAAAGAGCGCGTGAGAGCGTGAGCAGGGGTGAAGCGGGGAGAGGGGAAGCAGGGAGAGGCAGAAGGAGAGGAGAATCCCAAGCAGTCTCCATGCCTAGCGCAGAGCCCAGTGCAGGGCTCAATCCCATGACTCTGACATCATGACCTGAGCCGAATCAAGAGTCGGATGCTCAACCAGCTGAGCCACCCAGGTGCCCTGATGTTCACAATATCTTACTAAGAAAAAGCAGTTTACAATACAGTATGTATCGTATGATCCCATTTTTTTTTTAAAGATTTTATTTTTAAGTAATCTCTACACCCAACGTGTGGCTTGAGCTTAAAACCCCAAGATCAAGAGTCACATGCTCTGTGGACTGAGCCAGCCAGGCATACCTAATATACTTTTTTTTATATACATAGAAGTTTGAAAGATTATTCACCAAAATGTTAATAGCAGTTATTTCTGGGTGGTGGGACTGTGGGATTTTTTTGTACTTGTGTTAGCATTTTACAATGAAGATGTATTGCTTTTATAGCCAGAGGGGGAAGAACGTTTTAAAAAATGTATCTTTTGGGGCGCCTGGGTGGCTCAGTTGTTAAGCGTCTGCCTTCGGCTCAGGTTATGGTCTCAGGGTCCTGGGATCGAGTCCCTCACTGGGCTCCCTGCTCAGCAGGAAGCCTGCTTCTCCCTTTCCCTCTCCCACTCCCCCTGCTTGTGTTCCCTCTCTCGCTGTGTCTCTCTCTGTCAAATAAATAAAACCTTAAAAAAAAAAATTGTATCTTTTGGGGCGCCTGGGTGGCTCAGTTGGTTAAGTGTCTGACTCTTGATCTCAACTCAGGTCTTGATCTCAGGGTCGTGAGTTCAAGCCCTGCATTGGGCTCCATGCTGGGCATGGAGCCTACTTAGAAAAATAAAAATAAAAAATAAAAAAAAACTGTATACCTCCATATATATTAAAAATGCTACAGTTAATATCCTCATGCACTGTCTTTGTCCATTTTCTGATTCTTTTTTTTTTTTTAAGATTTTATTTATTTATTTGACAGAGAGAGACATAGCGAGAGAGGGGAACACAAGCAGAGGGAGTGGGAGAGGGAGAAGCAGGCTTCCCACGGAGCAGGGAGCCCGATGTAGGGCTCGATCCCAGGACCCTGCAATCATGACCTGAGCTGAAGGCAGACGCTTAACGACTGA
Organism: Leptonychotes weddellii; assembly: GCF_054177405.1. Lineage (NCBI taxonomy): Eukaryota > Metazoa > Chordata > Mammalia > Carnivora > Phocidae > Leptonychotes > Leptonychotes weddellii. Next base: position 5,109,386 of record NC_138383.1, on the reverse strand, counting down.
GCCACCTAGGCACCCCATTTTCTGATTATTTCTTCAGGATAGTTTCCTAAAAGTAGAATTGCTCTATTGAAGGATGCAAACATTTATTTCTTACCTTATAACACCAACTTCCTTCCTAAAAGTCATGGTGGTTTTTAACTCTGGATGAAATGTGCTAGAAAAAATGTTATTAGATGGTGCTTACTTTTATCTTTGATTTAATAAAAGTTCATCTTTTTTTTTTTTTAAAGATTTTATTTATTTGACAGAGAGAGACACAGCGAGAGAGGGAACACAAGCAGGGGGAGTGGGAGAGGGAGAAGCAGGCTTCCCGCGGAGCAGGGAGCCCGATGCGGGGCTCGATCCCAGGACCCTGGGATCACGACCTGAGCTGAAGGCAGACGCTTAACGACTGAGCCACCCAGGCGCCCCAAAGTTCATCTTTATTCAGGCTTAAGCCTTTGAGCTAGCTTGCAGAATTCCTGCCCTCTTATTGATTTGAGAGAGGCATCAGGAGTGAGGGTGGGAATGGGTACAAAGGGCCTTTGCACAAATGATTTCCACTTTGACTATAGCCTAGGTCACCTGAGGCTTTCTCCTGTACCCCCAGCCCTGCAGTGCATCCTTGGAGCTCCCGGGAGCCCACAGCCCAGTGTCCAGGATGCTAAGGCCCGACTGCAAATACAGATACAAATATTTTGCTGGTGTCTTTTGGTGCAAATCTGACATTTCATTTCCCTGTAAACACCTCATATGCCTCAACCACTGCCACCGTCATCCCCAACAAAACAGCTGTCCCTTGATATAATCTGATACCTTGTCCATGTTCACTCCCTTCCCCTCCATGGCTTTTTAAAATGGGTTAGTTCCGATCAGGATCCAAAGTCCATTTATTGCATTTGGCTTACGTACCCCAAGTCTCTGTAAGAGTTCTGTCCTTTTTTTTATGCCATTTATTAGAGAGCTCGGGTCTGGAATTGGCTGATTGCTTCCTCCTGGTTGCATTAAACCTTCTTTCCCCTGCCTTTTTCTGAATGGATTGTAGTTCAGGGACGGCTCACGGTGGGTGAGGAAATGTTCTTGAGAGAAGAATCACAGTGCATAAATGCAGGAAATGTCGAAAGGCACTTCTTTAAAAGTCCTGACAAAATAATGAATCCAGGCAAGGATCGTTACCACTGGCTGCTCCCATCGGTCCACGAAAGGTCCACGAAAGGTCCACGAAAGCACGGCAGGAACGCCGTACAGCAGGGATCAGCCAGCAACACCTGGGCCTCCCCCAAAGGCCCCGCTGTAGAAGCAGATGGATCAGCCCCGACGCATCTGGAAGGCACAGGCAGCAAGCAACACTCTCAAGTGTCCTTGCCCCCGCCCCCCAAACCTGAACCTGAATGATCAAGCCTCGGGTCAGGCAGCGTTCTCCCTGGGCTCTGGCTACTTGACTGCTTCTCATTATTTTCATCACAATCTGTGTGGTTTTTTTTTTTTCTTAAGAAAAAACTTCCCCCTAAATTTCTAATTTCTCAGTAAGACGTGCTCATCGTTTGAAACTGACACACGGAAGTAAAGAGCCATGAGGAGGAAGGGCCAGAGTGTGGGCTGAGTGTGCAGGTGGCTGCTGATCCCTGGTCTGCAACGTTCCTGCCTGGCTGCTTTCAAACCTCTGTGTGTCTGGTCCCGGTCAGGTCCTAAGTCCAGGGGGGCACAAACATCAACTAGACACAGATCTGTCAGGTGGCAAGGTTAGCAACTCTAAGGACAGACAAGAGGCCTCCTAAAGTCACCTTTCTGGGACACCTGGCCGGCTCAGTCGTAAGAGCACGTGATTCTTGATCTCGGGGTCGTGCATTCGAGCCCCACGTTGGGTGTAGAGATTAAATAAATAAAACTTAAAAAGAAAAATAAAGTCACCTTCCCGAAATTTGTGCACACAGCGAGCCGAGGAGACCAAAAAGGTGAAGAAATGCCTGCCAGAAACCCACTGGCTCTGACAGGTTCTTGGAGCACCAAGCAAGAGCCTGAGGGCTCCCTCCCAGGGTGGGGGTGTTGGGACACAGCCTTTCCTAGGAGTTCCTAGGAGAATTCCCAGGCTGTAGGTGACCTTGCCTATAGCGAGAGGCTGCCCTTGAGCCCTCGCCATAAATCCTACCCGTCTGGTTTTCTTCTAGCTGGTCCCTGCCCTTACAAGCCTTCCTGTTGTGTCTTCTGGAACCTTCGCTCCTCCCTGAAAGGCTTTTTACGCCCTCGTCTGCCTGAAACCTGGCTCTTTCCCAGGACCACAGCTCCCCTCCCATCCCCATGTAGAGCCTGGTCAGCCTTCCCGGTCACACACGCCGCAGGGCCCAGAGGTGGGGCCAGCAGCCTGCTAGCCGCTCGGGTTTGCCGTTCACACCTTTGTTCTTCTCTGTGGCCAACCGGTTCTGTCCCACTTCTGCCTCCCACAGCCACGGCCACGCCTCTGCCACCTGGGACCGCAGCCCTGACTCCTGGTACCTCCCTGCTCTTCAGCCCCGCAGGACCTGTGCACTTCGGGCTCCTTTTTCTCCTGCCTTCTCTCCTGTTCACTTTCCTCTGCTCCAGCCGGGCCTCGCTGCCATGGCAACCCCTTTCCTGGTGGAAGTTTCCGGCCCTTGCCTTCCATCACCACTGCCTGCACTAGGGCCTTATGCGCATCCCGGTCCACCCCCTCCCACCATGCGTCACTCGCCTGTCACAGGAGACCCCTACTTCATCACCTCCTCGCCCCTTTCAGTAGACTGCCTCACCTCCTAAGTCCCAGGTCCAACAGAGGCCGCAGCAAGAGCCCCTCCTAAAATTACCCGTGTCCACACGCGCCAGTGGCCCCTTTCTTCCCGTCTGGGAGGAGGAAGGGCCCATCTCCCCTGCGGCGTGACTCATGGCTGTCCTCCCATGGGGACTTTGCCCTCTCAACTGAGTCCTTAACCTGTTAGCACTGCCTCTTCCCTCTCAGCGTATAAATCACTCAAGCTTCTTCTATATTAAAATAATAACAGTGTCATCATTTTCTGCTCTGTATCCCTACCTCGCTCTGACCCTCCTTCCCTGCTCGGACAGACATCCTAAAAGGTCTGTTCTTTCCATCACCCCTTCCCTCTCTCCTACCCATGCCTCCACCCACTGCATTCCCACTGCCCTTGGCATTCAGTCCCTCTGTTGCTCTGAATTCGTTAAGCTTGAAAAAAATTCCCCTAAAGGACTCTCTAGCCATCTTGTCTGTAGATTCTCTTCTCCCCTCCCTGCAGTTATTTCTTCAAACGCTGTTCTTGTATCCCAGTTACAAGGACCTGCAGATGGACTGACAGAATTGCCCAGTTTGGGCACCTGGTTGGCTCAGTTGGTTAAGCGACTGCCTTCGGCTCAGGTCATGGTCCTGGAGTCCCAGGATCGAGTCCCGCATCGGGCTCCCTGCTCGGCAGGGAATCTGCTTCTCCCTCTGACCCTCCCCCCTCTCATGCTCTCTCTATCTCATTCTCTCTCTCAAATAAATAAATGAAATCTTTAAAAAAAAAAAAAGGAATTGCCCAGTTTGTCCCTTGTGATAATCATATTTCTTAAGGTCACTTCCATGTTTAATAATATTTTTCATTCACAGGGAGAAACAACATGTTCCTCAATATAAATCTAGGAGGGCGGGTTTCCCCAGGCTGATGGGAGGAAAGAGCTGATAGGCATCATGTAAGGAAAGTTCTGTGCAGGGTGCCTGGGTGGCTTAGTCAGTTAAGCATCTGCCTCTTGGTTTCGGCTCAGGTCATGAAATTGAGCCCCATGCCAGGGTCAAGCCCCACATTGGGTGTAGAGCCTACTTGAAAAAAGAAAGAGAGAGTGAGTAGGAGGGAGGGAGGGAGGTAGGAAGAAAAGGAAAGAAGGAAAGAAGGAAAGGAAAGGAAGGAAAGAAACAAGGAAAAGAAGAAAGAAAGTGGTCTAGACTAGGAGGAAGGCAAGGCATGACCTATCTAACCAGAGAGGCTGTATCTCAAAACCGCATCAAAGGAAACAGGATGTCCTAGAACACTGATTATGTTTGTTGACGTGACCAGAGAGCATAAAGAACATGGATGAAAAAAATTAAAAAAACGGGGCTCCTGGGTGGCTCAGTTGGTCGAGCATCTGACTACTTGATCTTGGGGTTGTTCTCTCAACTCACGTGGAGCCTACTTAAAAAAAAAAACCTGTTAGGGCAGGCCCAGATGTCTCTCCTGCTTGATGTCACCTGCACGTTGACAGATCTTTCCATCAGGTCAACACAGCAGTGTGTTAGAAGCACCTCCCAGCCCCTCGTCCAGGGTGGGATGACTTACCTCTACAAGGCCAAACGCCCCCCTTGGATTTACTAATTATGGGGTTCTGTTTGCCCCAATTTTCAATGCCAGTGGGGCCCAGTATGCCAAGGAGGCCCTTCCCTTAGTACAAATGGAGAACTGGGATGGTGATTGCGACCCCTCCTCAACCCTGGGCACTTGGGGCAGGGAAGGTGGCGGGAATTAAGATGACAAAGGACGGACGTTAGAGGGGACATCTATCTGGCCCTTCCTCCATGGAGAAGTGGGATTTTCAGGCTCTCCCCTAAGCTCCAGACACGTGTGGGGTTAGTGTGCGGCAGGCCCACCGTTCTGAAGCCCAAGTAGAGAAAGATTACCAGTGTCCGAATGCCATCCTTCAAACTCATCCTGAGAGTGAGTCCGGGGGAAACAGCTGGAATGCGTCCGTGGGGTGTGTTGCTGACACGGGGGTCAGTCACTGCTAGTGCCTCGTGCTTGTGTCTTTCAGATGGAGGCTCCGTGGTGAAGGCCCGGGTGCTGACCTGTGTGGAAGGAATGAATCTCCCCTTGTTGGAACAAGCCGTCCGGGAGCAGAGGAGGTACCAGCAAGAGAGGGACAACGGCCAGGAGCAAATGGCAGTTCCTGGCAACCGTCCCCCCCCAGCCTGCTCCTGAGGCCAAGCCCACTGGAGATGCCTGAGCAGAGAAGATGCAGGACCTTCCCCAGAGTGACAGCCTTTTTCTGGAGCTGGACCGAAGCGGAGGGGTTGCTAATTTGGATTGTTCTGGACACCTCCCCCCCCTCCCCGCTAGGAGCCTGCTGGAGGCTGAGCTGTGGGGTGCTGGGACCTGAGCCTCGAGGGGGGATATGGAGGGTTCTGGAAGGTCCTCATGAATAAAGGCCCCAGTGGGGGAGACCTTGCGTTGTGTGCACGTGGTGCAGCGCCGGAGGGGGCCAGGAGGGGGAGCCGCGGAGCAGGCAGCCTGCCGGCAGTGAGGCCCCAGGAGCGCAGGGTTTCTGGTGAATTCTGGGCTGGGGTTTGTGGGAGGGGTGTTAGGGGCCCCCAGGGCCCGGGGTGGTGGGCTCAGGATGCAGGGGGGCTGCCCCCACCGAAGTTCTGCCCTCAGAGGAGGCCGAGCGTCCCAGACAGTTGGGGCCCAGCCCCTCACCCTGGCCGTGCGGCCTAGGGCAGGAGTGTGGCTCCAGAAACCCTTCCCAACCCCTGACTTCTGCCCTGGGGCTGACTCCAGCCCCCCAGGCTGCCCTTCCGGGTAGCCTTCACCCCCCAGAGCCTGGGCCGAGGCAGGGGCTCTGCTGAGAAGTTTGGGCCCTCCTGCGCTCCGTAGCTGGGGCACCTTCCTGCCTGGGCCGGGCGGGCTCCTGGGGTTGGGGGGCGCAGAGGCGGGCCTGGGCCCGGGGGGCGGCTGGGCAGGGTGTTCTGTGGGGGCCGGAGGGGCGGCGGGGCTGCTGGGTGTGGCGGTGAATGCCCCAGGCGCCCTCTGTTTCCTGGGCAGCTCTGCGGCTATGGATGTGTTCCAGAAGGTGGAGAAGATCGGAGAGGGCACCTATGGGGTGGTGTATAAGGCCAAGAACAAGGAGACAGGGCAGCTCGTGGCCCTCAAGAAGATCAGGCTGGATCTGTGAGTGCCGCCGCGGCCCCCGAGACACCCCGCCCCAGGGGCGGCCCCTGCCCCTCACCTCCACGTCTGAGGGCGCCCGGGCGGCCCTCACGTCCGGCCCTCACGTCCGCATTCCGGCCACGCTTTGCCCCGGGCCCTGGGTGGTGTCAGGAGGTGCTGGGGAGCCCAGTGCCCCGTCTCTGGGGGGCCAGGCCGTTCTTAGGAACGCGGACCTCACGGGTGCCTCCCCCGGGGCAGACGCACCCCTCCCGGGTCGCTGCCGCCACTGTTGTCCGCTCCTGCCCTGCAGGGAAACCGAGGGAGTCCCAAGCACGGCCATCAGGGAGATCTCCCTGCTCAAAGAGCTTAAGCACCCCAACATCGTCAGGTGAGCTGGGGAAGGACGTGGGGAAGCGGGGCCTGTCGCGGTCCCGCTGGGAGCCGCGTGCTGACTGGTGTCCCCCCCGGCCAGGCTGCTGGACGT
>NC_138383.1:5053325-5102923 GCF_054177405.1 Leptonychotes weddellii | reverse complement strand
AGGACGGGGAAGGCAGGGAAGGACGGGGAAGGCAGGGAAGGACGGGGAAGGAAGGACGGGGAAGGATGGGGAAGGACGGGAAGGCCCCGCTCGGCCAGCGCGGCTTCCGCTCAACCAGCTCCTTCTTGCGCTTCGCCTCGGCAGAGCTATCTCTACCAGCTGCTGCAGGGGGTGAATTTCTGCCACTCTCATCGGGTCATCCACCGCGACCTGAAGCCCCAGAATCTGCTCATCAACGAGTTGGGTGCCATCAAGCTGGCTGACTTCGGGCTGGCTCGAGCCTTTGGGGTGCCCCTACGCACCTACACCCACGAGGTACTGCAGCACAAAGGGGAGGAGGAGGCCGCTAAAGGGCTAGGCCCTGAGCACTCAGCCACCCGGAATGACGGTTTTCTTGCCCCCGCAGGTGGTGACACTCTGGTATCGTGCCCCTGAGATCCTCTTGGGCAGCAAGTTCTATTCCACAGCTGTGGATGTCTGGAGCATTGGTTGCATCTTTGCCGAGATGGTAGAGGGAGGGACAAACATGGCCACGGAGGCCAGGGCCACGGGCAGGGTCCTGCTGGGGTGCAAGTGGGACTCTGATTCTCCTGTTGGAGGTGGATTCGGGGGTGTTTGGGACGGGCTACGGGACTAAGGAAGCGAACCTTATTCCAGAAAAGGCCGGGATTCTTAGCACAGCCCTGGGAAGGATAGCTTATCTGGGATTGGATTCTGGAGGACAAGGGCGTGGATCCCACACCTCCTCTTCCTCATTTCAGGTGACCCGCAGAGCCCTGTTTCCTGGCGACTCTGAGATTGACCAGCTCTTCCGAATCTTTCGGACCCTGGGGACACCCAGTGAAGCCACGTGGCCAGGGGTCACCCAGCTGCCTGACTATAAGGGCAGTTTCCCCAAGTGGACCAGGAAGGGGCTGGAGGAGATCGTGCCCAGTCTGGAACCAGAGGGCAAGGACCTGCTCATGGTAGGTACAGGTGGGAGGCAGCAGAGGGCAAGACATGCTGCTGCGGCCACCAGAAGTGCCTCCTCGTCAGCCAGCCCCTTGTGTCACCCTAGCTCCTCCTAAGTCCAGCTGGTCTCTTTTGTGACCCCTGAACACAACTAGTTTGTCTCTGTCCCTGTGCATCTTGATCATTCAACCTGGAGGCCCCTCCCCTGTTAAGTCCAGCATTCATGTTTCCTTTTAAAACTACTTTCTTCTGGTTAGCTCTGTTTTTATGCAGTGACGAAGAGCAGGGAGCCCGACACAGGACTTGATCCCAGGACCCTGGGATCGTGGCCTGAGCCGAAGGCAGACGCTTAACTGAGTCACCCAGGCGCCCCACTTACCGTTTTTCTGTAAGCTTTCGCAGGCAGGGAGCATGCCTCCCTCCACAACAGTTGCTCTTCACATGAGGCTGTTCCCTGCTGTCTGGGCCCCTGCCACAGTCTGAGCTCACCTCTCTTGTTGCACCATCCTGACCCGTTGGGCTGGCCCAGGCCAGACTGCCCAGAAGGCCTCAGGCAGGCCACCCATTGCCCACAAAGACTCGGAGCCACATCTGTCTCTAATCTGGTGTTGGGCCAGAAGAAGGCAGGGCAGTATTTGCATCTTCCCAGACACCCATGAATGTCTACCAACCCAAGGCCGGCAGGATGGCGTATGCCTCCAGCCAAGGCTCTTAGCTCTCCATCCTGGCTACTCCCGGGCAAAGGGTCCTTCCACAGCCTAGCTGGGGCTTAGGGACTCTGAGTTCCCGCCCCACCCTCAAGTAGGCTCCCGAGGCAGGTTTGGCCCTCTCCCTCCTGATGCACGGAGAGACGTCTGTCTCAGCCAGAAGTAGGCAGAGGCCTGGGAACCTCAGGTAGGAAGAGGACAGACAGACTCAGCCTCTAGGCTGCAGGAGATGGGGATGACTTCCCAGGCCGGCCTAGAACTAGTTCTTTGTCCCCAGATTCCAGGAGCGGCCAGAACTGGCTCGAGAGCCGGGAGATAGTGGTTACACACGGTTCTGGTTTGAAGGCAGATGCTCCGGAGCTTGGGGCCCGCCCCCTGGGGCCTGGAGGGTAACTCCTCTTCGGGCCTGGCCACACCAAGGCTCAGTCTCTTTCCTCTTCCTTCCTCCACAGCAACTCTTGCAGTATGACCCCAGCCGGCGGATCTCAGCCAAGGCTGCCCTTGTGCATCCATACTTCTCGTCCACGGAGACCTCCCCGGCCCCCCACCAGTGCGTGCTGGAGCGGTTCTGCCGCTGAGAAGGCCGGGGCTTCCCAGCCTCTCTCCAGCCTCCCCACCCACTTCCCAAGAAAGAGAGCGTAGCTGGGAGAGAGCAAAGCTCTGAGGAATCTGGCCTCAGCAGCCAAGGGGGCTGAGTTTGGGTTAGTTCTGCCCCCACGTTAGCAAGTTCTCGTGTTGTTGGTTGGGTTTGACGATGCCGTTTCGAGATGGGGTCATGGAAGCTCCATGCACCAGGGTTGGAAGGGGGTATGTTAGAGACCGCATCCCCCGGCTCTGGAACAAGTCGCCGGGGAGAGCTCGAAGCCGGCCCCACCTGGCCGCAAGGCGGAGCCAGACAACCTCCCCCTCCGGAAGGGGTGCCCCCTGCTGGTCTTTATGGCTTTAAAATGTTTTTTTGGGAAGAGTTGCATTCCGCGAAGAGTCCAAGTTAAACAGGAAGCGGGGGCAAGGGAGAGAGAGGACATTTTCCTGATCCCAGGGTGGGTGAGGGTGTGTGTGGTGGTTCTGAGTTGTTGCCTCATACTTAGGAAATGCTTATGTTCGTTCACCCCTGGTTTTAAGAACAGGAAATAAAAGTGATGTATTCCTGAGTTTGCCAGTGTTTTTCTCCTCAAGGGGTTACCAGGGACTTGCTGACAAGGGGGAGGTGGACAGAGGGCTGGAGACAGTTCCTGGCCCAAACCGAGAGACCCAGAACAGAGGTGGTGGGGAGGGGCTGTTCATGATCTTTCCGTGACCTGCCAACACACCCCTCCCAGAGTCAAGGGAGCCGAAGCCCGTGGAAGCACCTGTTCCCTCGGCAGGGCCGGTCGGGCGTGTCCACTTCCCACCTGGGAAGGACCCCCCGCCACGCTGCCCCTTGTGCTCATGGCTCAGACAAATCAATTCTGTGTTCCCAAACTCAAACTAGACGCTGGGAGAATTCGTTTATTGGAAGCACTGGGTGGGGGAGCGGGGAGGAAAAACAGATGTGCTGATCTCGGGGTCGGGGGATGGACTGGGCAGCAGAGTTAGGGGAGGGGGTCCACCATCGCAAACTTTTGAGTAATAGCACCGCGGTCAGACAGAGGGAAGACCCGCCCCTCGGATTAGGCTGCTCTGGGGGTGAGGGGTGCCTGCCGTCCGCCCGCCCCCCCCACGCGCTCCCCATGACCGCTTGGCCGCGTCAGCGCAGCACCCGGGGGGAGACGGGGCGGCAGCAGCGGTACCCCTCCAGCGCGGCCGGGAGCAGCAGCAGGCCGCTCAGGGGGTCTCTCCGGCAGCGCCCCATGGCCTCCTTGTAGCTCATCCGTTCCTTGGAGATGGGGTCTGTCAGATCCTTCTCGTAGCTGGACTCATCCTGCAGGAGCTGGGCCAGCTCTTCGCTGATCATTCCGGAGAGCGCGGCCTGAGGGACGGGGATGCGGCCGGTCCTCTTGGGGTGGATGAGCCCCCCGGTCAGGTGCTGCACCTGCAGGTGGGGGAGCACGCTCTCCTGCGGCACCCAGCCCTTCTGGACGGCCTCGCCCACCGACAGCCTCTTCTTGGTGACGGGATCCTCAATGCCAGTGAAGGCCTTCTGGGCGTTGAGCAGCCTCTGCGTCGAAGTGTTCTCGATCAGCCCCCTCTCCACAGCCTTGTGCACGGAGTAGCGCTCCCGGCTGAGGAGGTCCACGATGCCCCCTGTGGCCGCCTGGGCCTCCAGCAGCTTCTGCCCCGTGATGGGGTCCAGCATGTTCTTGGCCACGGCCGTCTTGACGGTGCATTTGTTGTCTGTGGTTGTGTCGTAGATGCCAGCGATGGGGAAGCTGTCATCGCTGAGCCCGAAGGAGACGCTGGGAGAGAAGCAGCCGGGGCCCTGGGGGGCTGGGGAGGCGAGCGGGGACTTGGAGATGATGGAGCCAATGGAGAGCGAGGAGCAGGGCTTGGTCTCCCCGGCCACGAGCAGCGCGAACTCGGAGATGGGGAGGTGGCCGTCCTTGTAGAGATGGTACTCCTCCTTGGAGATGCGCCGGCAGCGCAGGGCGGCCTCGATGGAGTACTGCCTCCCGCTCTTGCGGTCCAGGAGCACGGACTCCTCGCCACAGGGGCCCGAGGTGGTGACCTCCTCCCAGTCGCACTCGAGCTCCTGGAGCTGGAGGTACTGGCCTCGGTCGATGATGCCCTTCTTGTAGGCCTCGTATGGGGACATGTCCTTCCCTGTCTCAGGTTCGAGGATGGAGATCTTGGTGGAAAGGTTGGTCTCTCGCGTCTGGGTCTCCTGGTTGAGCTCCTCCCTGCTCACCTTGGCGTGGAGGTCCCGGAGGGTCCTCTCCTTCTCGTAGATCTGGTCCTTCTCGCGGAGGATGGCCGCCTCGAGCTGCGAGAGCTCCTGGCCCTGCTGAGCGGCCTTCTGCCGCTCGCTCTCTGTCTTCTGGGTGAGCAGCTGCGCCTCCTCTTGCAGCTGCAGCACTTTCCGTTGCTTCTGCCTCCCCAGCTCCCGCAGCTCCTGCTGCAGCTGCCTGCGCTCCTCGTCCGCCTGGTCCCGGGCCCTCTGGAGCTCAGCCTCCTCCCGGGCCCAGGTCCTCCCCAGCGCTTCGGCCCTGTCCAGCCGCTCCCGGAGGTGACGCACCTCCTCCTCCCGGCTCTGCCGGGCCGAGCGCTCCCTGTTAAGCACCTCCCACGCCCGGGACCGCTCGCCCTCCAGCACCCGGTCCTTCTCCACCCTGATCACTTCCTTGTAGATGGTCTTCTCTTGCGACTTGGTGGTCTGGAGGACATCGATCTGGACCTGCAGGTTCTTGCACTCCCGATGCAACTCTGTTACCTGGGTCTTCTCCTGGTCCAGGTCCTGCCGCAGGGCTTCCGTGGACTTCTCCAGAGCCGGGTCCTTCTCCAGCTTGACCACCTCCTCCATGATGATCTTCTCTTGCACCACGGGAGGCCGCTTCTCGAGCTCCTGGATCCTCAAGGTCAGCTGCCGCAGCTCCCTCTCTACGGCCAGCTTTTTGCTCCGGTCCTCCTGGAAGCTAAGCAGGCTCTCCTTCTCCTGCACGCCGGCCCGGAGCTGCTGCACCTCCCGCTCCAGCTGCCGCCGGCGGCCCGCCTCCTCGTCCAGGCTCCGGCTCAGCCGGCTGTGGTCCTCGCGGAGCTTCGGGTCCTTCTGAGTGACCACCACCTCCTGCACCACCACCTTCTCCTCAGGCCGCCTCCTCTCCAGCAGCAGGTACCTATTCTGCAGCTCGTGGACCACGTCCTCGGCGGCCCGCCTCTTCCGGGCGGCTTCTCGCACCTCCTGGCGCAGCCGCTCGGCCTCCTTCTCCAGGACTGGGTCCTTCTCGTGGCGCACCACCTCCTTGTTCACCGTCTTGGTCTCCACCTTGGACCGCTCCCGCTTCCACTCATCGCGCTCCCCCCGCAGCCGGATGAGCTGTTCCTGGGCCCGCCCGCTGCCGTTGACCAGCTCGTTGAGCTGGGCCTTCAGGCGGTCGATCTCCCGCAGCACCTCGGGGCTCCTCTCGTGCTTCACCACCTCCCGCGTCACCTCCTTGTACTCCACCGCTGGCTTCTGGGCCCGGAGGGCAGCCAGGTCGGGCAGCAGCCCCTCCACCTCCTGCTCCACGCGGCTCCTCTTGCTGGCCGTCTCCTGCAGCTGGGCCCGGAGCCGCGTCATCTCCTGCTGCGTCTCGGGAGCCACCTGGAAGGTCTCGTGGACACACTCCTGGAGCTCTACCTTGGGCTTCTGCTTCTCCACCACGCTGTACTTGCCACGCAGGTCCTCCAGCTCCCATGTCAGTGTCACGTTCTTGCTCCTGGCCTCTGCCAGGAGGCTCCTCAGCCTGGACGCCTCTTCGAGAAGGCCTGGGTCCTGCTCCACCTTCTTCACCTCCTTCACGATCACCTTGGGCTCCACGGCGCTGATCGCGCGCTCTAGGTCTTCAATGCGAGACTGCAGCTTGGCCACAGCCTCGGCCGCCGCCTTCCTCCGCCCCGTGTCCTCCTCCAACTGCCGCCTCAGGGCCTGGGCTGCCTTCAGCATTTCCAGGTCCTTCTCCACCTTGACCACTTCTTTCACCACGACCTTCTCCTTCACGTTCGGCGCCTTCTGCTCCAGGGCCAGCAGCTCCTTCTTTAGCACCTCTAGCCGGGCCGAGACGGTGGCGTTCTCCCCTCGCAGATGCTGGATCTCGCCGCTGAGCTGGGCCGCCTCGCTACTCAGGCCGGGGTCCCTCTCGATCTGGGTGACCTCCTTGGTCAGCAGGTGAGGCTGCATGGCCCTCCTCTTGCTCTCCAGCTGGACGACCTTCTGGGCCACCGCCTCCAGGTCTGCCTGCAGGCCGGCCCGCTTCTTGCCTTCATCCTCCACCTGGGACTTCACCTTGGACAGGCTGCTCTCCAGCTGGGGGTCCCGGTAGAACTCCACCACTTCCTTCTCTTCCAGCCTCTCCAAGGGCCGCTGTGTCCTCAGCTGCAGCAGCTGGTTCCTCTGCTCCTCCAGCTCCTGTTGCACCTGTGCGACCCGCTTCCTCTCCTCCTCCAGCTGGGACTTCAGGGCCTCGGACTCCCTCCCTGCTCTGGCTGGGCCCTCAGACCCCTGCCGTGTGTCATGGGTCACCTGGATATCCTCACTGAGCTCCTTCTGCAGAGGGAGAGGAAGAAGGGAAGAGTACTGGAGCAGAGGGGGAGGAAAGGGATGAGCCCCATTTCCACCAGCCCCACCCCACCCTGAGATCAGAGACCCCTCCCTGCTTCCTGAGACTTCTGGTAGGTCCCAGGAGTGGGAGCTACAGACCTGAGGTGCTTGGATGCAGGATTTTGAGAGGACCCCTCAGCCCCACGATGTTAGGATGCAAGGCAGCGTTCAGGCGGGGTTTGCACTAGAACGTGCAAACGGGACAGGTCTCCTTTCCAAACCTTTCCCCCTCCCCCTCCCCTTCCATCCAGGCTCCCGGATATGGGCCCACGCTCCTCTGGGGTACTCCTCTGGGTAGGAGAAAGCTGGCAAGTCCCTCGGCCAGACACCAAGCGTCATAGAGGGCTTCTGTCTCCTGGCGCCCCAGGCATGGAGATCTGGGTGGCCTCTCGCCCGTTGGGGCTGGTCTGAGGGCTGAAGACATGGGGATTTTCTCCTGTCCCCACCAGCAGACCGCCCAGTGGTGAAGCTGTGCCTGCCCTGAATGATGTCTCCGGGGCCTGACTCTGAGATGGATACCAGCCTGGAAGAGCTGCTGGGGGGCCGGGGGGGTGGAGGGGGAGGCGGGGAGCTGCCCCCCTCGGCCGTGGAGCCTGCCCTGGGGCCGCAGGCTGCAGGGCGAGGAGGAAGGGAAGAGGGGTCGGGTCAAGGAGCAGCCCAGGCCGCCTGGCACAGGGACAGAATGGTGGTGTTGCCACACCTTCTCCAGCATCCTTCTGGCAAATTCCAGCTGGTGCAGCTGCCACTGGTGTGCAGCTGCGAGCTCGGTGTAGGCCTTTGTCAGCCTCTTCTCCTAGAGAGGCCGAAGGGAGGCAGAGCGACGGCAGGGTCAGCTCCGGCGTGGCACCTGCAGAGCTGGTGCCGGGGGATGCCGAGCCCCGCCGGGTCTGTCCCATCTCACCTGCGCCTGGATGCTCTCCTGCAGGGGAGCCACGCGGGGTCTCTTGGGGGCTGAGCCTGCCTGGGTGGTCTCCAGGGAGCAGCGGTAGGTGTCCGCCTGCAGCTCGTAGTCCTGAGCAGGGAGGGAAGGACAACAGGCTCTCGGTCAGTGGGGACCTCTGGGGGTGGGAGAGCAGGGGACTGGCAGAAGGAGGGAGGGGAGAGGAGGGAAAGTGCTCACCTGGAGAGCTGCCTGCAGGTCCTGGGAGAGGCGGGACACCATGGCCCTGTCCTGCTCTCGGCCCTGGACCTCCTGCTGCAGCCTCTGCCAGGAAGGAAGTGAGAGTCAGGGGAGGTCAGCAAATGCCACTCACCCAGTCTCCCCCGCAGGGGCCTCGGGGCGCCACCAGCACCCCACAGCGGCGGGAGGTCGCCTGGGAAACTGCCTTTCCAGGCAGGATTCTCTCCAGGAAATCTTCCTTCCTCTCTTTGGCACAGTCCCTTCCTTCTGCCTAGTGACCCTCAGACTCCTGTTCTAGCAGGGAGGTTCTCACCCAGTGCTGTGCTTCACAACCATCTAGAGAGCTCGTTAAAACAGATTTGAGGCCCCACCCCCAGAGCCTCTGGGCAGATCTGGGTTGGGGCCTGAGAATTTGCACGTCTAAGTGTCTCCCTGATGCTGGGGCTACTGGTCCAGGGACCACCCCCTGAGAACCACTGCTCTGTCCCAACTGTTCTTAAGCCTGGCTGCCCCTTTATTCACTTGTGGGAACTTTAAAAAGGAGTACTGATGTTCTGGTCCCAGCGATTCCAATTTAATCAGTCTGGAGTGGGGTTCTGGTACAGGGATGCTGGTTTTCTTTTTTTTTTTTTAATTTTTTAAAAAAGATCTTATTTATTTGAGAGAGAGCACAAGCAGGGGAAGGGGCAGAGGCGGAGGGAGAAGTTGGCTCTCCACTGAGCAGGGAGCCCCATGCAGGCTCGATCCCAGGACCCGGGATCATGACCTGAGCTGAAGGCAGATGCCCAACTGACTGAGTCACCCAGGCGCCTCTACAGGGATGTTTTAAAAGCCCCCTGGATGATTCTAATCTGCAGGCAGCTCTAAGAATGTCTGTCCCAAGCCACCTTCCTGGCATTACTCCCTTACTCTCACCCTAGACACTGTCATCCTCCTGCAGCCCCAGGCCCTTGCCTTCCAGACCACTTGTCCTGCTGCCACGTGTCCTGCCGTGGGCTCTCCACCAGACCAGTTACCAGAGTCATGGCCTGCGAGGCACCAGACTGTGGGGTGCCTGAGAGCAGGCTGTACTCGCGGCCTCTGGTTCATTGCCAGTGCATAGCCAGGGATTGGCAAGGATGAGGAAAAGGATGCGGTAGGAGTTGGAACCCCCAGATGGAGACGGCCTTGCTGTTTCTGTGGGCCAGGTGGAGCATTGAGGGTGTGGGGGGGTGGTTGATGGTCCCCCAGAAGGCCTGAGTTCTGAGCTTTGAGGTCTCTTAGAACACTGGCCACTGGGGGGCCACATGTGCCCAGGCAGCTGTACCCGTGGGGAGGTCAAGGGCCTGACCTGTCCCCAGGTCACCTGCAGCCCCAGCTCCTCACCTTCTGCACCTGCAGCTTGTAGGCGATCTGGCTGGGCCCATCGCTGGGCCGCACCTGGTTGCGGGGCAGGTGCTCCAGCCAGAAGCTCAAGTTGTCCGTACAGTTCTTGAACTGCTGGTAGGTGAGGCCGACATCTTGCAACATCTTCTCCCTGCGGGAGGAGCAGGCCCGGAGCAGAGGTGAGCTCTGCCCTCTGCGGCAGGTGAGGGGTGCACGGAGGAGGCTGGTGAGTGCCTCCCTCCCCGGGACGAGTCAGAAGGCCCGAGCGACCCACCAGGCCGATCCCCCTCACTCTGGCCCTGTGTTGGAGCTGGGCATTCAGGGATGGGCCAGACCGTCTCGGCCAGGGAGGTAGGAAGGCTCACCCTGGGAGACAGCTACTGTTATCATCCCGTTTTAGAGGTGAGGAAACTAGCCTCAGAGAGGCGAAGTCACCAGTCTGAGGTCACACAGCTTAGCTGCTGGGCACCGTGGGGGCGTGCCTCAAGCCCCAATGGCCCAGCCACTCACCGTAGGTCCAGCTGGTCCCCCACAGCATGGTAGCGGTCGGTGAGGGCCCTCGCCTGGCGCTGCTGGCGAGGCAGGTCTTGGCAGAACTCCTGGAAGTTGTTCTGCAGGGTGCTACATGCATGCTCAGTGGCCTTCAGCTCCCGGAGCAGCCCCAGCACACAGGCCTGCTGTTCCAGCAGCTCCTTCCGCAGGCGCTGGGAGGAGGGGACACGGCGCCATGCACCCTCATGGTTCCATGAGTCACCATGAGACCCCACCCGCCCGTGAATGCTTGGTGCCATGCCCCCTCCCACCAGGAGGCCGCCCGGCCCCTCACCTGCAGCTCGCTGACCCTGTCCTGCAGCGCCCCCGGGCCAGCGGGGATGGGGGCCTCCTGCGCCATGGCGGACTCGAAGCCTCGGATGACCCTGTCCGTGTCCTGGATCTGGCGCTCCAGGCCCAGGGCAGCTCGGGCTCTGTCTCGAGGCGGCCCAAGGTCAGGCCCTCCCTCAGCCACACCCCAGCGATGCCACCCAGCTGCCCCCTTCCCCAGTCCCCAGAGCACTCACTTCTCCCCGTAGAGGTTGCAGAGAACCAGCACGTCGCTGTACTTGTTCTTGACACTGTTGAGAGCCAGGGGCAGGTGCAGGGCAGTGGGGCCCCCAGGCCGGGTGGACAGAAACGCCTCACACTCCTGCTGGGCCGCCTCCTTCTCTGCTCCCAGGCCCTGCAGCTGCTGGGCTGTCCCCTGGGGCAGGGAGGGGCAGGGTCAGAGGTCTCCTTCCTGCCAGGTCAACCAGACCCTGCCCACCTGGCCTCAGTGTGTGGTGGGTATGAGCCTGGGCACAGGCTAGAGACCGGGGTCAGTCCTGGCCCCGAGAGTCCCCATGTGGAGGACCCTGGGCAGCCTGGCTGAGCCCCAGTCTCCTCCTCTGAAGAACGATGGGAGGAGGCAGCGTGACCCTGTGTCTCTGTGCCCTGCACAAAACGTCAGTTCCCTGCCCTGTCGCCCCAGGTCGGGCGGCAGAGCCCTAGCTCTGTCCACGTGGGGTTATTCTGCTCCTCCTCATTCCCTCATCCGTCCCGCAAGCCGTCAGTGCTGGACTATGGACAGCGCACTGCCTGCCTTCCGGTCTCACTGGGCTTCCTGTGGCCCCAGCCTGATGTCGGAGAAGCGGTGACTTCAAGACTCAAGGATGCACTGGGGGCTGCCAGGTCCCCGTGCCGTCCTAACCAGTGACTTGCCCACACGGCTGTATGGCCCAGCCTCCTGTCGGCCGCAGAGCCTCCGGGTGGAGGTGGTGTCCCCTGAGGTGGCATTATAGCCCTCGGCCTCCTCCTGCCCCTGCCTCCTCCCCCTGCTCTTCTCCCCATGACACTTCCTCAGAAACGCCCAGCACGCCGGCTCAGAGCAGACCCAACCTGCAACAGCTCCCACTCATCCCGCCCCGGGCCCCTGACCCGGGAAACGCTATGTCCTCATCCCTACGGGACAAGATGGAGCGGACAACAAGCTGCACGATGATGTGTAAGGACATGACTGAGACATTTAAAAACCAAACCCAAAGGATACATTTGACTAGAAACTGGTTGGGAAGGACATAACCCAAACTGCACCCCCCCAGGTGTGGGGAGGGACGGAGGATGAGTTCTTTGTGATGGTGTTCACATACTGCAACCTGGCCAGGGAGGCGCCCCCACCTGCCTCCAGGAGAAATCACCCCGAAGACGCTCAGGCTTCCTTGCTGCTCTCGGGACCCTGGCCAGAACGCCTCCCCAGTGTGGCGTACAGGGCCCTTATTCTGGGCCCTGCCCCTCTAGAACCTTCCCGGGCCTTAGTACACTTCATCCAGATGAGTTGGGTATTATTGTGTCTGTTTTCAGTGATGAGAGGTTAAGTGACTTCCCAAGATCACAGAGCTGGTCAGGGGAGGAGCCAGGATGGGAAGCAGCTTGCTTGAGCCCCAGACTGTCCACTCCCTTCCTCTGCCTTGGGTCCCTGCGGCTGCTCCCACACTTGCTTCGTCCTTAGTTCATGCACCCCCAGCGCAGGCCCGTTTCTTATCCCCGCTGTCCTCGCTCACCCACCCACCTTGTGGCTTTGGATGCGGCCCTCCAGGTCCTCCAGTGGTGTCGTGCGGCTCAGCGGGGCCCGGGCCCAGGCCAGCACCTGCTTCTCTATCTGCTTCAGGTCTCCATCCAGCCGAGTCATCTGTGTCAGGAGCTTCTGGGCCTGTGGGTCTCCTGGGGCTGAGCCAGTGGGAGCTGGGGGCATAGGGTGCCGTGAGGGTCCAGGGCCTACCTCCCATCTGCCCATCTGCCTGAGGAGCAGCTCTTCCCTGGGGGCCCCCAGAGCGTCCTGTGTGGGATAGGAAGGGAAGGGGACGGCGGGCAGGGCCTAACCAGGGGAGGGACAAAGCTCGGTGCTTGCCGACCCAAGAGATGGAATCCCCTAGCAGAAGTCCCTAATCCAGAGCCACCCCCTGCCCATCGCAACCCCCCCCAATGGTGGCCAACAAACCCCCCAAG
This sequence comes from Leptonychotes weddellii, assembly GCF_054177405.1. NCBI lineage: Eukaryota > Metazoa > Chordata > Mammalia > Carnivora > Phocidae > Leptonychotes > Leptonychotes weddellii. The sequence continues at coordinate 5,090,550 of NC_138383.1, read as the reverse complement.
TCCCCGGCCGACCCTCAGTACCCTGCTGGCCAGTCTTTAAGGGCCGCTCAGCACTGGCCATCAGGTGGCTCTGGACTGTGCCCAATTTCTGCTTCAGGCCCTGCAGCTCCGAGGCCAGCCTAGAACAAGGAGGAGATCAGACAAGGATGTCTCTCCTCTCTCTCCAAACCCCGCACCCACCCCAGGAGTCATGGGTCCAGGAGAAGGCCAGACCATGGCCTCAAACACCACAGGACCTGGTCTGGGCCCACAGCCTGCCTCCTGCCCCTGAGGATCCCCCGGCAGACCCACTTGGAGGCCATGGCCACGGCTTCAGGGTCCGGAGCTGGGATGCAGAAGCAGGCGGCTGGCGCACGTTTGGTCTCCCCACCTGGGCCTTGAACGACCCAGGTGTGCTGGTCAGTGTTGTCCATCAGCAAATACCGCTCACCCCGCTGCAGCTGCACCTGGGGGACGGGGGGGCGGGGGGTGTCGTGGAGGCTCAGGGCAGGGAATAGGGAAGGAATGAAGGCCCAGATGGGGTAGGGGCAGGGACGGGCCAGAGGCGGGGCAGGGCTTGGAGAGGGGTAGGGCTGGGGCAGGGTGGGGATGTGTGGGCCGAGCCCATACTTCTCCTGAGTCCCAGTCGCAGATGCTGTCCACATGCAGGGGCTGCTGGGGCGGGTTCCTGCGCTGCTGCAGAGGGGCCACCTGTTGGCTACGCCACTGCAGGTCCCTAATGGTCTTCTCAGCGACAGCCAGCTGCTTCTTCTCTGCCTGTGGGGTCCCAGGCTGCCCTTGACGCCTGCCCCACAACCCCCTCCCCCCGTGAGAGCCAGGGGTCTGGTCTACATGGAGACAGGGTCTCTAAGTCAGGAAAGTAAAAGAAGCCCCTCCAGGAGGCCCAGGATTCTGAAATCTGCTGGTTGGGCTGGAGGGGCTGCTCAGGGCAGGACTAAGCCCCTGGGAAGGGTGAGGCCCAGACACAGGGGCCAGCCCCAATCCCCGGAGTAGGATGCAGGTGCCCTGGGGTGGGGGGGGGGGCGGGGGGCGCTCTCACCTCCAGCTGCTGCAGCAGCTCTATGGGGGCACCAGGGGGCGCCCCTGAGGCTGGGCTGTACTGGGTGTCCAGGCTGGAGTTCAGCTTTGCCAGGGTTTGGCTGACCGAGTCCGCCTCTTCCTGGAACTGAGGTCGTGGGCAGTCAGGGGCAGCGCCCGTGGCAGCCCACTGCCCACCAACCCTGCAAGCCAGCTAAACGCAAATTGTCACAGGCCCTGGCACTGTCGGCTCTCCAGGCCGTGGGGCCTTTTCCGCTGGAGTGCTCTGCAAATGGTGCATTTTGGGCCCACTGAGCTTGTTTTAGTGTTTAGTGTTATAAAACAGCTTGGCTTCTGTCCTTCCTGCCCAGGTGGAGGCGGGGCTCTCCTGCTCACTCCAGCACCTGCAGTCATCCTGGCTGGGATCGGGGGTGGGTGCCAGGGCGTCGGGGCTGGAGTGGAAGCTGGGAGCACGCTCTAAAGAAACATCCCACATATAATGTATTATTTGCCTCAGATCTGCTTCAGATCCCGACACCTAGGCACCCACCCCCGATCCCAGCCAGGAAAAAAAAAGAAGATAGCAGGAGGGGAAGAATGAAGGGGGGGAAATCGGAGGGGGAGACAAACCATGAAAGACGATGGACTCTGAAAAACAAACTGAGGGTTCTAGAGGGGAGGGGTGTGGGAGGATAGGTTAGCCTGGTGATGGGTATTAAAGAGGGCACGTTCTGCATGGAGCACTGGGTGTTACATGCAAACAACGAATCATGGAACACTACATCAAAAACTAATGATGTAGTGTATGGAGATTAACATAACATAAAAAAAAAAAGAAACATCGCGCAGCTCCGTGATGCTACGGAATTCCTGTCCACAGGCGTGATAATGGTAGGGTGGTGACGTAGGAAAATATATATATATATTTAAAGATTTTATTTATTTATTTGACAGAGACACAGCGAGAGAGGGAACACAAGCAGGGGGAGTGGCAGAGGGAGAAGCAGGCTCCCCGCGGAGCATGGACCCCGATGTGGGGCTCAATCCCAGGACCCTGGGATCACGACCTGAGCCGAAGGCAGACGCTTAATGACTGAGCCACCTGGCGCCCCGAAAAAAAATTTTTTTTTAAAGATTTTATTTATTTATTTATTTGAGAGAGAGAGAGAGAGAGAGAGAGAGAGAAACAGCATGAGAGGGGATAGGGTCAGAGGGAGAAGCAGGCTCCCCGCTGAGCCGGGAGCCAGATGTGGGACTCGATCCCGGGACTCCGGGATCATGACCTGAGCCGAAGGCAGTCGCTTAACCAACTGAGCCACCCAGGCGCCCCGAAAATATTTTTTTAAAAAGGAAGAATAAAACTCTTTGGATTTTGTCCCTCTCAAAACATATGAAACATTTTGGACAGAAATTACCAAAAAAAAAAAAAAAAGTCCCTGTTGTGTGTTTTGTCCGTTTTTCTCAACCCTCTTTTCATTATCATCCCTTCTAAGGAGAGTTTTTGGACGTCTTTTCCTTAATCTTGCTACCATCTCTATAAAATTGTAATACTACAGATATGCCACATATCCTTCAGGGATGTATACTGGTGATTAATGCTTAAAAAGAGGAAGGGTTTTTTTTCCCCCTTAAGAACCACCCCTCCCTGGGAGCTATATCACCCTGTGGCGAACGCTCGCATGACATCATTTTCCCTTGGGGACCTATTCACAACGACACAGCTCTGCCATTTTTAGGAGGCACCCTGTCTCCCTCCATGTGAACGCATCCTGTGGCCCCTCGATGGCCCGGCCCGGGGGGTCTCCCCTGCCTGGCCCTGCGCCCCCGTCCCCAGGCTCACCCGGCGGTAGGCCTCCACGTGCTGCAGCTGGCTCTCCTGGCAGATGCAGAGATTTAGGAAGTTCTGCCACTCCATCTTCAGGGCCTCCTGGTGGGTCTGCAGACAGCAGCACCGAGCCCTTGGGCCATGCTCGCCCAGACCTGTGCCCCCATCTGCTGCCCAGACCTGGGCCGGGTCTCCCTCTCCCCAGCCTCCCTGGGAAGCCCCCCTCCCCACCTCCACCGGCTGAGGGAGCAGGTGTCCCTGCGACAATGGACGGGATCTGTCCTTCGCACCTGGATGGGCCCCACAGCCGGGTGCCCCAGCTCCATCATGCGCTCCCCATCATCCTCCAGCTGGTTCACGCTCTGCTCCTGGCTCAGCAGCTCGTGCTGCTTGAAGTGCTGGGGGCAGAGTCGGGAGCATGGGCAAGGAGGGGACAGGCTGAGGATGCCCCTGTCCCTCCTCCCAAGCCCAGTCTCCCCCACCCACCTCGTACTCCCGCCGCACGCCCTCGGGGTCCGCCAGGAGGTCGCTCCAGTCCTGCTGCAGGATGCTCTGCTGCTGCTGGGCCAGGGCACTTAGCTGGCGCGTGCAGCCCTGCAGGTGCGTGTACAGGCTGCCCAGGCTCTGCCCGCGCCACGAGGCCGCCTTCTGTGCTCGGCGAGACGTGGAGCGGGAGGAGGAGTAGCAGGGGGCCACGTCAGCCTGCCCCAGAAACGCTGCCCCCCCGCCCCACCAAGGGTGCAGGCAGCTGGGCCCTGCCCCACTCCCAGCCCAGCCCTTCCCTTGCTCACCAGGAGGTCCCGGTACTGGCTCCTGATGGTGGCTGCGTCCTGCCTCGACCAATGGGGGGGCGGGGGTGGGGGACAAAGCAGGCTCAGTGAGAGGCGGGGTGCAGGGGAGATGGCCGCCCACACCCTGGGCCGACTTCTGCCCCCACCCGCATCCCTTGCCCCAGAGGGCCCTGCTGGGCCACACAGGCTCAGATGGGACAAAGTGGGGGTAGGGCTGGAGGGCCAGGCCTGGAGGTACGTCACCCACCGGCCCGATGAGGTTCCGGAGCTGCTGCCCGTAGGCCTCGATCTCCTTCTGCAGGATGTTGTGCTCGGCGACCTGTTCCTCCAGCTCTGGCATGCCCGGCCCGAACCGGCCCTCGCAGACCTGCTTCTGCAGGAGAGCTGGCCGCTCAGCGCAGCCGCAGGGCTGGGGCGGCGGCCCTCCCTCGTCCTCCCCGCGTCCCCATATGGAGGAGTGGAATTGGTCGTTTGGGCAGAGGGTGGACGGGCCAGCTGGGTGGCCTCGGGGATCGGCAGCCAGCTCACCCTGGGGGACAACTATTCTCCAGTGGCCCGGGCCGAGGCCTGAGCATCTTCATGACTACAGCCCCTGACTCCTACTGGTCCCCAGAACGCAGGGCTCAGCCTCTAAAACATCCTCCTACTCTTCCCTGCCTCCTTACCTCCCTGGCCTCGGCACCTCCTGCCTAGAAACCTCTCGCTGGCTCTGGGACCCTGTGACACCCTCCTCTGCCCATGCCCTCCCCCCAACTGTCCCTTCACTGTCATCACGGCACCTTCTGTTGTGGCATCAAAGCACAGTTCCTCACCCGATGTTCAGGGGGCCCTGGCTTTGCCTGCCTGCCCAGAAAACCCCACTTCCCACCACACCCCAGGCTGGAGCCTCTATTTCTTTCTTTCTGGAATGTCCTCTCCTCAGCATTTCACCCCAGCCTAACTAAGCCCTCCCACCTCTCTGAGGCCTCTTCATATGCCGCTTCCTGCAGGAAGCCTTCCCTGACTGCACTGTCTCCCCTTCTCTCTCCCGTCCCAGACCCTCCCCAGGTGCAAGTGCACCAACAGGCCCCTGATGGCACACAGCCCAGTTTTGCTCTCTGATTGTGCCAGGTGTGATTTTGAGCTCCTGGAGGTGTCTCCGACATGGAGGACAGCCCTGACCTGTTTCTGCTCCAGCACATGCGTCCAGTCGACCCTGGGCCCCACGTCCGGCGGCAGCACTATCTTCTCATACAGGGCACGGTACTGGGCACACTCCTGGGTCACCCGCTCGTGCAGCTGCTTGATGCTGCCAAGGAGGCGGCCAGCAGGTCAGGGCTGGGCCTGGGGCTCCCCTGGAACCCCAGCGCCTCCGTCCTGGAGCCCTGGCCCTGGCTGCCACCCCACGTACTCCTTCTCGATCTCCTTGGCCTGCGGGTGCTTGAGCCGCCGGGCCTTGTCCACATCCAGGAAGAGGTCCTTCAGCAGCACCTCGGCCTCCTTCAGGCTGTGGCCCACCTCCTGCTGGTGCTGCAGGGCCTGGCTCTGCTCACTGTGCAGCTGGTCCTGTAGGTGGGGGACGACATCCCTGCGGCCCCTCATTGCCGCCTGAGCCCACCCTGAGTTCCCCAGGCTGCACGGCCAACCTCGGTGTCCACACTGGCAGAGGGCCCAGCCCAGGGCATCTGTGGGGCAGGTGCAGGGACACAGGGGAGACCCGCCCCCGCCCCGAGCCCCTCTGACCCACCAGGTTGGGAGTCCAACAGAAAAGGAGAGCTGAACCCTCTCTCCCACTGTGTTTGGGGACAGACCGGTGAGTGACAAGGGTTGTCTGTCCCACTTTAGCCATCCCCGGTGGGCACTCCGGGGCTTTAGTGAGCCTCCCAAGCCCCACCCCCCTGCTCCCCGCCGCTTGCCGCTGAGGCCTTACCTGCTGCAGTCTCTTCTGGGTCTCCAGGATGTGCCTCTCCACCTGGTCAGCATTGGCTTGCATGCGGGAGATGAGCAGGGCCAACTCCTGGGTGGCAGCCCTGGGGTGCGGTGGGGGGGTGGGGAAGACAGAGCCAGCATGGTTGGAGAAGACCCCTCTGTCCCACCTGCGTGGGGTCCCTTGTCTCCCTCTGCCCTGTCCTGTCCTCCAGCTGGGCTCACTGCCTGGGAGGGAGGCGTCTAGGACCTGGGGGTGGGCAGAGGGTGGACGGGCCAGCTGGGTGGCCTCGGGGATCGGCAGCCAGCTCAACCTTCAGGGGGAGCACTGTCCTCACCTGGGGGTTCAGAAAGTGGGGGTCTCTGGTGTGCCTGGCACCATGCAGCAGGCCAACATCACTGTCCTGGCAGTGAGCTCCCAACCCCACCCAGCTCCCTGCCACTTCCTTGGGAGTGAATCATGGCTCAGCACGGCTGGGCTTTGGGGAGGGCCAGTTGGACCGGCTGTCCCCCACCCCAACCTCCTCCCACCCAGCCCTGTCTCCCCCTCACCACCCCAGGCTTTGCCTATGCCCAGGCTAACAACCATTTGGAGGAGCTGCACAGCCCTGGGGCGGGGGAGGTCAAGAGATTGTTGGGGCACGCCGACAGCGCCCAGATTTGAGGATTAAGACCAGATTAGGACCTGACATGCTCCAGGTCACACAGCAAGGAGCAGAGTATGCGCCTGATCTGGCCCCCCAAGGTCCTTTCCATGGGGCGCCTGCTGTGTGCTTGAGCTCACTGTCTGGGGCCTAGAGGCCCAAGCAGACCTAATAAAAGTAGAGTGGTCCAAGGTTCATAAGCACAGCGCCCTATGAAGTTACAGTCCTGGGGAAGGGAAAGCTTCACTGAGCTGCGCCTTGAACTAGGGGTTGAAGGATGAGCCCACCCCGCCCCCACGTCCCTGCCCAGGCAGAGGGGCAGTGCCAGTGAAGACCCAGTCTGAAAGAACTCTGTGGCCAAACAGCCTGGGTCTGATCATTCTCTAGCACTACTGCTGTGTGGCCCTGGGCAAGTTACTTAAACTCTCTGTGCCCTCACTTGTAAAGTGGGGCTTTAATAATATCTACATCACAGTGCTACTGTGTTAGGAGAATGAGCGCATTCTGAAGCATCCATACGTGCTGGCGTTTATTCCACTAGGATGTAAGCACCATGAAGGCAAGGACCTGTTGGTTCTGTGTCAGGCGGCACCTCAGTGCCCACAACAGTCCTGACACACAGTAGGTGCTCAATAAATATATGTTGAATGGACTGCACAGCAGGGGACCAGTGAACCCAGTTTGGGGGACGGCAGCCAGAGCCGACCTGGCTGTGTGGACAGAGCCCCCAGCTGCCCCAGGCTAGGAGCCTACCTGGGGACAGGGAGCTGTGGGTCCTGACCCCTGGGCGACCTGTCCTCAGGCCTGGCCTCCTGGGGGGGCCGCTCCCACTGGGGGTGGCACACTCCACCCTGGGCAGGGCCCAGGAGCGCCAGGGACGACAGTGAGAGTCTTAACTGCTGTCCTTCCTGTCCGCCCAGAAGCCCAGCCTCCGCGTCATCGCCCCGGTCCGATCCCTATCAGGGTAACGAGCCCTTCATCTCTGCTCCCATCTGCCACCTCCGCCCCGCAGGGGCCGGTGAGGGAAGAAACGGAGGGAAGCAGCCAAGTCTGTCTGCGGCCCATGTGGCTGCCGAGAGCCAGGCTGCGTCCGGCGGGGAGCCGGGGGAGCAGAGGGAGGCTCTGGCGATGTCCTGGCCCGCGGGCCCTCCCCTTTCCCCACGGCACCCTCTCCTCATACCCACGTGGTGCAAGAATCACCCCAACACTGTAACGAAACTCAAGGCCCGAGGGGAGAGCCTTGTGAGGAAAGCTGCAGCTTAGGCGCCGCAGCACAGCCCCGCCCCCCTGCACCAGGCACCCCACCTCCACCTCTTGGCCTCAGTCCTTCTGCCCACCCTGGGCCCAGGTTCCAAGGGTCAGCCCAGCCCAAGCAGAGCCTTGAGGGCAGAGCCACAGACACGGAGCCAAGCACTCTGGTCTCCCGGCCCCCCGGCCCCTCCCCATGCAGTGTGCATCCAGCAGAGCACCCCTGCCTGCGGCCCTCAGGCCCCCTGGACAATGTGGGAGCCCCAGGCCCCCGTTTGGGCTTGGGAGAGAGTCCACCCCCCCCCAGACTTTTGGCCTGGGGACGCTAAATGCCAGCACTGGGCTGGTCCTGAATGCCAGGCTGCCATCTCCAGGAGGCTAGGGCACCTGGGCCTGGCACCACCCCCTCCCGCCCCAGCCCGCTGCCCCAGGCCCCGCTCACCGGCTGTGCTTGCTGGGGGAGCCCTTGGGAGAGCCCTTGGCCGGGGAGCCCTTAGGGGACCCCTTCCCGTGGGAGCCTTTGCTCAGACCCTTGAACATGGTCGTAAAGGCAGGTGCCGGCGCAGGCTGGGCTCGGCCGGTGCAGGCAGGTGGCGGGCGGCAGGTGTGTGTCCTCGCTGGCTGCTTGGCTGGGCTCTGGTGAGGTGGGGTGGCCGGGCACCGGGAAGGCGGTTTCTGGGAGGCCCCTCCCCGCAGGTGAGGCAGCGAGCGAGCGTGGGCCGGGCTGCCACACACGCACCCACACTGCCCACACTCGGCTGCTCCTGCACAACCAGTTCGGGGAGGAAAGGGCACAGCCCAGAGGGCGGGGCGCCCGAGCCTGCCCGACTCCCAGAGAAGGTTCGGACTTGTTACACCCACACACCCAGAGGGAACCGGCAGAGATCACGCCCAGACGGGAAAAGAGCCGGGCCCCGGAGGGACAGGGCTGCAGATGGACAGAGGCCCGGCCTCAGAGCTCAGGCAGCACAGGGCACCCGGCCATCAGGCGATCAGGCATGCCCCCACCCACAGCTCTCACCCCACCCCCGGCAGAGGGGGCGCCGCTCCCCGTCACCACTACGGGGCAGCCACAGGGGGCATTCACCCCAGACAACTGGCACAAGGTACATTTTAAAAGCGGGCACCACCCAGTCGGCTCCCCAGACGGCAACCCCACAGTCCCACGGCCTGACCTTCCTGGCTGGCTCAGTGTCATCCTGTCTGTGGCTCTGGGATCCTCCGAAGAGTCTCAGACCAGCTCCAGAGGGGCTGGGATGCCCCCTGCGCCCCTTGCCCCAGGACCCCCAGCATTAGCCTCCGGGTGCTGCTGAGCCTAGGGTCTGGCTGAGCCCCCTGGGAACCCACTGTACTTGGGTTTTGCTGCCGGCCTCTCCTCACTCGGTCCCCCAGAAGGGGCCCCTCGTGGCTTTTCTGGAGTCAGATGGCGCGGTGGACACGGTGCCAGTTTATTGGCCTCTTCCTTGCATCGAGTGCCAGGCAGGCCATCTTGCTAGCTGCCTTCTCCTGCGGTGCCCCCCTATTTGCAGGCCCTCCTTTCACTGCCCACGTCGAAGAATCCTTCTACAGCTAGAGCGCCACTCCCTGGAACCATGACAGCGCCGGTGGAGGGCGGGCTGGACGAGTAGCAAAGGGGAGGGATGCGGCCATGCTGGCTTCAGGGCATGGGGGACATCCTGGTAAAGCCTAGCTGAGGGCAGAAAACAGAGAAGACGCAGGGTTGGATCCCTCCAACTAGAGAGGGCAGGGGGACAACTGAGACTGGTCACATGCCCAAGTGGGACAGAAGAGGTTGGAGTCCCTTTTGGCTGCATCTCATGGACAAGCCACTGAACCTGGTCCTGGAGAGGGGACACAGGAGTCACCCATCCTGGCAGGGGAGGGGCTGGGGGGACAGCGGGGGTGAGGAGGGCACCAGGGGGCCTTGACAAGTAGCAACAAGGAAGCTGAGGGTATCCAAAGCTCCGCTCCCGGTTGAGTGTGAGCTGGAGCCAGAGATGGAAGGCCAGGCCTAGAGGCCATGCACCCCCACCCCAGCCTCTCCTCCATGTTATTGCTGGGTGACAATTTTCTTTGAACCACTACTAGCAGGCCTGCAATCAACTGTCCTCAGAAAGGGGCCATTGTTTAAATGACTACAGGATCCAGGAGCCAGCCCTGAATGCGCCAGCCTCTCATCTCCAACCACAGAGCTCACTTCCTTATCTTTGAGATTGGACGAGCCCAGGAGAGCCAAGACGGGAGGCAGGAGACTGCAGCCCTCAGCCCCCTGGCCTGCCTCCCCGAGAACTCGGGGCTCCTTCCTGGGAGGTGGTGGTCGTTGGAGGTAGGGGGCCCAGGGGAAAAAGATGTCTAGACTCCAGCCCCGGGAGAGGAGCAGCAAGGGGAGCCCCCCCACCCCCTCGAAGCTGGACAGGGTAGAGGGATGCAGACCCCGGCTGCCGATGGCAGGAGGCAAAAGGCAACCAGACTGAGATTTGGAACGGTTGAGCTCTGTCTCCTGTCTGCAGAAGCTCTCCTGGAAATAAATGAGCGGCACAGGAGGCTCTCACACGCCCGAGATTAGGGCTAACTGATTCATGGCAAGAAAAACAAGAGTTGAATTCCTGGCGTGACTGTCTAATGCCGAATCAAATCAGGCCCCAGCGCCCCAGATAGGGGCTGACATGCAGCCGGCAGGAACAGCCTCGTCTGGGAGATGCTCCTAGTCACATGGCAGTGACTCTGACCCCCAAGACCAAAGCACAGGAGAAGGGAGAGGGACAAAGAAAGAAAGATGCGGGTTTTAAATATGTGAGAAAGACAAGGGTCATTTAGGTGGCCAGGATGGGACAGAGCCTCCGTGGAGACCTGCACGGTCCCACACGGCAGCCACAAGATTTCAGTCGTTGGAACTCAAAGACTCAGTGTGGAAAAAAAGATGTGAAATACCTCATCAATAATTTTTTTTTTATCTTGATTAAAGCCACAATATTTTGGATACACTGTGTTAAATGAAATATACTTTTAAAAATCAATTTCATCTGCTTTTTACTTTTTTTAAAATGTGGCTACTCGAAAACTTAAAATTACACATGTGGCTTGGGCTTGCATTTGTGGCTCACACTAAGTTGACCCTTGAACAATGTGGGGGTTGGGGCGCCGACCTCCCCATGCAGTTGAAAATCTCTGTATAACTTTTGACTCTCCCCAAACTTAACTACTAACAGCCTACTGTTGACCAGAAGCCTTACCAGTAACAGAAATGGTCGCTCAATACATCTTCTGTGTGCGATACGTATTATAAACTGTATTCCCACAATGAAGAAAGCTAGAGAAAAGATGTCATTAAGAAAATCGTAAGGAAGAAAAAATACATTTACAGCATTGGACCGTATTTATAAAAAATTTATAAAAAAAAAAAAAGCAAGCCCCATATAAGTGGACCCATGCTTTTCAAGGGTTAACTGGACAACTGTACCAAACAGCCCTGGCCTAGAAGCTGGACAGCGTGCAGCAACTTTCAGCCTTCCCAGGCCTCGCCCTGCCACATCTCCTCCTTTTGAACCAGGCAGGAAGCCCAGGCCTGGCTCCCTGTCCTGCCCCTGGGGCCTCCCCTCGCCCGACACTGGCTTCCTCCTCTGTGGAGTGGGAGGTTGAGGCCACTGGTCCAGGGTCCCCCCCCCCGGCACCGTGCCAACTAGGACTCCAAGTAGCAGCTTCTCACACCCCCTAGCCTGGAGCTGGTAGGCAGGCCGATGCGGGCCACTCACAGCTCATGGGGTGGGGGGCCAGAGCAGGCGAGTGATCGGGACCGAAAGCCGCCGAGTTGCCAGCTCCAAGGCCGCCATGCACGTGTGCAGCTAGGCGAAGGGTGGCAGCTTGGATAGCACACCAGGGCTTAAGCTACCCACTCTCTCCTCCTGCAGGGGACATTCTTCTCCCTGCTGAAGCAGATGATGGCAATTCCCGACTTTGCCCTGGGAGCCATAACCTACCACGCTCCCATATGCTCCTCGGTCAGGACAAGCTCTGCCGTCTCAGGAAATTACCCTCTGTTTGTACAAAAGCTCTGCCATCAGACCCTTGGAGCTGAGCTGGCTGATAACCTCTCCTGCCTCACACTTCCTTGCGGCGCTGAGGAGAGAAGGTGCCTCCACCAGCTGGGCCTGGAGAGGACGAGGGCCGGTGAGGAGGGGAGCTGGGGCTGAGTCTCCCTGTGCGTGCAGGTGCTGAGGGAGGCAAAGCTGTGGCCCCAGGAACCTACAGGGTGGTCTGGAGGAGGCTCTCTGGGCTGTAAGTCTGCCCAATAAGCCTGCTAAAACAAATGCTGAAGGTCAGCCTGGAGAGAAGAGAAGGCGACCACGGCTTGCCTATCTAGAGCACAAAAGGCAGGAAAAGGAGCTGGTTATTCCTTTTGGGGCTTTTACAGGGAGAGTATAGAGGAAGCAATTCAAACCAACCAACCAACCAACCAACCAACCCACCCTACTGTCGGGAGATCAGGGTCCCCCATACCAGACGGTGAGACAGAGGATTACGGGGTGACCTCAGGAGTCCTCAAGTCCCAAGTCTGCCTGAGAGGACAAGGTCAAGGCTGTTCCCCTCTAGGAGTGACTCCCTTTCCCTAGCCTTGGGGCACAGCGGCTGGCCCAGTCCCGCCGCGGGACCAGAGCCGGGACAGCCGCGTCTCTGGGCCACCACACAGCCTCAGGAGCTGCTGGGCCTTCCGGTCTCCCGGTCGCCCAAGGGCTCTGGGCCCTCCTGTGAAGTTCAGGTCTGTGGGCGGCGGCCAGGCCATCGTGGCACTCGCGAGCTCAGCCGCGGGAGGGAGTCACCCGGGCCGTACGGAAGCGGCAGGGGCTGACCTGCACTGAGCCCCGGTCACCGGTCTGAGGAAGGAAAAGGCTTATAAAACAAAGAACTGGGCGCCTGGGTGGCTCAGTTGGTTAAGCGACTGCCTTCGGCTCAGGTCATGATCCTGGAGTCCCGGGATCGAGTCCCATATCGGACTCCTTGCTTAGCAGGGGGGTCTGCTTCTCCCTCTGATCCTCCCCCCTCTCGTGTGCTCTCTCTCTCTCAAATAAATAAATAAAATCTTTAAAAAAAAAAACAAAGAACTAATAACAGTCTTCGTGGCTGAGGAGCAACCCTTCCTAATCAGTCTTTACAGCCAGGAAATTGGAAGCACGTGGGCAGCTCAGTGGACTCGGCTTGTTGTCCTGGTGATGCTGTTTAGACCCAGCAGGGCCTGGCCTGGGGAGGGCGGCAGAGAAAGGCGGTGGGGGCGCGCTGAGGGAAGGGAGGGCGCTGGGTGTCAGCGGAACGGGCCCCACCAACTCCCCGCACAGCAGCCCCGCCTCCTGGACACTGGGCTCCCGCTGTCCCCCTGTCCCCGGGGAGAGCTGCTCACTGTGGGGCTACGGTTGGAAGAGAGACTTCCCTAGTTCAGTCCTGGCCAGGCAGGAGCTCCCCCCGCGAGGCCCCAGGTCCCAGCCAGGATGTCGCGCCGGCCACAGGCGGCACGGGGCGGAGAAGCACGTGTTCTAATGCCGGCGCCGTCCCGGGGGCGGGGAGGGGGGGCAGTGAAGGGAGGGAAATTCCTATTTGTCAGTCAGGTGCCTCTTAGGTACTAAGTAAACCCTTTGCACATTTTCCTTCTCACAGAGAAGCAGATGCCCCTTTTCTGGGTGAGGACCCCCACGCCCTCTCCATTCCACAGACAAGCCAGAGCTGACGGACATCACAGCTTTCGGGGACCGGTCACCTGCCTGTCGTACCTGCCCTGCCTCTTGCCAGAAGACCCCTGGGAAAAGCTCAGCCGAATAGAAGGGCTGTGGTTCTTTTCCAAGTGTGAGGAGTCCAGTGACTCCTCAGTCCACAGACTGAGCATGAGGACACATGCTGCAGTTAGTGGACGTGAAGAAACCATCTGCCGAAAATGGGGACTACCGCGAAGCCAGGCTCCCCCTTCCAACGCCGTGAAAATCCCCACAGAGGGCACGGCCAAGGGGAAGGCAGGGCCCCGCCTGCTCGGCGTTTCCTGCGGGTCTTGGCACCAGCAGGGAGCAGCTCATCGGACCGATGGGCTGTCACAATCCTGCCCCAAAACAAAAATAAAAACCAAACCTTAGATGCTGAGCTCACAGTCCCGTAAGAGCTCGGAAAGTTCAGACAAAAGGTTCTCACGAGTACTCCATCCGTATTCGTCATCTGAGATCACACTTCATCCACCCTATACCGGCTAATAACACGGTGAACACCGCAGAGCCGGCCTGCGGCGGGGGTGGGGGGCCGTGCTCGCCCCTTGCGCAGCCCCGCCCGCGCCCCGCCTCTCACAGCCAGCGGACCGACAGGCTCGATTCTTCCAGCCGCTGCTGTCAGGATGCAGGCAGCATCCAATCTCTCTCTCTGCTTCGGAACATCGATAAATTTTACAGCTAAACCTGGTTTCCGTCTCTTCTGTAGCAACAACTGTCTTAGAAATAAAATTAGACCCAACACATATTTTTGCTATCTTTGGGTGTTTTCCTAGACCTCTGAAGGGTCCAAGCTTGTGAAGGCTGCACAGCAACGTGTTTAGAATTCTGTGATTGGCTAGCTTTGGGGATTAATGATGCCAAGTGTGCAAAATCCGTGCAGCCCCTACCTCGGCAGTCCCCAGGGTCAAGCATCCCCCGACGAGGGGGTGAGGCCATCACCTCAGTGGGAGGAGAGATCGGGATGGTCTCCAGCCGTGGCAGGAGCAGGGCGCACGACCACCACAGGCCGTCACCTCCCGGCCAGTGAAAGGCTCAGGCTGCCACCAGAGGAAGGAGATGGAACGAAGCCTGTCAGTGTTTCATTTCCAACAGGGGAATCCAAGAATTCTCAGCGTAAAGTAAAACCAGAGACAGTACCTCGAAACAACGCACATGGAAAGGAGAAAACACCCAGGAAATGGAGTGGTCAGAGCCCCTCTGGCCCCAGCTGCCTCAACGCTCCGTTTTTCCAAACAGAACCAACAGGGTTAGAGGCCACAAACTTGGCCACATTATGTCTTTCAATCTGATGTTCAGCATTATCTCCTGGTAATTTTCACCACTCATGTTTCTGCAAGTCAAGACCACCACCACTCAACAGACAGGAAAATAAAAGCCCTTAGCACGGCAGCTGTAAGGCAGAGCCCGAAGGAAGCTTCTCCTCCTCTCTGGATTGGGGAGACAGAAGCCTCTTGCAGGGTCCAAGCCTGCTGAGCAAGCGTAGCTCATCCCGGGGAGGGATGGGAGCCCCAACTGCAGGAATGAGCACGGGAAGCAAAGTGAGTACCCGCATCCATCACTTACACCTCAAGACCGCACTCTTGTTCCACTGTGTGGCTACTGGCACTTTGTTCTGTACATCTACCCAGCAAAACGTGCTGGCCCAAGGAGCGGCCCAGGGCTCGACTCTGAACCCATGGTCGTGAGCACTGCTCCCTGGCCTGAGGACATGATGGGGTCCTGCTTTTGGCGCAGTCTCCCCTGACAGCCTGTTTAATGTCCAGGGATCCTATGTGAAGGGATGTGCAAGCTAACCAGAGACCTTGGCCCTGCCAGGGCTGTCTTCTTGTGTAAACACGTGCTCTTAATACTAAACGTGCCTTGTTAACAGCCTCACTGGCTGACCACAGCCACTACCATGCACAGCAGCTCCCGGGGACACCAGGAGGAAGGGAATTTCTAGTGTGGCCACAGAAAGGAAAAGCTTAGGAAAGGTCAATCAGAATGACTGACTCTGGATTCCACCTCCCCACTGATGCCGGCACTCTAAAAGAGGAGGGGTAGGAAGGGCCATGAGCAAGACAAAGGGACGTCTTCCCAGATGAGGGCAGAAGGAGCCACCGGCTCAGACAGGCTGGAGGGCTGCCTGCATGGGGGCCTGCCGCTGGGGGCCTGACCCAGCTGTGGCTGCAGCCGGTGGGCACAGAGAATGGGGCAAGGGAAGCACAGAACCTAGTCCACAGCCTGCTGTTGCCAAGCTGGGGAGCCAGGAAGAGGGCAAGGAAAAGGATAAAGACCCCCAGGGCTCCCTCAGCCCATCAGGGACACAGTCTTAAGCCTTCGGGACCAAATTCCAGGACCTCATGCTCAGATCATCTGTGCTGTATCTTCAGAGGGAGGGAGGATAACCGCTGACTTGTATGGCACAGATGATAAAACTTTCTATTTAAAAACAAAATCAGGGGGCGCCTGGGTGGCTCAGTCGGTTAAACGTCTGCCTTTGGCTCAGGTCACGATCCTAGAGTCCTGGGATCGAGCCCCAAGTCGGGTCCCTGCTCAGTGGAGAGTCTGCTTCTCCCTCTCTCTCTCAAATAAATAAAAAACCTTTAAAAATAAATAAATAAAATAAAAACAAAATCAGCTTCCTAAGGCTCTTTGACCCAAAGCAAATCCTGGGGGGAGGAGAGATCACAATCTGAGCATCTGGAGTCCTTGACAACATTCAATTCTAACGAAGAAGTCTGATTTGTCTTCCTGTCTTCTAACTTCTGGCAACTCCCCCCTCTGCAGTTCCCTGGAAAAACAAGAGGCATGTCCGTGCCCACAGTGGGTCCAGCTTGAAATAATGTTCTCAGGTCTTTAACCACCCAGCCTTCCCTTCAAGCTGCTCTAATCAGCTCCAGGTTTACGCCACACTGAAGCCAACATTTCCCTCTGTGGCTTCACTTTCCTACGGGGCAAGTGAGTTCCCACCTCCAAAGGGATTCAGAGGTTTCAGATACATCTCATGTCTAAATCACTTTTATTGCTCGCTTTCTTTCACTGCTTTTGGGACTTCTATTATTGATGCTATGATAGAAAAAGGGTCACTAAAGGGAAAACTTAAAAACGAAATCCGGGGAGGGGCGCCTGGGTGGCTCAGATGGTTAAGCATCTGCTTTTGGCTCAGGTCAAGATCTCCAGGTCCTGGGATCGAGCCCCTCATCGGGCTCCCTGCTCAGCAGGAAGTCTGCTTTTTCCTCTCCCCCTGCTTGTGCGCTCTCTCAAATGAATAAAATCTTTAAAAAAAAAAAAAAAAAGGAAATTGGGGGCACCTGGCTGGCTCAGTCTGTAGAGCACGTGACTCTTGATCTCGGGGTCATGAGTGTGAGCCCCACATGAGGCGTAGAGCTTACTTTAAAAAAAAGGAAATTGATTTAAATATAATCTATGGCATCTAAAAATTTCAGATTTAGAAAGTGCCTCTAATACTCCCTTAACTGGCCTCAGACACACCCGAGCTGCCAGAAGTCAGGGGACACCCGACAGGACAGGATCGAGCAACAAGGTCCCTAGGAGGGCGCTGGGACCAGATGTGAGTGAGAGCATGTAAAAAAAATGGGCACACTCTCCAGCATCTCTGCCTTTTTAATATAAGATTTGTTTTCATCATTTCTGAGTGTAACACATTTCTTCTAAAAATAGAGCTCTTTGCTTGTTCTGAAACTTCACTCCCACCTGGAGGTGACAGGGCGTAAGGCCGACCGTAGCTGTGGGGCGGCGTTGCCAGCAGTCCCTGGCCACAGACTCTTCACGGGACTCGGTGCTCACGGCGAGGAGGAGTCCACTGCAAATCCGCGGTACCGAAGAAACACGACAGAAAGTTCCGAGCTCCCATCCATGCCTGGCGTGGACCCACCCGAGCACGGCTCCCACAGGCCACGGGGCCAGACGGCAGCAGCCCTTCCCCCAGGAGGTGCGGACAGAGGGATCCCGCACACATCCACCAGAAGACGGCAGGGTCCCCCTTCTAGCACACCGGTTAAGAACGGCAAGTGCACAAACACACAAGACATAGGGACGCAGGGCTGAGGACGTTACACTCCTGCCCGGGGCCAATGCAGACCTGGATTTAATATCATGGAACTTGCTGGGGTTTTCTCACAACACAGATGAAGAGTGAGAATCTCCCCTTGCCCCCAAGAAGAGCCTGGTTAGCTCCTGAATCCAAAGATGCCCTTGATGTATCCAGTGAGGCCACTCTTGGTCTTCTGCTCCAACTTGTCCTCAAGAGGTGGGAAAGCCACATGGTTGAGGGCCAGGTCAAAGAACAAAGGCTTGCAAGGGATGGGCTGGAATCCCGGCGGGAAGTGCACGAGGTTGGCTTGCTTGGTGACGAGGGAGGGGTCCAGGCAGAATGTCTCAAACCGTTCGACCAGAGGCTGGGAGTCAAACCAAAGGGAGGAACCCAGGAGTTAATCACTGACCACCAGTGGAACACGCACTACGCGCTGAGCACCCAGTTCAGAGCCTACATGGGCTTCCTCGCTTGATCCCCACCAATCTCCTACAAGGGTGTCATCACGTCCCCACCTCATAGCTGAAAGTCACCGAAACCTAGAGAGGTGGAGAGCGGCGTGGGCCAGGCCAGGGGCACAGGCGTACTGGGCGTCCCAGGCCGAGCTCCTAGCCAGCCGCGCCTCACAGCCCAAGTTCCTAAGCTCCTTATCTGGGGCCAGCTAGCTGACATGAGCAAACCTTATACAAGCAGCTGTAACGTCTCTGAGCAGAAGGGAGGCAAATAGGGGGTTTGCTTAGAGATGAAGCGTTGTCTGTTCTACACACATTTCTAGTGAGTTATGAATTCTACTCTTTATTCCTCAAAAGCTGCATCCCAGACATACCTTGTTGTCCTTGACTTGGGAGGAAGTCTCCGTTTGGTGGGAGTCACTTGCATCTGAAAGTTGCACAGGGATTCAGTAAGAACAGGGACTTAACACGATATAGTCACAAATGACACCTATCACATGTATGGGTTCTAAATCCCAAGAGCAAAGGCAGCAACACGTGGGGAAGTTATAGCCCTTTCCTTCCTGGGCCGAGGTCTAAGCAGCGCCGACAAACAGACGATAAACCCCAGAAGCAACATTGTCAGGCCAGTGGAGCCCCGACGGTTGTACGAAAAATACTATTAGGGAGGAGGAACCTCGGAACTGGTTCTCTAAATTCTTCCACACAGGAGCGCCCAGGGGGCTCACTGGGTCAAACATCTGCCTTCTGCTCAGGTCATGATCCTGGAGTCCCAGGATCGAGCCCCACATGGGGCTCCCTGCTCAGCGGGGAGCCTGCTTCTCCCTCTACCCCTCTCCCTGCTTGTGCCACTCTCTTGCTCTCCCTCAAATAAATAAAATCTTAAAAAATAAATAAGTAGGGGCGCCTGGGTGGCTCAGTCGTTAAGCGTCTGCCTTCGGCTCGGGTCATGGTCCCAGGGTCCTGGGATTGGGCCCCGCATCGGGCTCCCTGCTCTGTGGGGAGCCTGCTTCTCCCTCTTCTACTCCCCCTGCTTGTTCCCTCTCTCGCCGTGTCTCTGCCAAATAAATAAATAAAATCTTAAAAAAAAAAAAGTAAGTAAATTCTTCCACACAGTTTGATGCCTTCATGTGGCAGAAATAATGGCAGGAAAAAAAAAAAATCTTACAGATTAACTAGAACAGGAGTGTAGGGGGCGGGAGAGGGGAGGTATACCAGCGAAGGAAATTTGGGAACATGTCACAAGAAGAGGCAAGTGGCTCACCAAGGATGGCTGCTGCCTGCAGAGAACACTTCTCTGACCTCACTTGCGTGATGAGCTCTTGCACGTCGGGCAGGTCCTGTAATGACTCAGAAAAACATGTACTCATGAGCCAGAGCCAGGCCAGACAAGTGTGCCAAACTAAGCTGAGCTAAGTGATCCCACCACTATTTCCACAGGATTTTAGACTTTATAAACAGTTTACCGTACTTAAAAAACAAAACAAAACAAAAAACGCTAGCCTGCTAGCTCCGACGATAGAGCATGTGACTCTTAATCTCAGGGTCGTGAGGTCAAGCCCCACAGTGGGCGTGGAGCCTGCTTAAAAAAACAGAATGGGCACCTGGGTGGCTCAGTTAGGCGTCTGCCTTCGGTTCAGATCGGGCTCCCTGCTCAGCAGGGACCCGCTTCTCCCTCTGCCCCTCCTCCTGCTCCTCTCTCTCTCACTCGCTCTATCAAATAAATAAAATCTTAAAAAAAAAAAAAAGGCACTGACTTGTTTCAGACAGGAAAAGTGATGCCTTAGCTTAAGTAATAATGCCTGGAGACAGTAGCGAGGATAATATTATGAATAAGCATATCACACGCTACATGCATGATGGGCCAGGTGCCTTCTGAGCAGTTCACACAATTGCTAATTCCATTTTCGTAATAATCCTGAATTCATCTGTACTCCACTTTACAGAGGAGGAGACTGAAGCACAAAGGGGCCCCGTGGCAGGCTGTAGTCTCCCACCTGGCAAAATCCAAAAAGATCTGAACCCCTCCCGCCTCTATTCTCAGACTTAGGTCAGACAGGGATTTGTAAACGCCTCTTCCTGCCTCCTGGGATAATCGTCCACACAGTCCGCCTCCACATCCCGGGGCCAAGGTCACCCCATCATTACGCTGCCACCATGCTGGTCACATACCCCCTCACCGACTCCTTCCCATCCCCACCTTCCCTCGAGGACCTCCTCCTTCCCGCACGCAAGTCTGTGTGGCTCTGAAGGCAGAAGCCTGGTGTGTATGTTATCCCGGAACCCAGTGCTGTTCTGAGGGAACAGGTGAACGCCCACAGAGCAGTGGCTCCCGCGCCAGCCTGCCCAGGGCAACCCCGGCTGGCCTTCCCGAACAGTCTCCACTAGTAAACAAACGCGCCTGGGTTCCCTGGGCCAGTTGGTGCTTCGATCCCCACATCATTACAGCAGTCCATAGCTTAAAAAGCCAGCTGTCATTCAACAAGCAGCAAAACGAACCAAACCACCAAGTACTTTCCATCAGCAGGTAAGCTTTGAGGTATACCCAGATTGCCTGGGGGGGTTGCTAAAAGGCAGATTTTGACTCAGCAGGCCTGGAGCAGGGCCTGGGAGTCTGCGTTTCTAACAAGTTCCAAATGCTGCTGCTGGTGCAGGCACACTTTGTGGGGAAAGGCTTCATCACTGGCTCTCAACTCGGCTGCATATCACAATCAGTGAGGGGCTTTACAAAATCCCAGTGCGCACCCCAGACCCTACAGGGATCAGAACCAGAATCTGGGAATCTGGGGGGATGGGACTCAGACAGCCATCTTTTAAAAATCTTTCCAGGTGACTGTAACATGTAGCCAAACCTGAGAACAGTACTTCAAGTTTATTTTAACCAGAGGAATGGCTTTCCTTCTTAGTACCCGAGTCCATCTTAGGCCTGGAAGCGCTCAGGGCCGCACCACACCCGCAGCTGGCCAGGGAGGATGGGCCTGAGGTCGTCTCACTGCATAGCTTCCCTGGGCGTGGGGGCAAGGAGCAGTGCCACACCTTTAAGCTGTTCCTGAAGGCCCTGGCGTCAGAATTTACTTCGTTTGCGTACTTCAGGACTCGGTCATACAGGACAAGGG
The DNA here is from genome assembly GCF_054177405.1 of Leptonychotes weddellii. Lineage (NCBI taxonomy): Eukaryota > Metazoa > Chordata > Mammalia > Carnivora > Phocidae > Leptonychotes > Leptonychotes weddellii. Next base: position 5,069,775 of record NC_138383.1, on the reverse strand, counting down.
CTTCGCTCCACTTCTTCACCAACACATAGGACTGAGCAATGAAAAAACACCTGGCGGGGAAGGGAAAGAACCAGAATATTCTAGAAGATCAAGGCTTTCCTTGAAGTTTAGGCTCAATTTTAGATTTGGAAACAGGCTTCTTAACCTCAGGATCAGTGCAGGGAAGACTCCGACATTCTCCATGCCCCGGCTTGCCAGGCTACCCTCCACTCTTCCCTGCGCTGTGCACGTCCCACACTGTAACAGACCCACTGTCTTCTACTTACTGTCTGACTCTGCGGCTCCCAAAGGCACATGGTGGAAGCCGGGACAGGCCCGGAGGAGGATTGCTGCCCAAATATGAGTCCCACCCACCGCCCACACGTCCAGCCAGCTCGCTCATCCTTGCTCACCTTTTTTTCAAAAACCAAACGCAAGAATCCTCTTGCTAATGCAAACTATTCCACTGGGGTCAACAGAGCCTGAGGGCTGCTGGTCCCTGACAGAACACGGGCCAGAAAGAGGGCTAACAAGAGCGAAGATGTGGCATGCCAGAGAGTAAGAGAGTGCTGGGGTGTGACGGCAGGGGGATGGGGGGTGGGGTGGGCAATTACACACCCGGCTCTATTTTGCCATTCTGTCCTCACCCTTCTCCTGCTCCACACAGCCCACCTTCAAGTTACAAATAACACGATTCATTTAAAAACAAAAACAAAAAACGGAGCCTTAGCTTTCTCCTCATTCAGTTCAGATTCCACTCTGGTTCTGTTAACTAACACCTTTTCCTACCCTTGTTCCTTTTCCACCAGGAGGAAGGAGGGAAGAGGAGGGAGAAGACCTTAACGTGTACCCCCCCACCTCCTCCACCCTATCCAAAGAGCAAATGAGGTACACTGGAAACTCCCAGCCAGTACCTTTAGCAAAGGCTTCCCTTGAACATGCTGGGCTGACTGTTCTGACCATCGGAAAGGTAACCATACAGCCAACGACCCAATCTTCTGGAGTCCGGTCCATGCTCCCAAGACTTACAGAGCCAGCGGGCAGCATAGGAGAACTCCATCCGCCTCATGGGACCTTACCTATAAGCCTTAAACACCAGCGTCTTGAGGCCTATCTCTTTCTGGAAGGCTCGGTCCTCCTCTAACCCAGGAAGCTGGAGCAATTCCACCAGATTCTGCATGAGAGATACAACAAGAGAACTCACGAAGAGCAGGCCTCAGACTGGGTTTTTGACAGGAGACCTTGTAAAAACACACACAGGCAAAAAGAGAGCCCAGGCCAGCAATAACGGGAAGGTCTGTGAGGAGTGGCCTGGCAGCAGCCCCGCCTAGTGTCACCACCACCCCCTCTCTGCTACTGAAAGCCTGTTTGTCCTTTATGACTCCATTCACACCTCACCTCCTTCTGAGACTTCTCAGACCAAGTCAACTAGAGGGGATCTCTTGGTCTGATCTTTCATTTCAGAGTGGCCCTCCGTTTGGCAGCTCCCATAGATGCCTGGATGGTATGCATGTGTCTCTCATTCTTACAGACCAACCCCCAGTGCGCCAAGACAGTGTGGCCTCAGGTCTCACAAGTCCCACAGCACGTGGGAGAGGATCTTGCACAGGCGAGGCGCTCAGGGAACACCCGAGGGCTTGCTGGCCTCTCTGCACCAACACGTTGAGCGTCGCGGCTCACGGCTGAGAACAAGGCCTCTCTTCCTGAGCCACTAACAGCTGCTGCTGGTCCCAGCCCCTTCGCTACGCAAAGCTAAGTCATTCTGTGTCTGCGAAGGACAGGCCCTGCTTCCCCAGTCCTCGAGGGTCACCTGCAGAATGATGTCATAGAGCCGGATGAGGTCCTGGGGCCGCGGGGAGCGCTTGCTGTCATCTTCCGGCTGCTGCTGTAGCACCTTCTGCAGCCCCTTGGCCATGTTCTCATTCCGCCTGACAGCCGTCGACAACTTGATGTAAGTCAGGTAGCTGGAATGTACCACACGTCAGCTCAGGTTATGCTCAGGGAAGCTGGCGTTCTGAGAAGAGCACTGGACCACAAGTTGGGACTGACCTAGGGGAAGGGCGTGGGGGCGAGGGCGTCACACAGCAGGGCCATTTGACCTAGGTCTCAACTCTGGCTGCTATTCGGTGGTAGATCTGCAGGGGGCTGGTATGAGACCTTATGACAAATCTGATTTTAGTTTGAATTATATCCTCTGTTTCTGTCTTAAAGAACCCCAAAGCTACTGACTTCAGAGGTCACTGTTAGTCCTTGAGATGATCCATGGATGGCAAACCCGTTCCTGGAACAAGGATCAGTTAACTGCCTGGCCCACATGACAAGGATACTGAGCTCCTACTCATCTGATGACCTTCTCTTCTCAGAACATACTAAGGGACGCTCTCTTTGGACGGTTACGTGGATGGATCCGGGGGCATCGGGGCATCACAGTTTGAAGGTTTTCTGAGCCCTGTTAAAGCTCTCAGAGTCTTTTCAAGGTTAGGAAGTTGGATCAACTCCTGATTCTGACTCTCTGTGGCTGTTAACTACAAACATGTGCCTTAACCTCCTGGGCCTCGGCTTTCTCACAGGACTGCTGAATACAAGACATTAAATGGTCATTCTTGCTCGACATTCACGTAATATCTAATTCCCTCATGTAGATTAAGGTACAGGGAGGTGTTTTTACAAAAAAGGAGGGGTTGGGGAATGGCTGAAAATTACCAGGTTCATGAAAAAAGTTACAAGCAGTAACTAAGCAATGAAGATTTCAAGGTCACATGGGGTAGAGAATCTAATGAGAAGTGCACTTTTTCCCAAGTCATTTTACTTCTCCCCTGCACAAAGTTCCAAAACTGTCACTCTTCCTTCCACCCCTCTTCAGGGTGAACAGAATGATCCACACCTTTAAAACAAAATTAAACTTAACAAGGTGATTTAAAAATGTATATGAAAGAGCAAAGGGACAGAAAGAGTCCAGCTGTGTCTGAGGAAACCTGCTGGGGGGCTTGCTCCACCAGACACCAAGACTCAAGTCATAGGCATTCACTGTGCTGGTACAAGTACAGAAAATAAATCAGCAGAGCAGAAGAGCATCCAGAAAAGAGCATGAGAGGAAAAAACGGGCTGCATGCCGGACGGAGCTGGCACCGCAGGTGAGTGGGGAAAGGACGGTGCAGTCCATAAACTGCACCCGAACAATCCATCATCCTCACGCAAAAAGGTGAAGGAGATCCTTACACCACACTCAAAAATAAACTCGAGAGAGAATCAAACTGGAGTTGAAACTGAACTTAAATGTAAAAGGGATGACAGAAAACATTCGGAACACAGAGGAGAGTAATTTTCGGAGCCTGGCAAGAGGAAGGCAGTTACCTCCGGAAGAGAAAGAGGAATAACCAGCGTGGGGCCAAAGGGAGCTTCAAAGTTACTAGTTGTATTCTTATTCTTAATGTATAAAATTTAAAGTTATATGTATAATAGAATAACATACAAACGCAATATATAGACTCCTATGTGATAAAACCTGCATATGTACGTTAGTATTATTCGCTATATAATAAATCAGAAAGTAAAATGCACGTAAACATTATATATACTCTTTCATTCCAAGGATATCTTTTACTACAGTGCTAAACAGTAAAAAAAATTATAGCCCTTACCTATGCAGGTATTGAAGATTAGAGACCTTCCCCGACTCCCCTTCAAGGGTATAATCTCTCTGTTTCTGTGGAAAGCAATAAAGGTAAAGATAAAACAGCTGATCCCGCCCTTGGCTCTGACCACCTCATTCCATGGTGTGGTCTCCAAAGTGCCTGGGAACACAGGCTCTAGTAAATCAGGGGTCCTGAAATATCAAAGACCCCCTGGGCATATTCTAGAACAAGGCCACACAGTTGTCACCAGCATCTAAAAACTGGACTTAAGTAGGAGAGTTCAGAGAATGGCCAGTCAGGCTTCCTGTCCACTGCTCCCGTGTCCAGACCCAAAGCATGAACAGCAGACAGTCCATAGTCCATGGCACCATTTTCGGGTTTGTGCCTTCGACCCACATTCTGAGATCTAACCCCTTAGGCTGTCAGCTCAGCCTTTTGTGGTTGTTTGAATGGCTCCTAAAGATGCATACGTCCTAATTCCAGGACTTGTGAAGGTGTTACCTCACATGGTTCAAGATGGGATGAAGTTAAGGATCTCTTAATTAGCTTGGATTATCCAGGTGGGACCAGTATAATTAAAGGTTCCTTCTAAGAGGGAGGCAGGAGGGCCGGTGACAGACAGAAGGTATTGGGACTGAAGCAGAAGTCAGAGAGGAGTGAAGGTGCTAAGCTGCTGGCTCTGAACATGGAGGAAGGGGCCACAAGACAAGAAGTGTAGGTGGCCTCTAGAAGTCGGAAAATGCATTCTCTGGAATGCTAGAAATGGATTCCTCCCTTAGAACTTCCAAAGGAGGGGTGCCTGGGTGGTTCAGTCGGTTAAATGTCCAACTCTTGGCTTTGGCTCAGGTTGTGATCTTAGGGTCGTGGGATCGAGCCCTGCATCGGGCTCCACGCTTAGCGTGGAGTCTGCTTGAGATTCTTTCCCTCTCTCCCTCAGCCCCTCCCCCTGCTCGAGTTCTCTCTCTCCCCCTCTAAAATAAATAAAATTAAAAAAAAAAAATTAAAAAAACCCTTGCAAAGGAATGCAGTCCTATGAACTTTTTTTTTTTTTTTAAAGATTTTATTTATTTATCTGACAGAGAGAGACACAGCGAGAGGGAACCCAAGCAGGGGGAATGGGAGAGGGAGAAGCAGGCTTCCCGCTGAGCAAGGAGCCGGAAGTGGGACGACCTGAGCCAAAGGCAGACACCTAATGGCTAAGCCACCCAGGGGCCCCGCTATGAACCTTTTTTAGATTAACAACCACCCAGGCGCGCCTGGGTGGCTCAGTTGTTAGGCATCTGCCTTCGGCTCAGGTCATGATCCCAGGGTCCTGGGATCGAGCCCCGCGTCGGGCTCCCTGCTCATGGAGTTGGAACTGCACTTGTTAAACGAATGGGCTCTCAAGCAGGGTGCACACGACCCGAAGAGTGGGGTATAAGAAGAAAATCAGAACTTCTGTTTTTCTCATTTCTACTGAATAAAGTATATAATTTATAAATAAATGTATCAGAGGTACATGCTGAATTCTACTTATGGGTTGCATTATCATGAAAGTTTGCAGCCCACTGCTCTAGACCTGGGAGATGGGATCTAGAAAGATCCCATGTTTGCTGCTGGCAGGAAAGACCTGGAGAACTGAACCCAGACCAAGATGGGAAAAGCCATCAGACTTCCATAGCAGTCCAGGCATAGGACAAAATCAGAAACAGGGCAGGGGCGAGGGATGGAAAAGTGGAGAGAGAAGTCAAAGGGAGAGCTAGTAGGATTTCTGGTGATAGGAAAGAAAGAGACAAAGACAGTCCCAAGGTTTTCAGCCTAGATGCCCAAATGAAATCATAGTGACATTAGAAAAAGGGAGCACTGGAAAAGTCCACCTGGAGCCATGAATTTGCAACCAAAGGCTTCACAGGTAATAAATGAATCCATTAGGAAGAACAGGATGGAGAGGAAATTTCTCAACCTGATGGGAGTTCAGAGGCTTCTGTTGTTTGTCAGCCCATCACTAGATCTAAAAATACCTTGGCTAAGAGTCTGTGCACTCAGACCACTGGGCCCACCCCACCCCCACCCCCGCCCCAAGAACAAGACACACAGACTGAGAAGGAGCTCAGCCAGGAGCAAGAGCCGGTGGCCCAGCTGACAGTCCTACCTGATCGGGCTTGAGCTCTTCCCGCACGGCCTGGATGGCGTCCCGACACTCACTGAGCATGGATTCAAACAGACGCTCCTTGGTTTCTTCACTTTCAGCCTAAACAAGGGCAGAATGCAGTAAAAAAATTCTCCTCTGAGTAAGCCACAGTATTCTAATGGGAGGAGGGAACAACCATGCCTTGATTCCCCCCCATTTATACACAAACACACACATTCAGCCAGAAACACCCCAAATCAGAGATCGTTTCAATTGTCACTAGTCTCCACCAGCTAAGATTTTTCTTACAGGCTTATTCATTATTCATACGGAAACAGAATGATATATATATAAATATACACATGTATGTATAAATATGAAGGGAGCACACTGAAAAAGGATCTGCATAACTGATCTGAAACGATCTGTCAAACAAAAGATGCTTTAAATTTTTTCCCATCATAGAACTTTCTACTACTTTCCTCCACCATTTCCGCCTCTGCTCAGGACCTGCCCCCGACATCCCTGAAACACGGCACACGAGAACAAATGGTCTCAGGCCTACTGTGTGCCAGCAGAGTTACCCCTACAAACGTACCCCAAAGACTTGCCTATCCTAGATTTCTTTTAGGTCCAAGTGAGTAACGTTACTAACCAATACCAAGTCAAAAATATTTCTCCTAAGGATCACACGAAGCTCCTTTCACCACAGAAATTGTGCCCTTAGATATTCCCTGTGGGTATGCTGAAGTTGACAAGCACTCCACGACAGTCTGCACAAGGTTCAAGGGCGTCACCCCTCTATTAGCCAGCTGGGAAAAGGGAAAAGTGATTCATTAACGGAGTACCTGCCAAACCACATTACCATCCTAAAGAATCTGACTGAGCTGGTAGGAGTGGATGAGAGGCAGAAAGGAGATGAACTTGTGTTGCCGGCAGACCCACTGTGACATTAAAACATCAACACTCCATTATTATATTTGACTTTCCACAGAAACATCCAATCAGATCTCTTGACATTCAACTGACCTCTAAGATAGCCCAAAAGAAAACCCATTACTGCCCACTCCTTTAAGAGGTTGGTAGGGGCTTAAAGAAAAACCTTTCCTTCCCTTAAGAACTCTTATGTTTTTCCTAGTTTCCAGTGTGTGTGTGGGGGGGGAACTTCCTTGTAAATTACCCAATATAAATCAAACATACTTTTCTACTTATATTGACTTTTCTGTTGCTCACTAACTTAGGAAAAAATCAGGGGCACAGTCATTCTATAAATCTCTAAAGGCAAACATAGCCACTATTAATGTACTGAAACCTAAACAGCATTGTCCAGCAGAACTTTCTGTGATGGGGCACCTGGATGGCTCAATCTGGGGAAACATGAGACTCTCCATCTCCAGGATGTGAATTCGAGCCCCACACTGGATGTACACATTACTTAAAAATAAAATCTTTGGGGCGCCTGGGTGGCTCAGTTGGTTAAGCGACTGCCTTCAGCTCAGGTCATGATCCTGGAGTCCCGGGATCGAGTCCCACATCGGGCTCCCTGCTCAGCAGGGGGTCTACTTCTCCCTCTGATCCTCTTCCCTCTCGTGCTCTTGGTCTCTCATTCTCTCTCAAATAAATAAAATCTTTAAAAAAATAAAATAAAGGGGCGCCTGGGTGGCTCAGTCTTAAGCGTCTGCCTTCGGCTCAGGTCATGATCCCAGGGTCCTGGGATCGAGCCCCGCATCGGGCTCCCTGCTCGGCGGAAAGCCTGCTTCTCCCTCTCCCACTCCCCCTGCTTGTGTTCCCTCTCTCGCTGTGTCTCTCTCTGTCAAATAAATAAATAAAATCTTTAAAAAAAAAAAAAAATAAATAAATAAAATAAAATAAAATCTTTGGGATGCCCGGGTGGCTCAGTGAGTTAAGCATCTGCCTTCGGCTCAGGTCACGATCTCCAGGTCCTGGGATGGAGCCCCGCACCGGGCTCCCTGCTCAGCAGGGAGTCTGCTTCTCTTTCTCCCTCTGCCTCTGCCCCTCCCCACCACTCGTTGTCTCTCTCAAATAAATAAGTAAAATCTTTAAAAAAAAATAACATAAAATCTTTATTTAAAAAAAAAAAAAGAACTTTCTGTGATGATGGAAACCCCCTCAGCCGCCCTGTCCAGTCCAGCAGTCATCAGCCACATGTGGCTACTGAGCACCTGAAATCCTCAGGAATTTAAGCGTAAACAGCCACAGGTGTTCAAGGGTCTAGTGTACGCAACGGCGCAGAGAAGCACTTCACATAAAACGCCGTTAAGCAGCAACTCAAGTTAGCAAGACTCTTCGTAATAACAGTCTTGCTTGCTGGCCCAATGTTCTGAAGTACAAATCCTGTGGACGGAGGCAGCCATGTAACAGTTAACGACCGGACTCGGGTCTGTGAAGAGACTCAGCAGCAGGTGCCGTGTGTGTGTGCGTGTGTACGATACACGTACGTACACACGCACACACACACTGTGCGCACACACTGTGCGCACACACTGTACACGCACACACTGTACACACACAGTGTGCACACACACTACACACACAGTGTACACATACACTGTACACACACTCTGTACACACTGTACAGTGTACACAACACTGTACACACACAACACTGTACACACTGTGTACACACACACTGTATCCACACACTGTACCCACACACTACACACACTGTACACACACACTGTACACACACACACTGTACACACACACACTGTGTACGTATGTACACACACACACACACACAACCGGAGCCACACTGTTAGCAGGCAGGATGAGCTCATGCATCAGTTCTGATGTCTTACAATCTGGCAGATATGCCACCAACACTATTTTAAGAAGTTCGACATTTGGGGCAATGGGTATATAAAGTAAGAGAAGAGTAAACTTCATTTCACCAGCTACACAGGATTTGTCTGCTTTACTGTAGAGAAGAGTGCAGCTCAAAAAAACCTAAAATGATGCAAAACATAAACCTCTTTACTGCCATGTATTACTCTTGTTCCCTCGGAATAAGGACACCTCTACATCAAGGTGCTGAACGTAAGCAAACTTTCCACTGCTTCCACAGAAGTCTAAGTTCCACTGGGAACTTTACCGAAGACTGAAACCACACTGCAGGAAAAAGCCCATCGGAAGGGGAGAGCTTCAGTCACTTGGGTTTTCTGCCACCCACACTGCATGGTGACTCAGAGATCACTAACCTCTGCAGCAGAGGTTCTCAGGGTTCTCCCTGGGCTGAACAAAATGTCTCCAAATAGGAAGCCTGAAATGTACTTTGCTACTTCACTCATATTTACATACCTATATCTTGGAGGCTAAAATCATCCTGAAAAGACAACGAACAAGAAACACCTCTCTACACGCAGAGGCAGGATTCCTCAGCATCTACATGCAGACCCAAGTCAGTCATGGAACCAACAAGAATGGGCTCCTAAACCCAAGCAGCAAACTCCCTGCATAAGACTTTATGGTCTGCCTGCACCTTTTTCCAGGCATGCCTCTGAGACAAAGAAATCTTCAACCCAGAAGTAATGTGTTACTTGGACCTAATAAATAAAAACAAATTCTAGATCAATTTTTATAAAACTTGGAACACCCCAAGATGTGCTGACAGCCTCAAGACGTGTCTCAAGGACCTGAAGAGGGAATGCAGCTGCTGTGTGTCCTGAGGTAGAGACCCCCTGCTATTCAAGAGAGTTTCCAGATTGTTTTCACTTGTCTACAAAGACTGCTGGAAGGTGGCGGTGTGACTAAGAGACAGACAAGGCAAGTATGACCACATTCTCCACCACACCTGCAGGAGAACCAAGGGAATGGGAACCAAGCCTTCCCCAGGCCACTAAGGTCCAGGAAACAACACATGGAAATCTGGTAAAGGAGAATACAAACCTCACTTAGGAACAGCTTTTTTTTTTTTTTTTAAAGAGAAGGACAAATGGTCTCCCTTTCACCCACACATTAAATTATTAACCATAACCCAAGGATAAAACTCATCAAACCGGCCATCTCTCCAAAAGAGCTGACAACATCCTCACAATGGAACCACCAGTGACAAGTCAGGTACAATCAAGGATTAATAAAACAAAACAGAAACAAATTATAAAGTAACACAATTATTCAGCCCAAGAAGACATAAAGCCTGGCTCAGGAGACCAAGAATTTTGCAACTGGATTTTGGCAGCAGATTAATTCCCTGCTCTAGTCTTTTCAGTCTAACACTTTATCTCCCTGAATTATTTCTTCCTTCTATGCTTTTCAGTAAACTGCTGTTCTAGTATTTAAATGTCACAAAACCTCCACAAGCAAGCATAAACGGCCTACCAAATGCTTGCATTCCAGTCCCTACGGGGGGGCAATACCAACACTAGCCAGGCGAAGAAACATGAAGAGGCGCCTGGCCGGCTCAGTCGGTGGAACGTGCGACTCTTGATCTCTCGGTTGTGGGTTCAAACCCCATGTTGGGTGTGGAGATTACTGAAAAGTAAATCTTTACGAAGAAAAAAAAAACAAACATTGAAACCAAGAGCCCTGCATCTCCAAGGCACAGCTCTTGGTCCCCAAGGCAGGGAACAACCCACACAATGAGAATGGGGAAGGTGGAGAAGACCTGTGTGACATCCAGCCAAATAATCTGGTAGTGGCACCAATGGGCACATGGTTCTTCCTGGGATTAACCTCAAATGGCCAAAGGGCATTTTCCCTAGTTAATAACCCATGATTGATTCAATTCAATAGATATTTAATCAGCTACAGTGCTAGACCCGACATCTAAGGATTTAACTGAACTTTATTTCATACTGTACTTGAATTATTTTACTTAACGGCTAGATTTGATATATATGTGTGTATAGGACAGTAGGCACTGAACTGTTTTAATGTTAAAACCTTACCAGGATTCCCTGGGATTGACACACATTTTGTCTGATCTACATCTTCCACATCTGCCACATTATTTAAAGACCTCTGATACTCAGAAGGGACCCTAATGCACTGTAAGATCTTTAACAACCGGAGAACTGTATTCACTGCAATTAGCACATTAACTAGGCACTTAATAGGGGCTAACACTACACATCCTACAAACACTGAAATGATAAGGAAATATTATAAACTTTATGTCAATAAATTCAACAATGTACATGAAATTAATAAATGCCTTTTAAAAATAAGACTCCTCCAAAGACACAAGATGAAACAGAAAATCAGAGTAGCTCTTTATCTCATAAAGGAATTAAATTTAAAACAAGCAACAAAATTTAAAAACCTTCCCGTAAATATCAAATCATTATGCTGTACACCTGGAACTCATGTTTTATGTCAATTATATCCCATCCCAAAAAAGGAAAAACAAACCCTTCCTACAAAGAAAACTCTAAGCCCAATAGTTTCACTGGTGAATTACAACAAACATTTGAAAAAGAAAAATACTGGTATTACATAAATTCTTTCAGAAATAAGGAAGGAAAATCATCAAACTTGTTTTTGTTTTTTTTTTTAAAGATTTTATTTATTTGACAGAGAGAGAGAGAGTCAGCTAGAGAGGGAACACAAGCAGGGGGAGTGGGAGAGGGAGAAGCAGGCTCCCGGCCAAGCAGAGAGCCCGATGTGGGGCTCGATCCCAGGACCCTGGGATCATGACCTGAGCCAAAGGCAGACACTTAACGACTGTTTTATGAGGTGTGTACAACCCTGATACCAAACCCTGAAAAAAGACATTCTAAGGAAATTATAAGCCACTTCCTCATGTAAATAGATGCAAAATTCTTAAATAGTAGCAAATGAAATCCAGCAATGTATAAAAAGTACAATAATATACCATAACCAAGTGGGGTTACCTCAGATATACAAGATTGATTTAACACTGAAAATTAATTTAATAGCCTTCAAACATTCCTCCCTCTTCAGCCTTTACTCTCAAATTGAAAGATGTGAAACTGTCCTCAGTACGGCTCCTTCTAAGCCTCTGCTTTCTTACAGCCTTCACACACTCCACCATAGCCCATGGAACAGCAATTAAACACGCATATACCATTCCTGCTTGCCAAAGCCTTTTTTTTTTTTTTTTAAGATTTTATCTAATCATTTTACAGAGAGAGAGACAGTGAGAGCAGGAACACAAGCAGGGGGAGTGGGAGAGGGAGAAGCAGGCTTCCCGCGGAGCAAGGAGCCCCAAGGACCCTGGGATCATGACCTGAGCCGAAGACAGACACTCAAGGACTGAGCCATCCAGGCGCCCCTTGCCAAAGCCTTTTAATTTTCTTTCATCTCTTCACAAATATCTAATAAATAATTAAAATACGTAGAGCTAGTCAAAGCATGGTCCTGGGACCAGCAGAATTAGCATCGTTTGGGAACTTGTAAGAGAAGCAAATTCTTGGGCCCCAATGCAGACTTACTAAATCAAAATCCCTGGCGGGTGGGGCCTTGAGTATTTTTTTTTTTTAATGATTTTATAACTTTTTTCATCAGTGTACCCTTTCCCCATCCCGCCCAACCACCTCCTCTCTGGTATATCCTAGATTCTATACACTATAATCTATGTTATATACTATATTCTTATAATAAAATATGCTAGGGGAGAGAAAACATTTAGAAAATCATATGGAAAATACATTCACAGCATTGTATTATATTTATCAAAAGAAAGTCCACCTGTAAGTGGACCTACACAGTTCAAACCTATGTTGTTCAAGAATCAACTGTATTTTTTTTTAATCTATTCAATGTTGGAGTAACATTGCTGTTTTGTCAAGTAGGCTCCAACATGGGGCTTGAATTTACGACCCTAAGATCAAGAGTTGCACGCACCACTGACTGAGACAGCCAGGTACCCCAACATTGCTCTTTTTTTCTTGCCATTACTACCAAAATTTTGGCCAATCTTGAACTGCTTTAGAGGGAACAGCTACAGGGCACCTGGGTGGCTCGGCTGGGCATCCAACTCCTGGTTTCAGCTCAGGTCGTGATCTCAGGGTCCAGGGTCATAAGACTGAGCCCCATTGTCGGGCTCCTCACTCAGTGGGGAGTCTGCTTGAGGGTCTCTCTCCTCCTCCTCCCGCCCCTTCCCCCAGAGAGCACACTCTAATAAATGAATCTTTAAAAAAAAAAAAAAAAAAGGAGCAACAGTGACCTGAAGACCCAGAAGTCAACCCTTCAAATATGCTAACACTCAAATCTGAGAGTAATCCTTTTAAAAATGTACACAAAGCTCAACTAGTCATCACGATTGAAATGATCTTCAATTTTAAAAGCAATGGCTTCAAGTGCAGTTGTAAAATGCTTTTACTTCATCTAATTATAGCTCAAGCTGATTTTATGAATAAGGCAAAAGATCTCCACCGTGTGGGTTTTTATTTTTTAATTATGCATACAAAGCAGGAGAAAGATAAATTCAAATAAAACCCCACTATCCCTTCTCTTTCCACATGGGAAACTCCCCTGCCCCCACTAATCTACTAAATTGGAAAGGACTATTTGCTTCAATTAACGTTCTGCTCATTCCATCTAATCCAGGGGCCCAGGACTCTGCTTTTGTACCATGTACCATATTAAGTAAGATTACATTAGCTATTCACCAAAGCCAAGTAAAATGATCCTGTTACTAGCCTTCCTGATACATGGAAAAGTTCAAGGAACACGAGCTTTGGAGTCAAAAGGGCATGGTTCATAGGCAAGCACTCCCTTCTATCAGATGAGTATGGCTCAAGTTATATGGTCTCTCTCAGACCTGTTTTCCCATCTGTACAATGAGAGTATCACCCACCCTGTAAGATTAAAAAAGTAAAAACTTGAAAGCTTTAAACAGTGTATCTGGGACATTAAGGAGGACTATTACCCTCCTTTGCTCATCTCTGTGGTGTCTCTGTCCAAGTGACCACCGTGTATTTTTAAATTTTGTGAACTGATACATAAGACCATGGAAAATCGTTATAACATGCTAAGAAAAACAGGATTCAAAATCAGATTGCAGTATGATTTCTACAAGTAAAAAAATGCATAACATCACTTGTGAACATGAAAAATGCTAAAAGGAAATCCAGCGCTGTCCTTTTTATGAGCAAATGCAACATCAATGAAGGTATATGGGAAATGGGACTTTAAAACATTTACCTTTTCTAAACTTTAAGCTAAATAACTTTTTTTTTTTTTAAAGATTTTATTTATTTATTTGAGACAGAGAGAATGAGAGAGAGAGTACATGAGAGGGGGGAGGGTCAGAGGGAGAAGCAGACTCCCTGCTGAGCAGGGAGCCCGATGCGGGACTCAATCCCGGGACTCCAGGATCATGACCTGAGCCGAGGGCAGTCGCTTAACCAACTGAGCCACCCAGGCGCCCGCTAAATAACTTTTTAAAATTAGTAAATGTTAGCTTTCCTTGTCCTTTAATATACGTGTGGCCCATTCCTCAAGAGACCCCCCATTTAATCTGCCCCATGGCCACCCCCCAACCCCGACCACAGCCAGAACTCCTGCCCCATTGTCACTGACGGCAGCTCTTCTCTTCCAGAACATACCACAGTGAACAAAAGAATTAACCCAACCACATAAGCTCAAGAGCTGCTATTAGAATCGAAGTCCAGAAGAGACACTACCATACAACAGTGCCAATGAAATGCTCTCCAGAAAAGCTTCTCAGGCTTTTAAAGGACAAATCAACTTACTAGTATTGCTCTCGTCTTCTGCCCTTTATGCAAATCGAAGAGAAACGAGAGAAGCAATACACAACCTAGACAGAGGCACAAAGAAGTTCTCCCACTGTTGAAAGCTGTCCTCAACCCAGAGTAGCTACTTCGGAACAAGTCACTGAAAAGTATGGACGCTTAAAACAACTGATGAGCACAACCAACAAAGCACTCCCACATACAAATTATTCAGGGTGCAATGGCTTACTGTGAAGGGGCAGGAAACGCCCCTGGGGCAGGCTGCAGACCTGCTCAGCAGCTGGGTGTTTTTTTAAGATGCTCTTTACCCCATGGAGGAAGAGATCCAGAAAGTGTCTTCATCACTGTCTACTTTGTACAAAGCAAGATCACTAGGATCTCTCATCTTTTGGAACTTATTCAGTTGTTCATACCCACGAACAGGTAACAATTATGTCCATAAGCAACATCGAGCAGTACCACTTTGCATGAACGTGGCGTAAACGCCACATGTAGAACAAGATGTTCTGGCTTAGCCAGACTCTCGTGGAGAGGCTCAGGAATGAGAGGGGCCCCTTTAGGGACAGAAGGCTAGGACAAGAGGTCAGAGAGACACAACAGTTAGGCTGCTGCACCACCTGCTGGGCCGGACGGGACCCCTCGCATTAAGCCAGCCTCTCACCGCTCTCATTTCCACGTCCACGTCGAGGACTGCCGCTGCCAATTATCTTTGCCCTCTCAATGCAAGAACTCTCCTATGAGTTCAACTTTCACAATAATTTGGTGACCAAATCTCAAATAGCATTAAGACAAATTTTTGCTTTGTGAGAAATGAACACCCATCTACATCGTAAACACACAAGGACAACTTCAGACACACACGGAAGAGGGAATGGGCAGCTGCCCCTCACCTGGGCAATGGCTGCTTCGTTATCAGCCAATCCCAATAAAAAGATCCTCACTTTGTCGATCTTCACCGGAACCGTTCTCCCTCTCCATTCCACTTCACTCATGGTGGCTGCCTGTTTGGCCCGAGTCTGAGTGATCAATGCCTGGAAAGTTTTCAAAAGTCAAAGCTTTAATTGCTGGTGGTGAAAGGTAGAAAGAACTGTTAGTTGTTTCTTTCTATAACTAACATATTAGGCCTTACAGATTAGTATACAAATTGTATTTAAATTCCTCCATGGTATCATCTATCTTAGCTTATAGGAACTCAAACATTAAAAGGACATAACAGAAAGTTAAAAAAGAGCAACACTGGGGCGCCTGGCTGGCTCAGTCAGTAGATCATGTGACTCTTGGCCTGGAGGTAGTGAGTTCAAACCCCATGCTGGATGTGGAGCCTACTTAAAAGAATAATAATGACAAAAAATTTTTGAAAACTTAAAAAAATTAAAAAGAGCAACACTAAGGTTCAGTAAGGGTATAGGAGAGAAACTATCTGTATATTCTATAAACAGAAATGTAATTTAGTAGAAACTTCCTTAAAGATATTTGTCAATATGAATCAAAAGCTTCCAAAATATTCAACCCCATGCTTAGGAATGTATCTTAAGGAAATAACTAAGAATGTGTACAAAAACACTGATATTCATGGTAATACTCTTTATCACTTAATCAACAATAGTGAAGTGCTCAAATGAAGCAGACTTCAGTACAATAGAGTACTACGTGGCTATCAAAACATGACAGTGTAGGAATATTTACTGAAGTGGAAAAAAAAAACCACTCGAGATGTTATATTTAAAAACCACGTTACTGGGGTGCCTGGGTGGCTCAGTTGGTTAAGCATGTGCCTTTGGCTTAGGTCATGATCCTGCGGTCCTAGGATCGAGCCCCACATTGGCCTCCCTGCTCAGCAGGGACTCTGCTTCTCCCTCTCCGTCCGCCCCCCCCCCGTTCATGCTCTCTCTCAAAATAAATAAAATCTTTAAAAATTAAAAAAAAAAAAAGCACGTTACTGAACAGTGTATACTGAGATCCCTTTTTTTTTTTTTTAAGATTTATTTATTCGACAGAGAGAGACACAGCAAGAGAGGGAACACAAGCAGGGGGAGTGGGAGAGGGAG
>NC_138383.1:5005642-5053225 GCF_054177405.1 Leptonychotes weddellii | reverse complement strand
ATGCAGGGCTCGATCCCAGGACCCTGGGATCATCACCTGAGCCAAAGGCAGACGCTTAAGAACTGAGCCACCCAGGTGCCCCGAGATCCCATTTAAAAAATATATGCCTTGGGATCCCTGGGTGGCTCAGTTGGTTAAGCATCTGCCTTCGGCTCAGGTCATGATCCCAGGGTCCTGGGATTGAGTCCCACATCAGGCTCCTTGCTCAGCAGGGAACCTGTTTCTCCCTCTGCTGCCACTCCCCCTGCTTGTGCCCTCCCTCTCTCTCTCTGACAAATAAAGTCTTTAAAAACAAACATATACAGGGGCGCCTGGGTGGCTCAGTTGGTTAAGCGACTGCCTTCGGCTCAGGTCATGATCCCGGAGTCCCGGGATCGAGTCCCGCATCGGGCTCCCTGCTCAGCGAGGAGCCTGCTTCTCCCTCTGACCCTCCCCCCTCTCATGTACTCTCTCTCTCTCTTTCTCATTCTCGCTCTCTCGAATAAATAAATAAATCTTAAAAAAAAAAAAAAAAATATACATATATGCGCGCGTGCGCCTTTTTGGGGCAGCTGGGTGGCTCAGTCAGTTGGGCGTCCATCCAACTCTTGGTTTCAGCTTGGGTTGTGGTCTCGGGGTCATGGGATTGAGCCCTGTGTTGGGCTCTGCACTCAGCAGGGAGTCTGCTTGGGATTCTCTCTCTCTCCCCCCCATCCTGTGCTCGTTCTCGCTCTAAATAAAATCTTAAAAAATATATGTACATATACCTTTCTTTCCTACATATACAAAAATCTGTAAACTATTCATCACCTTATTAGTAGTGGTTACCTCTGATTTTACCATGTGATTTTAGTTTTCCCCCGTCTTTTGTATTTCCTACTTTCTCTATTTTCCTACATTACTTGCCTAGAAAATAAATGAGATAAAAAAACGAATACTTTAAAATATTAAATGAAAAAAGTTTGTTAAAAATACATGGATATAAATATGCATATATTAACAGCAATTACACTGAGTACTGAGATTATGAATTACTTCTTTTTCTAGACTTTTTCCAACCAAAGACTTCACAAAAACGTACAGACTAGATTACCTCCAATTTTTCAGCCAGAAGACCCTCAGTGCCCCCAGACCTCAATCTCATCTGCATGAGTTCATTGATAGCGGACTGGTCCCCTGAGAAAGAGAGAGCTGTTGAGTAGCAATCCTCAAGGGTCTGGTCTGATCTCTCAAGAACCACTAGATTCAACTCCAAGCTCTTCCTCTTGCACAGACACAGTCCAGTGAACCTCAAGTCCGTTCACAAAGCTCTTGAGGAGTACAGAAGTTGGCAGGATGGAAACAAAGCACAGGAACTGCCTTCTGTGACTTTAAGCTGGGCTGATGTTGACAGCTTTACCCTTCTCATCAGCCAAAACCCGTGCCAAGGACGGATGCAGGGACAAGGAAAGCACGAAAGTTAAACAAATCCTCTAGGCTCTCCGAGATGAACCACCACCAGCCCACCCGTCTGTGCTCCACTCAGCCCCTGCTCACCAATGTTATATGCACAGTAGCGGATGTTGGGTGAGATCTCTTCCACACGCTGGTTGTACAGCACAGCCTGCTCTTCTGTGAAAGCACTGGCGAGTTTCTCGTAGATAGTTCTGCGGGGAAAGAAACACCAGCTTTCACAGCAGCCTCACTCCAGGAAAATAAAAAAGAACACAATGGCTAAAAACAAAACATGGCACTTTGAGACCCTTCTACCAACTATGAGAACTGGCATGGTTCTAAGGATGAATGAGAACAATCAATATTCCTAAAAGGGAAGGAAAGGAAAAAAAAATAAGTAACTGGGGCTTGCTCAGTCGACCGGGTGTCCAACTCTTGATTTCGGCTCAGGCCATGATCTTGGGGTCATGAGACTGAGCCCCATGTCAGGCTCCCCACTCAGCAGGGAGTCTGCTCAAGATTCTCCCTCTCCCTCTGCCCCTCCCCACCGAGTGCTCTCTCCCACATGCACATTCTAACATAAATAAATCTTAACTAAATAAATGAGTAACTGTACTTCTGTAGAAACAATCATTAGGTGATCTGCAGCTTGAAAGGGACTATGTACAATCGAAATTGGCCATGGCTTTTGAACCAGAGGACTTACTTGCATTTATTAAAAGCCTCAATCGCAGCTTTCCATTCCTGATGTTCAAAACGCAGCATTCCTGAGAGGTAAGCCGTGTAAGCCTGGAAAGGGGAAGAAGGGAGCTGCTTCAACACCCAAGAGCCAAGGCCACCGCTCAATCTCCTCCACCTGCTTTCAGCTTTGACATCAGGAATACAGAGATATTCATCAGGGTGATTTTATTTTATTTATTTATTTTTAAGAAGGCTTCAAGCCTGGAGCCTAACATGGGGCTTGAACTCAACACTAAGATCAAGACCCGAACTGAGATCAAAAGTCACTCAACCAACTGCACCACCCAGGCACCCCTATTCAGGGTGATTTTAACAGAGAAAATTTATTGGGGCGCCTGGGTGGTGTAGTCAGCTGAGCGACCAGCTCTTGGTTTCAGCTCAGGTCATGATCTCAGGGTCATGGGATCAAGCCCCACATCGGGCTCCGCGCTCAGACAGCAGAGTCTGCTGAAGACTTTCTCTGCCCCTCCCTGCGGCACACTTGCTCTCTCTTTAAATAAATAAATCTTTTCTTAAAAAAGAGAGAGAAAGGGTGCCTGGGTGGCTCAGTTGTTAAGAGTCTGCCTTTGGCTCAGGTCATGATCCCAGGGTCCTGGGATTGAGCCCCACATCGGGCTCCCTGCTCGGCGGGAAGCCTGCTTCTCCCTCTCCCACTCCCCCTGCTTGTATTCCCTCTTGCTGTGTCTCTCTCTGTCAAATAAATAAATAAAAATCTTAAAAAAAAATAAAATAAAATGTGAAACACAAATAATTCACCATGATTCATTCACTGACTAGAATTAAAAAAAAAAAAAAAAGTCTGTTTTCTTCATGTGACTTAACAATTAGCTTCCAGGATATAACATTCAGTATCAGAAGCTGAACGTAAATTTGCAGTATCTATCTCTTTTTAAAAATTCATTTCAGAGGTGCCTGGGTGGCTCAGTCATTAAGCGTCTGCGTTCGGCTCAGGTCATGATCTCAGGGTCCTGGGATCGAGTCCCATGTCAGGCTCCCTGCTCCGTGGGAGGCCTGCTTCTCCCTCTCCCACTCCCCCTGCTTGTGTTCCCTCTCTCACTGTGTCTCTGTCAAATAAATAAAATCTTTAAAAAAAAAAAAAATCTCATTTCTCTGAAACTAATACACTATATGGTAACTGCATTTTTTTTCCTGAACTTAAATAAAATTTAAAAATGCAAAGAGCCCTGAAAAAAAAATTATTTTGTGAACTTCCCAGATCTAAGAATCAAGCTTTCTATCTCCATTTCAAGGGCAGGCTCAGCTGGTGGAGCATATGACTCTTGATCTTGGGGTCATGAGTTCAAGGCCCACACTGGGTGCAGAGATTACAAACTTACATACATACATACATAAAGTTAGGGGGGAAGAAAACAAAAACAAGCCAAGAGCTCAAAAACAAAAATAAGAGATGCCAACTTCGCCTTGAAAAAGCAAGACCGGGGCGCCTGGGTGGCTCAGTCGTTAAGCGTCTGCCTTCGGCTCAGGTCATGATCCCAGGGTCCTGGGATCGAGCCCCGCATCGGGCTCCCTGCTCAGTGGGAAGCCTGCTTCTCCCTCTCCCCCTCCCCCTGCTTGTGTTCCCTGTCTCGCTGTGTCTCTCTCTGTCAAATAAATTAAATCTTTAAAAAAAAAAAAAAAAAGACACTAACCTGAGCCTCTAACTTGGTCTTGGCATCCACGCGATTGCTCTCACACAAGCGTTCCAATTCCTCTGCGTGCTTCACGGCTTTGCGCAGGCGAGACAACAAGTGGAACCGTTTTCGGGGTTCAGTGTTGGCTTCCTGTTTCAGCTGCATGGCATAGCTCCAGGCTCGTTCAGCATCCATCAGAACCAGAAGCAAATACCTAAGCAAGAGAAAACGGGCAACCTGAACAATGAACGCCAAGAGCATCAGACTTTGATACTCCCCAAGGCACGATCTTCAGCCTCTCAACTTCTCCTGACACCCTCCCTGGCTTTCCTCCTCAGAACTACCCTTCTCGGGGCCTGGGGGGGCGCAATTGGTTAAGTGTCTGACTCTTGGTTTTGGCTCAGGTCATGATCTCAGACTTGTGAGATCGAGCCCCACACACATCGGGCTCTGCATTCAGCGTGGAGTCTACCTGAGATTCTTTCTCCCTCTGTCACTGCCCCTCTCACTCAAGCTCTAAAACTTAAAAAATATTAAAAAGAAGAAAAAGCACTACTCTTCTCCCAGTATCAATCATGGCACCCAACCAGCATCTCCGATCAGGCTCCACCTCAAATTTCTAACCACCCACCAGACACAGCTCACTAAAAACACCTGCTACCACCTCAGACTGGGCAAACGCAGACTTACTCCTCCCCAATTTTAGCAAAGGGGGAGCCCAGGCACACAATCTGGCCTCATCTTTGAATCAACACCTCCTCCATCCCAACCCAGCTGAAAACCAAGTCCTTAAGAGACACCATATTGAAGTGGTTAAGAAAAAGGCTCTAGAGTCAGGGTTGGAATCTCAGGACCATCTGTCACTAACTATGTGACACTGGACAAAGTACTAATCTTTCTGTGCCTCAGTCTCCCGTGTAGTAATACATGTAACACACTTACACCAGAGTCTGGCACTTACTAATAAAGACTGAATAAATTAGCCACTTTATTATGATACTGGAAAATCTTTTAAGCTACTGCCTTGATTAATCTTCCTTAAACGTGAGCTTAATCTTGTCTCTTCAAAATAAAGGATCTCATTATCACAGAGACCCCTTCCTAACCTGTTCTCATCAGATTTAACCAATACCTCCTGCTGAAGCCCATCATGGGCTCCATGCTCTAGTTCTCTGTGTCTCCATACACCAAGCTCCCAGCCTCTCTGCTGCCTGAGCAGCAGCTAACTGTCCAGAGCATTGTAATTCCTAAAGTACATTCAGACACCAAGGCAAGCTGTTTCCCCTCACACAGAATGTTCTTTCCTCTCAGAAACCCCTCAAGGTCCAGCCTCCTCAATGCAGGCTTCCCGGTTTCCCTATCAAAACCCCCCTGGGGCGCCTGGCTGGCTCAGTCACTAGAGCATGCAACTCTTGATCTCTGGGTTGTGAGTTCAAGCCCCATGTTGGGTGTAGAGATTACCTAAAAAAAAAACAAAACAAAACAAGGGGCACCTGGGTGGCTCAGTCAGTTAAGCATCTGCCTTCGGCTCAGGTCATGATCCCAGGGTCCTGGGTTTGAACCTGGCATCCATCGGGCTTCGTGCTCAGTGGGGAGTCTGCTTCTCCCTCTCCCTGTCCCTCCCCGCTCTTGTGCGTGCTTGTGCCCCTGCTCGAGCGCCTCGCGCTCTCTCTCAAAAAAAAAAGACAAAACAAACAAAACACTTTACAAAAACAGGTGGCAAAAGGACCAATTTGGCCCACGGGCTGAAATTTGAGGAACTGGCCTAGAGACCTTTAATACATGCTGCTTGACAGACTGATCCTTCTGCAAATTTAAGAATGGCTGCATTCAGCACCGAAACATAAAACTCTTCTGGAAAATTCACACACAGCAGATTTCATTTAAGATATATGGATTTAAGTTAGCACTTATACACTGAAACTTGCATTCCAGAACCTTACCCAATACCCCATCAGGTTCTAATCACGGACTTCAGCGTTTAGCACTCCGCCACACCTCCTGAAAACGTTACCAAACCTCTCTGAGCCTCAGTCTCCTCATCCTATAACTTAAGAATAGTAAACATGTCTATTCCAGAGAGCTCCTAGAAGAATCACCTGAGGTAATGAAAGGGTTCTGGCACAGTGTCTAACACACAATTGTTCAATAAACGCATTACCAAGAAGCATTTAACAACTAGCACAGAGCAGTCAATACCTGTTATCAGTCAGAAGATCTTCAGTTATTTTTTTCCCTGTAAATTTGTGTCTGTTCCCCATCTTGAAGTTGAGTGTTTTCCGAAGACGTCTTTGTCTACGGGAACAGTAGCCCCTGAAATAAAAAAACAACAATTCAGGCAACCCAATAGTACTTTCAATAGCACATTCTACAATAAAGTAAGGTCAAAGGTTTGAGATGTTCTACTTATGGTTACCACAGACACCACACATCATCTTGCAAACATTTAGTTAACTAAAACCTGCAGGGCGGTACGACTGGTGTCACTGGAAACATATTTCAAACCTAATCTGTCAGACGTCATGACTGTGGTGACCTTCTGGGAGGAAGGGTTTGTGATTAGAAGGAGCAAAAGGGAGACTTCTGGGATGCTGGTAATGTCGTCTGATAATGTCTGCTGGCTACAGATTGTGAAAAATTCATCTTTCTGTATACTTTTCTGTATATAAATTATACTGCAATAGAATGGTAAAAAAAAAAAATCCTTCAATAAAAAAGCATTTTTTAAAAAAGGAGAGGGAACAGGGGCACCTAGGTGGCTCAGGCAGTTAACTCTCCAACTCCTGATCTCGGCTAGGTCTTGTGAGTTCGAGCCCCACACTGGGCTCTACGCT
Organism: Leptonychotes weddellii; assembly: GCF_054177405.1. Classification (NCBI taxonomy): domain Eukaryota; kingdom Metazoa; phylum Chordata; class Mammalia; order Carnivora; family Phocidae; genus Leptonychotes; species Leptonychotes weddellii. The sequence continues at coordinate 5,046,606 of NC_138383.1, read as the reverse complement.
CCGCATGGAGCCTAACTTAAAAAAAAAAAAAGAGAGAGGGAACAGATAAAAGGGCAGAAAGCTGATCTCTGTAATAACTGAGTGATGGATTCACTACAGTATCTCTACATCTGTTTTTGAAAATTTCCTTAATAATTAAAAAAACCCCTCCAATTAGAAGTCTCCAATTAAAACTTTTTCATTGCTTCATCGTGCCTACATTAACCTGAACAAGTCACCCTGGCTTATAGGACCCTACCCATTCTGGCCCCGCTTATTTCTCCCACTTTATCTTCTACCACTTCCCACCTTGCTCACCGTCACCCAGTGTTGTGGACCATTTATGACATGGCTCACTCCTTTAGAATCTGTAGAGTGTTTTGTTCAGTAGCACTTTTAAAAGTCCGTAGCCAGGGGCACCTGGGTGGCTCAGTCAGTTGAGCTGCCTTCAGCTCAGGTCATGATCCCGGGCTCCTGGGATCCAGCCCCACATTGGGCTCCATGCTCAGCTGGGAATCTGCTTCTCCCTCTCCCTCTGCCCCTCCCCCCCAAAGCCTGTATCTTCAATATAAAATGGTTGGGGGGGCGCCTGGGTGGCTCAGTCAGTTAAGCGGCTGCCTTCGGCTGAGGTCATGATCCCAGGGTCCTGGGATCGAGTCCCACATCAGGATCCTTGCTCAGCCGGGAGCCTGCTTCTCCCCTGCCTGCTGTTCCCCCTGCTTGTGCTTGCTCTGTCTCTCTCTCGCTCTGTGTCAAATAAATAAAATACTTAAAAAAATTTTTTAGAAGTCTGGATATTTCTGCCTCCAAAGTATTGAACTATATTATACATTAGGCATCTATTCTATTTTTAAGAGTCATATTAAATTTGTTTTCCAACTTGAAGGCTGTTACAAAGTTTACCAATAAATTATAATGATATTATAGAAACTCCCCTTATATGGGGTGCCTGGTTGGCTCAGTCAGTGGAGCATGCGGCTTTTGATCTTGGGGTTGTGAGTTCAAGTCCCACAATGGACACACAGCTTACTTTAAATAAATAAATAAATAACTGGAAAACTTCGCATTTAACCAAGACTCTGACAATACGGTTAAGTTTTTAAAAAAATTATTAATGTAACTGCTTGCTATTTTCAGCAGAAACCTCCAATGTATCTGCAATATTGTGAGGCAAAATGGATAAAAACGTTGGCTCCTTTTATTCATTGTGAAATTTTAAATTTGAAAAGTACATTTTGAGGACTCAATATAAGTTCAGAGTCAGACTTTCTAAGTATACTTTGACACAGCAAAATAAGTAGGATATTAACAAAAGCAAACCAAGTTTGAAAATTCCACAATAATTTCCATATATCTTACACATGATACTAACCTATACCTCTGAAAATCTCCATGCCGTAAACCATGCTGCTGCTGGGATTCCTTAATAATCTGAAGAACTAGAGCCAAGATTAAGGAAAAGCTTACAATGGTAAGAATCCAAATAAATCAAAACATATTCCCATTAGTCTATATTTGTATCAAACCACAGCATGTTAAACATTTCTGAAATGCTTAGTACACTAATTACTGAAATCTCTCGTAATCATTTTCAGTAGCTATCTTGTCATAGGACAGGGCAAAGCAAGCAGAAAAACTGATTGCCTGAACTGTTACTTTCAAACTAAAAAAGCAGGGTATTAGCCATTGAGGATTACTGAAATCTAACAGCTTAAATAAAGTTGCTGGATTCTAACTACTGATTATAACTGGGATGGTTCTCACTGATTTACACCTGGACCCAGGATTTTACTCATTCAAGCAGATTCAGGTTATAAATGACGTGTACTACTCCTCTATTTGCGTAACTTCCTACATCTGCCAAATCTAATTTTCCTTAACAGGTGTGATGCTGCATGAGCCTATGGTTAGCACATGCCAACCAAACTAGGCCACAGCTTGCATAAAAATATTAGTTCTTCTTTTAAAGAAAAAGCTCTGACCAAACTCTCCATATTAAGAATCATAAAATATTTTAAGATTTTGTACCAAACTTTAGGAAGCCCAGTGACCTTTATCTACAATTTTAGTTCTCTTTTAAAGTTTCCTCAATGCTCTTCTACAGACTTAAGATATCGAACACTAAAAGCACTATTTCAACAACTAGAAGGAGTAAGAAGCTGTAAGGTTTGTAAAGAATCAAGGCATTCTAATATCCATTTAGAACTCGATCACCAGTTCAAAAGTGAAACTCCAATCCTCTGAAAACGACATTAAGATGTCAAGCTAAATGTGTTATTTCAGAAATTCACCTACATCTTCTGCGTTTGTTATTCATTTCAAAAAGCCACAAACTAGTGTCTCAGGCACTCAGCTGTGATACACTCTGATGAAAACTACAGATCCATTCCACCGGATCAACTAAACGAGACTCTCAACAAGATAAAATGCCTACAGGGCTATTAAGAAAGCAATACAAGTGATGTTAAGCTACGTTTATATTCAAAATGGGCAACAAGCTCTTCCTCAGAGCACTCAATCTTTGCCTCCACTGCCAAAGCATCAAACTTTAATTTTTACTATCCGTTCTCCAACAGCTGTCAGACAAAAGTATTAAGCTAAAACGTCAATACTGCAGTTTCCTCTCTTCAGTGCAGTGACTCAAGATGCTAAGACAGCCCCGCTCACTGGGGTGGCCACAGTGTCATCCCCGTCACCAGCCCTCCAAACGGGCAGCTGCGAGGAACTGCAGGAATCTGCCCAATATCCCGGCGCCGCTGGAAAGAAAAGAACGTTCCCCAGGCTGGAAAGCGAATGAGAAGCCATAGAAGACCGGGCGAAAAACAGACCCTGTAACTCTGAGTGCCAGAAAGTAAGCGCGAGAGAAACTGCAACCCTCGGCCTCTCCTGCCCGGGACCTGCCGGGACTCGCCGCCTCTCCCGCCCCCGGCCCTGCATATCGACACGTAGTCATTGCGAGTTAGGCCTGATTACTCTAGGATACTCTCCAAACTCAGGCTATCCCCGAATTCTTTGTTTGCCTTCGATCCAGCTGAAGGCCGTTCGTTTTCCTTATTTTCCTCTCCTCCGCCACCGCGTCCACCACCGCTACCGCCACTGCCGCCTCCGCTGCCGCCGCCGCCGCCGCCGCCACCGGGAACCTGTTTCTCAGCAGCCATCTTGCCCCAGCGCCGCAGAGCCAGACGGGATAGAGGAGGCGGGACGACGGAGGCGGAAGAGAGCGAGGCCTGCCCCGACGGCCTGACGGGATAGTGGCGGACTTCAGGGCCGACGGCCCCGCCAGCCAGCAGGAGCCACTTGTTGGAGCGCGCCTGCGCGTGGGCTCGGGTTCTTGAGTCGGGGCGGGCGGGGCTGAGGGCTTGTTCACGCGGGGAGCCCCGAGCTAGTGAGATCTTTCTGGGGCAAACCCTCCTCTGGTCCACCGAGGGCGCAGGACTCGGAGATGGCCCCCCCCCACCTCCTGCATCCTTGCACGGGGGATCCGGCTCACGTCCCAAGCACAGAGGGCGGGGTGGTTGGCTAAGGACTTTGGGTTTCGGGGTGTCTACCTCCCTGGATACTCGGGAGATGCGGTACCCACGCCACCCTCATGAAGCACTCCACCTGTGAGGGAGTCGCCTCTGCGCCGTCCTCTGGGGCCCACCTTGAGAAAGCCATGGCCAGAGGAATCGCTGGCGGGGTCAGGGGTCAGCAAGCTGAGACCCGGTGTAGGAACTTCTGGGACTGCTGGGGACGTATGTCTCTGGACTTTGGAGCGAGCAGTCCAGCAGTTCAGGAGGGAGAAGTGCTGAGGCGAGGGAGGCTGAATATTTCCTCTGCAATACGGCACTGTGGGCTCTGGAGTCTGAGTCCTGTTTCTCCAATCCTGGCTCCCCTCTTACTGGTTGGGAGAAGTTGGGCGAAGAACTTAGTCTCGCTCTAAACACTTTCCCTTCTCTGTGAAATGGGGATAACCAATTAAGACGGTTTTTATGAAGATGAAATGAAGCAATTTAAGGGCACCTGGTGGCTCAGTCGGTTAAGTGTCTGCCTTAAGCTCAGGTCATGATCTCAGGGTCCTGGGATCTGCCAGGGTCAGAGATGGAGTCCTCACTCAGCAGGAAGTCAGCTTCTCCCTCTCCCTCTGCCCCCCCCCCCATGTGTTCACGCCTGTGCAGGCCCCCTTTCTCTCTCAAATAAATAAAATCTTAAAAAAAAAAAGAAATGAGGCAATTGAAAGTCTCTACTCAGTATCACCAATCATTAGGGAAATGCACATCAAAGCCACAATGAACTTTTTCACACCCATTAGGATGACTACTATATTTATTTTTTATTTATTTTTGGATGGTTACTATTTTTTTTTTTTTGGATGGTTACTATTTTTTTTAAAGATTTTATTTATTTGGGAGAGAGAGAGCCCACAAGTAGGGGGAGGGGCAGAGGGAGAGGGAGAAGAAAAAGAATAAGAACAGAATAGAAAAAAAGAAAGTAATTTTATTGTTTAAAAAAATAATAACATGTATTGGTGAGGATATGGAGAAATCGGAACCTTGGTGTGCTTTTGGTGCAAATGTAAAATGGCGCAGCCACTGTGAAAAACAATATGACTGTTCTTTGGAAAATTGAAGAATTATGATTTGATCTGCCAATTCCATTTCTGGGTTTATATCCACAAGAACTGAAAGCAGGGTCTCCAAGAGGTATTTGTACATTCACAGTCATAGAAGCATTATTCCCAGTAACCAACAGATAGAAGCAACCCAGTGGCCCTCAAGGGATAAACAGAAAGTGGCATATCCATACAGTGGAATAATATTAAGCCTTAAAGATTTTTTTTAATTTATTTATTTGACAGAGAGAGAGCACAAGTAGGCAGAGTGGCAGGCAGAGGGAAAGGGAGAAGCAGGCTCTCTGCTGAGCAGGGAGCCTGACGCAGGGCTCGATCCCAGGACCCTGGGATCATGACCTGAGCCGAAGGCAGCTGCTTAACCGACTGAGCCACCCAGGTGCCCCCAAATATTAAGCCTTAAAAAGGAAGGAAATTCTGACACAAGCTCCAACATGGCTGAAGCTTGAAAATATTGTGCTACATTAAGTAAGCCCGTCACAAAAAGACTAGTATGGTATGATTCCATTTGTATGAGGTATCGACTGTAGTCAGATTTATAGAAAGTATGATGGTGGTTGGCAGGAGCTGGAGGCAGGAGAAATGGGGAATATTCATTATTGTTTAATGGATACAGAGTTTCAATTTTGCAGGATTAAAGAGTCCTGGAGATTGGTTGAACAACAATGTGAATATACTTTATTTTATTTATTTATTTATTTATTTATTTATTTATTTATTTATTTATTTATATAGAGAGAGAGTGCAAGCAGGGGGAGGGCAGAGGGAGAGAGAGAAGATCTCCAGCAGATTCCCTGCAGAGTGCGGAGTCGGACAGGAGGCTCAGTCCCACGACCCCGAGATCATGACCTGAGCCAAAACCAAGAGTTGGACACTCAACCGACTGAGCCCCACAGGCGCCTTTGCATATACTTAATATTACTGGGTCGTAGACTTTAAAATGTCCGAGATGGTAAGTTGTATGTTTTGTGTATTTTACCACAATTAAAAATAAATCTGAAATAAGGCTCAGGGCACCTGGCTGGCTCAGTCAGTGGAGTATGAGACTCTTGATCTTGGAGCTGTGGGTTCAAGCTCCATGTTGGGTGTAGAGACAACTAAAAAAAATAAAATAGCTCTTTGCTCAGCGGGGAGCCTGTTTCTCCCTCTGCCGGCTGCTCCCCCTGCTTGTGCTCTCTGACAAATAAAATCTGTAAAAAAAAAAAGTAAATAAAATCTTAAAAAAAAAAAAGTCTCCCAAATGTTCATCAACAAATGAATGGTTAAACAGAATTGGTATAACCATAAAATGGAATATTATTTGGCCATAAAAAGCAATGAAGTACTGGGGCGCCTGGGGTGCTCGGTCGTTAGCATCTGCCTTCGGCTCAGGTCATGATCCCAGGGTCCTGGGATCCAGTCCTGCATCAGGCTCCCTGCTCAGCAGGGAGCCTGCTTCTCCCTCTGCCTGCAGCTCCCCCTTCTTGTGCTCTCTCACTCTCTCTCTCTCTATATATGTGTCAAATGAATAAATAAAATATTTTAAAAATAAAATAAAATTGGTTATGGTGATGGCTGCATAACTCTGTGAATATATTAAAAACCAAATGCACCCTTTCATTGGGTAAATTGTATGATATGGGAATTATATTTCACTAAAGATTTTTTTTTTTTTTTAGAAAGCAAGTCAGATGGTGTTAGTCCTCTAGTCAAAACTCTGCAGTGGCTCTCCATTTCACTCAGACTAGAAGCCACATTCCTTGCAATGGAAAAATCTGTACATATCATGCCTGTCACCTCTTCTCCTGCCAATTTCCTTATTCATCAACTCAAGCCATAGGAGCTTCCTTATTTAGGGACACAGGCACACTCCTGCTTTGGGATCTTTGCACTGACTGCTCTCTCTGGATTGCTCTTCCCCTAGATATCTTCTACTCTAGGTCCCTCATCTCCTTCAAGTCTTTGTTCAGATATCGCCTTCCTAATGAGATCTGCCTGGCCACCCTTTTTTATTTTGTTTATTTTATTTATTTTATTTAATTTTATTATTTTATTTTATTTATTATTTTATTAATTTAATTTTATTTTAAAGTAGGCTCAATGGCCAGCATGGAGCCCAGTGTGGGTTTGAACTCACCACCCTGATATCAAGGCCTAAGCTGAAATCAAGTGTCAGATGCTCAACCGACTGAGCTACCGCAGTGCCTCTGGCCACCGTATTTTAAATTGCACCATCACGGGCGCCTGGGTGGCTCAGTCGGTTAAATGTCTGCTTTCGGTTCAGGTCATGATCCCAGGGTCCTGGGATTGAGTCCTGCATCAGGCTCCCTGCTCGGCGGGGAGCCTGCTTCTCCCTCTGCCTACTCTGCCTGCAGCTTCCCCTGCTTGTGCTCTCTCTGTCTCTCTCTCTAATAAATAAATAAAATCTTAAAAAAAATAAATTGCACCATCACCACTACCACGGTACTCCCAATTCCCTTACCCTGATATATTTTTCGTGCAAGTACTTATCAATTTGTAATAGGTTAATTACTTACTTGAGTTATGTTTATTGTCTGTCTCCTCTGCTAAAGGGAAGTTCACGGAGAGCCTTGATCTTTCTAGAGCTCACTGGTATATCCTAAGGACCCAGAACAATGTCTGGAAAGGGGTGGGTGCTTAATGAATGCTTACTGAACAAATGAATGGCAAGCATCTCATAAATATGAACTGCTGTTATCTTTCTATTCGGTGAACAGGCAGGCAGGCAGGGCAGGGGTGTGGATAAGGTTTCCCTGCCCAAAGGAATAAGAGTAGGGCTGCAGGGCTGAAATCCTGGGATGGGGGGTGGGGAGTGGAGAGGAACAAGAATGTTCCACACTGGGACCCAATGAACAGGGCAGGGAAAGGTGAAGCAGAGATCAAGCTACAGTGGCAGAAGGTGGTGATTTTCAGAACCAGTGAACCGGGAGCGGGGATGTGGGTCATTCTATAGAAACAGCAACGATTCCGAGTTACAGGCGCTTGATGCTTAATTTGTCAAAATTAGAAACAATTATTTAAGTTTTATTGCAACCTAGACACCCTCCTGGCCATGCAGGAAAATGCTCCTGGGACTCTGCTATTTCCTTAATGTTTTCCCTTTTTGGATATCGGACTAGGGCGAGGAGACAGGAATCTGCATCACTGAGATTCAATTAACTGGCTTCAGGCCACACATCTCATTCCATGCTCACTAGAGCCCCCCCAGAAAGTACTATGATCCCACAGTACTGAAGGAACGGAGGCCCAACGCCAAGGACAGCGACTGGCACACAGAAGAGGCGCGCAGCACGCGGCAGTGCCGTCCACCTCGCCAACTGAGGAAAGCCGCGGCCCCTCCGTCCACCTCCACCCCTTGTCACCTCCCCGCCACCCCTTAGGGGCCGCCCGGGAATCTTCCGAGGACGCCCCCCAAGCCAGCTCCGGGAGGCCCGGCGCGCCGGCCAGGCTGCGGGAGAGGTGTGCGTGGTCCCAGGCGGGCGCTCCGGGCTCGGCGGCGCACACTCAGGCCCCAGGGGTCGGTCCCTCCACCACTCCCGCGTTCGCCGCACAGCGCGGCACAGACCAGCTCCGGGTGCTGGAGCGCGTCGACGACGCCGGCGGGCGGGGGAGCGGGCACCAGGCGCGGCCCCTGTCCCCGGGGTGGGCCACCCCACAGCCCTGCCCCCCGCGCGGCCGCCTGCCGCGGGGCCCATCCCACCCCTCCGGCTGCTCGCTCCTCCCCCTGACCCCGGCGCACCCCCACCTCCCGCCCCAGCCAGGCGAGACTCGCTCCGCCCGCAGCTCCCGCGACTCGCGCTGGGCGCTGCAGCGGCTGGAGCCGCGGGAGCTGCGCGCTCGCCAGAACCCAGACGGCGGCGGGAGCCCGGGCAGCCTCGGGTTCGGGGGGCGCCATGAATGGCTCGGGTGGCCCCGGGGCCGAGGACGCGAGTGAGGCGGGCGGCAGGGACAGCTGGCAGCCCGAAGCCGTTATCGTGCCCATGCTGTTCGCGCTCATCTTCTTGGTGGGCACCGTGGGCAACGCGCTGGTGCTGGCCGTGCTGCTGCGCGGCGGCCAGGCGGTCAGCACCACCAATTTGTTCATCCTCAACCTGGGCGTGGCCGACCTGTGTTTCATCGTGTGCTGCGTGCCCTTCCAGGCCACCATCTACACCCTGGACGGCTGGGTGTTCGGCTCGCTGCTCTGCAAGGCCGTGCACTTCCTCATCTTCCTCACCATGTACGCCAGCAGCTTCACGCTGGCCGCCGTCTCCCTGGACAGGTGAGGGAGAGCGCCGGCGGCCCCGGGGGTCAGGCACCCAGGTGGGGGCTGAAGAAGAGAGCGGGACTCCAGGCTCGAGGAGGGGCGCGCGGAGAGTAGAAAAGGACACTAAGAAGGCAAAGGGACCGGGAGAGAGTGAAAGGCAAGCTGGAGTGGAGAAGGACGGGGGAATAAGAATAGGGGAGAGCGGTGTCCCTCCGTTAGGTGCGTCCTCGCGGCTCCACGCCTCAGACCTCGGCTCTCCAGCGCCGCCGGCGCCTGACAAAGCGCGGCGTTTCCGAGCCCGCTGCGTTTTTGCGTGCTTCCTCTCGCTTGAGCTCAGTGCTTCTGTGAAGCTGGGACGGGAGGGAATACTGTGCCCAATTTACAGATGAGATTGAGTTCAGAAGTGACTTGTTCAGAGTCTCCCCATCCAGTAATCGTGTGCGTGGAGCCAACGGTCTGTCTCCTGGCGTCAAACGTAGGCGCCTCCACCTCGCTAGCCTCGAAGCCACGGTTTGCTCGGCGCAGTCGACTCCGGTCCGGACTGCGGAATTTGGGTCCTAAGCAAGGGCCCACGCCAGAGTTCAAGCGAACACGCCCGAGGGTCCCTAGACCCAACCCCCGCCCCTCACCCCCCACCTCCAGGCCCAGAGAGAGGAGAACGCCGGAGGGTCTCCTCTATCCTCCCCGCTGGAGCTTGGAAGGACACCTGGATGATTCCTGGGGAGGAAATCTGGGTCCGACTCCAGTATCTCCCCTGCCCCCTCTACCCCCACATCCTCCTGACCTTCCCTGGACAGGCAGCGAGATGAGGCCACCTCCCCCATGTACCTCCCAGTTCCACTGAGCCGGGAGTGTTTCGTTTCCGAGAGCGCTGGTGAGACCCATAGAGCGTCGGCTTCTCTAAGGAATTCCCTCGCGGTACCTTCCGGTGTCTCTAGGCTGTCTGCTAGGGCCTCAAGGCGCCTGGGTCCTACCTCTCCGGCACCGTCACTGGTGGGTAATCACCGCCTCCCGGAGCCCCAAAGCCGGTTCAGCCTTGGGGTGCCTTCCCCGGGTGGAGTGTGACTGTGGCCATAGTCCCGGGAAGAGCAGATGAGTGGCCTGCACGCGCGCCTTTCCTGCTGCGGTCCCGCCCCACATCTCAAAGCAGCTGAGAATGTCTGGGCTGCTCCCGGCGAGTGCGGTGCCACCGTGTGCTAGGGACCTTCCTCGAGAGAGGGTGAGGGGTTCGAGGTGTAAGGGTCCGGCCCTACCTCCGCGAATCCCCCTGTTCACCCGTCTCCCTTCCTGGCCTGACCCACAGGTACCTGGCCATCCGCTACCCGCTGCACTCCCGCGAGCTGCGCACGCCTCGCAACGCGCTGGCTGCCATCGGGCTCATCTGGGGGCTGTCGCTGCTCTTCTCCGGACCCTACCTGAGTTACTACCGCCAGTCGCAGTTGGCCAACCTGACTGTGTGCCACCCGGCGTGGAGCGCGCCTCGTCGCCGCGCCATGGACCTCTGCACCTTTGTCTTCAGCTACCTGCTGCCCATGCTGGTGCTCGGCCTGACCTACGCGCGCACCCTGCGCTACCTCTGGCGCACCGTTGGCCCGGTGGCCGCCGGCTCCAGCGCGCGGCGCGCCAAGCGCAAGGTGACGCGCATGATCATCATCGTGGCTGCGCTCTTCTGCCTCTGTTGGATGCCTCACCACGCGCTTATCCTCTGCGTGTGGTTCGGCCGCTTCCCGCTGACGCCCGCCACCTACGCGCTGCGCATCCTCTCGCACCTGGTCTCCTACGCCAACTCCTGTGTCAACCCCATCGTCTACGCGCTGGTCTCTAAGCACTTCCGCAAGGGTTTCCGCAAGATCTGCGCGGGTCTGCTACGCCGTGCCCCGCGTAGAGCCTCCGGCCGCGTGTGCATCTCGGCGCCGGGCACCCGCGGCAGCAGCGTGCTGGAGCGCGAGTCCACCGACGTGACGCACGTGAGCGAGGCGGCCGGGACCTCCGCTCCTGTGCTGGCGACACTCGGCAGCCCGGCCTTGAGCCTGGTACCCGGCCCGTCCTGGCGGGACCAAAATGCCCCCAGTGGCATCCCGACAGTTAATGCGACCTGAGGACACTTAGCGAGTATGCTTTTGGTGTTAAAGGATTGGAGTCAGAGGTCGGGGGATCGGGGAGGGAATTTCATCTGTTAATAAAATACCAAACCTTTTCACGCGCAATCAGGCGCTGTGTCTTGGCATATCTCATGGTTAGGAAGTTCCGTGGTCTGAAGCCTCTGGGTGGATGGGTGCAAGGTGCTTTGCTGATCCACAGGGAAAGAGGGTGGCCCACACCGAAGGCAGCCAAGTTAAAGTTCCCCTGGAAATCCCTGAGATGGGGAAGAGCAGGACGACCAAGGTTCCCTGCAGGTGGCCATCCAGAGGCACCGGGTATATATAGATCAGCGAACCAGTAGCCACCTATCCCTGCGACAAAGGCAGGCGGAGCATTTAAGCCCACTCGATAAGTGGGTCGATGGCCAGGCGCAGACACCATGTGTGTTCCTAGTAACGTTCGCGCGCCAGCAAGTGGCAGGTCCCTCCCCTCTCCCAGCTCTCTGGGGCCCCTTCTAAGTGTCTGCAGACCAATCCGTGCCCACCCACTTTCAGCCTTGGGGTTTCCTTCCCTCACTACAGCTGTCTGGGGTCAGGTCTCCATTTCTGCTGGGCTAGGAAAGGCGCCCCTCACCCCCACCAGTCCTCCTCCAGGGCACCCAGGAGCAGCTCTAAGGCACCACTGGGCTGGAGCAGGCTGAGAATCCGGTATTGGAGCAGGAATGCTACAGCTCTGCTCATGAGCTAGCCTCTACCCTGCCCCGGGTTTGCCCAACTCCTGGAGTTCTTGACCCTTTCCAGGCTTTTTACATGGAATCAGTTCAGTGTTTGAGGAGACGCAGGAAAACTCTCAAGGGCTTACGGATCTCACGATGTTGAGTGCAGAGCACTTTGGCAAGGGCTTGAGTACTTAACCGGGCAAGCACCCGCTGCAGAAACACAGGAAGGCCTATGGCATCTGCCCAGATCGGAAGGATGGAGTTAGGGAAAGGTGTGTGTATTGGCGCGGGGGGGGGGGAGGGGACGTGTGCTTGCCCGGTCCGCTTGGCAGTCTTTGAATGGGGCAACTTCCAGGTGGTGGAAATGGAGCGGGACAGGGAAGCCTAGACAGGTGCAGGGTGGGCGGAGCTGGGTCCTATGCTTTGTGTTCAGGTGTTTGCAGAACCCTGGGGTGGGATGCCAGCTCCAAGGCCCCAGAGCCCTTGCACAGAGCACCTGCCTCTAACTGCCCAGTCCCCCAGAGAAGCAACTGAAACTGAGGTTGCAGTTTAGGCTCTGCTGCTCCATCCAGCCTTCCATGCAGCCCCTGATGATGGCCCTGCAGCCCCTGCTGCTCCATTTGGCCTTCCTCAGGCTCGGCACCACCGGGCCGTTGGTCCAGGGGCGTGGATTTCGCTCGCCAACAGTTGGTAGGTGGAGAGTGTAAAGTCGTTAGGCTTTAGGATTTGGACCCCAGGGCACCCACCCAAATGACCTTGACCTCCATCCTTCAGCCTGGCCATCCTTCTTGGACTTCAACTGGCCCCAGGAGGTTCAGGAAACCATCCAGATTCCGAACAATGGGAGCGCGCCCCTGCTCGTGGATGTCCAGGTGTTTGTGTCCAATGTATTTAACGTGGTAAGTGTCCTCCAGCCACGGAGGGAATAGGGCCCAGGTGCTGAGCCGGGGATGGGCCAAGACAGCCCCAGCCAGTGGTGGGGGCTCCTGCCTTTTGTCCCGTAGCGCCCACCCCCGGGTGACACACTGCCCCCTTCCTCAGGACATCCTGCGGTACACACTGTCCTCCATGCTGCTGCTTCGGCTGGTGAGAGCCCAGGGGCGGGAAAGGTGGGATGGGAGAAACTTCTCCTCGTCCAGCTCAGAAGTCTTCGTGAAACTGCCAAGCCAAGTGGCTTGCATATATATGGGAGCGGTAGGCTTAGTGGCTTCTTTTTGTTGCCAGTCCTGGCTGGACACTCGTCTGGCCTGGAACACAAGTGTCCACCCGCAGCATGCAGTCACACTGCCCTGGGACTCACTCTGGACTCCGGGACTCACTATTCAGGAGGCGTAAGTGGGGCGAGAGTTCTTGTGCCAGGAGGCCCTCCTTAGTGACTGTCCCCCTCCCCGGTGGCCCTGCCAGGCCACAGGCACATCCCACTGCCTCGTGTCCCCCTCACCCTTCTGGAACGGGGATGGCAGGAGAGGGCAGCTGGGCTAGGCTGGGGTCTCCCCCACCTCCCCCTTCTGAGAAGCGGCCAAGCCTCCTGCTGTGCTGTCTTCCTCCACCAACAGGCTCTGGGTGGACTGGCAGGACCAGAGCCCGCGGGCCCGAGTGGACCCCGACGGCCACGTCGACCTGTACCTGGCCCTCACCACGGAGACCAACTGTGACTTTGAGCTCCTCCACTTCCCCAGGGACCAGAGCGACTGCAACCTCAGCTTCTATGCTCTCAGCAACACTGGTGCTGACTGGACAGGAGCTGGGGGGTGGGGGGTGGGGTCGGGGAGGGGGAGCCTCTGGAGCCATGTCAGCGGACATCTGACATGGGGGCAGCCAGCCTGTTCACACCAGTCCACCCCAGGCTAAGGGGAGCTGAAGAGATCCTAGAGCAGAGCCTGCTTCTCATGTGCACCTCCTAAATACCCCCACTCCGTGCCGCTCCGCCCCCCCCCCCGCCCCCTGCAGCTGCCCTCAACAGCCAGGTCCAAACTGCAGTGTCTGGGCTGCTTTTGTCAAGCTTAGAGGCCAAAGTTGCTGCAGCCACCCAGTAAATACCCCACAGACCCACAGGTGATGTCCAGCTTGCCCCAGAACCCCCACCCTTGCCTCACACCCCTCCCCCCTGGGAAATACTAAAGCTGCTGCCCGCCCTGAGGCTAATATTGCAGGTGTGAGAGGATATCCTGGGTGATGAATCCAGACCACGTCCCCCTCCAAGAAGTGGGGCCAAGTGCATTTAGTTTTACAATGAAGATTCACCTCTGAATCTGAGAAGGCCCTTCCCCTGGCTGGAGAGAATGTGGGGTGTTGCCCAGCCCGTGCACAGAGCGTGTTCACCTCCCAGTCTGCCCCCAGCTACCATCAGAAGTCTCCATCAGCCCTGGATGCCGGCTTGTCCCTGCCGCATACTCCCGAGAGAGTCAGGGCCAGGGGCACCTCCTTCCTACTTCCCCACTCTCCCCTGCCCCCCTTCCAGTGCTAGAGCTGGAGTTCCGGGCCCGCGCAGTGAACGAGATCGTGAGTGTCAAGAGGGAATACGTAGTTCGGGATTTGAAGACCCAAGTCCCACCCCAGCAGCTGGTGCCCTGCTTCCAGGTGACGGTGAGTTGGAACGTGGCTGAGAAGGGCTGATGGGGGCGTGAAACTTGTGGTCAGAGGCCATGGTGCCACCTTTCAGCTGCCCAGCCCCCCATGCACCCCCCCACAAAGCCCCGACTTTCTTTCCAGTTGCGCCTGCAGAACACAGCGCTGAAGGCCATCATAGCTTTGCTGGTACCTGGGGAGGCGCTGCTGCTGGCTGACATGTGCGGGGGGCTGCTGCCCCTCAGGGCCACCGAACGCATGGCCTACAAGGTGACCCTGCTGCTGGGCTACTTTGTCTTCCACTCTTCCCTGGTGCAGGCCCTGCCCAGCTCCTCCTCCTGCAACCCACTGCTCAGTAAGTCCTGCGCCCCTCACCTGGCCCCGGGTGGGGGGTGCTCTGCTCAGACCTGGCCCTGACCTCCCAACCCCCTCCTGCCCCCAGTTTACTACTTCACGGTGCTGCTGCTCTTGCTGTCCGTCAGCACCATGGAGACCGTGCTGCTGGCCGCGCTGCCGGCCTGGGGCAACCTCAGCGCCGAGAGCAGCCCCAGCCCAGCCCCGAGAGGGGAGGAGCAGGATCGTGGGGACCCAGGGCCACATCCTGAAGGTGGGCAGGGGCCCCTTCCTGGAGCCGGGGTAGAGGGAGGAATAAGGCCAGGAGCAGGTCCGATAGGGCTGCCCATGTAGGGCTGAGGGTCACCAGGTTGGTTAAGGGCTCCATGCATTCTGTCGGCCGGCTCCACTGCCCCTGGGCTCCACCATGTCTGTCCTTGGAAGACGCAGGTATGGAGCAGAGAGCAAGGGTAGCTTCCCTAAGGGCCCAGGTGACTTCAAACTCCCCGAGATAACACTATGCCTCTCGGAGCCTCTGTATAAGGGTGCTTCTTCGCTCAAGATGGCCTGGAGTGGGCCAGACCCCAACATTCATGGGTTGTAAATCTAAGGGAGGGAGAGATACAGGCTCACAGCCCCCGGGGCTCGCCCCCCCTGCCGCTCTGGGCCAACATGCTGGGTGAGCCCTGAAACACTGCCTGCCTCCTCCCCCACCAGAAGCTCCCGGAGTGAAGGGGTCAAGAAGGAGCTGGGCTGAGGCTGCTGACCACATCTTCTTCCTGGTGTATGTGGTGGGGGTAGTGTGTAGCCAATTCTTCTTCATTGGACTCTGGATGTGGGCAACATGCAAGTCTGACCCAGGCCCTGGCAAGGCCATACCCCACGGCGGGCAGCCCAGGCTGTGACAGGGCTGGGCCCAGGGCTGCAGAGGGAGGGCCATGACAGGGTCTCTGCAGAGAGGAGGAGGGAGGACGACTCTCTTCCCTAAGCCCGGAGGATCCTAGGCCACTCTGAGTTCTCCCTTCTGATAGCAGGCAAGCAGAGCATGAAATAAACCCATCACCCTGGTGCCTTGCGCCTGCGCCTCAAGGGTCTGTCTTCGCTGAGCTCAGCTATTCGTTCTTGTCCTAAGTAGGTGGGGCTGCCACTTTGCACCCAACCCCCACTGTGCTCCTGAACTTGTCACCACCACTGTGCACCAGTCATCTGGTCCCCATTTCTGCGACTACTGCTGCTCGGCCTCAGACCCGGGAGCACCGGGCCCCAGGAGACAGAAGCCTGGGTCAGGCCACACAGGGTGGCCAGAGCTTCTCAGAACTCCTTTTGCAGAGTGCTGGACCCCAGAGGGCGCGGGGAGGGCACTCCTGCTCCAGCCATGTAGGGGATGCCTGGGAGGTAGAACACCCCCGATTTTCAGGACCATGGGTGATGGGGAATACACTTTCCACACTACCCATGAGCAGGTCAATCCTGCTTGCTTTTTCTCCATGCCCTCTGGCTGTACTGTGGCCTGCCCCTCTGGGCCCTGCCCACATTTCTGGGCTAGAGGGGGCTTTCTCCACCCCCAGCTCTGAACCGGGCCGGAGGTGGGCTGTTTACCCTCCCGCTCTTGTACACATGAGGGAGCTGAGGGCACAAGCCCTTTGTCTTTCCTCTCTGTCCTTTCCTGTCTGGAACCCATTACGTGGCCCAAGCAGGCTCAGGCTCATGAGACCTAAGGTGGGAAGGAACCCCGGTATTCTGGCACAGTCCTGGTCTGGGGGAGCTCCAGGAAGAAATGCAGACCAGGACTCAAGGGCTCGGGGACAGGGCTCTGGGCTGGAGAAGGGGTGGAAAAAGGTCCCTGTCCCAAAGGATGTCAAACTCACCAGGCCCAGAGGCAAGTCAACACTGATTTATCTGTCCAATAATATGGCTGATCTGGCAGAACCAGGCAGGGACAGCAGCAGGCTCAGGCAGACGTGTCAAAGAGGCGATCGATCATGTCGCCCACCTGTTCCACGCGGTACTTGATGTACTTCTCCGGGTTCTTGGTGAAGGGTACGCTGCCATACCTGACCAGGTGCTGAGGTCAGGGGCAGGCTGGCGGCCCCCCAGCTCCACCTCAGCCTCAGACACTCCTGACAGGGTGCCCCTGAGTCATGTCCCGGTCCGGCCCCACAGCAGAGTCCAGGGCACAGGTCTGCCACCCACACGTACACGACCCTCTGGATTTTCTTGAAGAACAGAGCAGAGACCCAGCAGGGGAAGTGGGGGGCACAGGGCTGGGGAGGTGGAGACAGAGTGCTCACCTGTGCAGAAAGGCCCCGTAGGTCTCCCTGACAATGTTCTTCTGAGCTTGGCGAATCTTGTCTCTCTGTTCCATGTCAGGAATAGCCCAGGCCTTCTGGATCTTGCACAATTCTTCAAGGCCATCATTGAAACCCTGGCCGCCAAAAAAGGTAGAAAAAGAAGTGACCCAAAGACAAAGACACTGGGCCCATGTCCCTGTAACAGCAGCAAGGAGCAGTGGAGGGGAGGGGACCCCAACTCACCTTGAACCGCTCCTTGATCATCTGCCGCTCCTTGTCCCTGAGCTGGGGGTGGTGGGAGAGGGCCGAGAAAGTGTTCCTCAGAGCAGAACTGCCCGGCCACTGGCTCCTTCCCCAAACACCTGAGCCCAGCCCTTTCTCCTGCTGCCCTGTGGCCACAGGCATCCTTCGCTCATCCCAGTGGGATGCTTGTCCATTTTCCCCCAGAAATGTGACAAAAAGTATCACATCTGCTAGACACCCTTCCCAGACCAGGCCTTCCGCCCACCTTGACTCCTGGTTGGAATACAGGTAGATTCTTCTCAGCGATGTAGTCAGTCACCTTTAACCAGCTGCCAGGTGGGGAGAGAGGCAGAAGGTAGAGGAGGGACTGCTTCCCAGGGGCTGGTTTGTTTTGTTTTTTAAATCTCTTGATCTACTAGGGGAGGGGGAGGTCGGCAATGGATTTGGGTCACAACTAAGCAGAGCACAGCTGAGATTTTTCCTTGGGAAAATAAAATGTTCAAGCTGCTGGCTTTTAAAATTAAGAACAGGAAACAGAATTCAATAAATTGAACAAATACTAGCAGCTACACTTCACATCGATTTCCTGGAGAGTAAATACCAAGAAGCAGATGAGAAAGAAAGGAGGGAGCAGAGGACAGACAAAGCAAGGAGGAGGGAGACCACTCCCAGGAGACACACACAAAGGGAAACACACAAACCAAGGAGAAACGAGGATGAGGAGCAGTGGGAGCACGGCAGAGCGAGGTTCAGCAAGTTCAAGTGCTCTTGCAACCTTGCTCTTCGCTTGGCCTCACGTCCCCACACCTCTGTCAGGCAGCCTTCCCATTCTTCTTCGCCCGCACCCTAGGCACCGCACCCTCTGGAAATGCTGGCCAGAGCAGCCCCCAGGGAGCAGGTGGTGCTAGGGGCGGGTGGTCCCTCTCCACCCTGTGGGTGTGGTTAAACAGCAAGTGGAGGGCCAGGTCCACAGGGGAGCACTTCCCCATTACTGACCCCACTCTGCAGCTCAGACAGGAAGAGTGAGTGAAGGATACAGCCTGGGGGTGAGGGGAGGGCGTGGCGGGGCCCACCTGCGCTGGTAGGTCTGGATCTGCTGCTCAATGTGCTCCCGGTAGGAGCGCTCAGCAGTCTTCTGGGTCACGGCCACCAGCTGGATCAGCTCAGACCTGGGGGGGGGGTAGGGAGGGAGCAGAGGATCGAACTGGCTCTTGGGGCCCAGAGGTTGCTGGTCTCTGCAGCAGCACCCGTGGGGCCTGCCCTAAACTGCCCCAGGTCCTGGGACTCCAAGGGGTAAAGCGCTGCTCTCCCCGCCTGGCCAGGCAGAGGGCACAGGCAGCCCCGGAAGGGTGGGCGGGCGGACCGGAGCAGGTGGGAGCCGCGCGCACACAGACACCTGCAGCCACTCACTTCTCCAAGGCCTTGAGGATGTAGTTGTAGTTGTTGTGCAGGAAGATGGCGCTCAGAGCCGGGTCCTCATACACCTTGGACTTGCTCAGGAGGTTCAGCTGCAGGTTGCCCAGGACCTTACCTGCACAGGGAGGGTGTGGCTACATGCACGGGCAGTCTGACCAAAACGACCCAGTCCATGGCCCTCGAACCAACTCCAACCCTTGTCCTTGTCTCTCCTAACTTCAGACTCCACAAGCCTCAGGAGCCCTCTGCCTAGCCCCGCTCAGCCCCTAAACCGGAAGTTAGGTTACAATTCCAAAGGTCGTGGAGGGGGCTCGGGACTGGACCAAGACTAGCAGGAGGGCACAAAGGGAGGAAGGGAAAAGGCAGGGGAGGTGGGCGCCAGGGGCTGCCAGCTAGACAGCACTCACAGATATACGTGCTCAGCAGGCGCTTGCTGAACTCGGAGCTGTAGCTGGTGGCGGAAGAGCTGGTCTCTGGGAGGAGAGAAGGCCTGTTACTGCAGCCGTGGCAGCAGCCAGAACCCTCTGTGGCCTCCCCTCAGCCCCGGGAGCAGCTCTGGAAACCCTGGGAGGGGCCCCTGAGCCCTCCTCAGGTGGACTGGATGCAGAGGCGCTCAGGGCAGGGGGTGGGGGCTGCTGGGCTGCTGGGCTCCTTGCCTGCTGCAGGGAGCACTCCCTCAGCCTCTTCCCGGAACCCAGGGCAAGCCCCTCTATGGTGATGGGTGGCAAGGTTAATGAGCTGGCCTGTGATCAGCAGGAAGGCTGGCGGGACAGGAGTCGGACACCCCCTGCCCCCTAGCCCCGACTCATGCTGGGTGCTGTCTACTACTACGAGGCCCACTTATCCCATTTGTGAACAGCAGGGTCTTAGAGTAGGCTCCCCATGGCCTCTCCCCCTTCTCCCCTACTTCCCACAACCTCCTCTACCGGGCTCCCCTGAACAAGCAGGCAGCCAGGCGGCGGTGGTGGATGGGGAAGGAGGGGGCAGGCAGGTGCTGGGCTAGCCTGGAGGGTGCACTCAGGGTGCCGCCTGGATAAGCTCAGGGACAGAAAGTGGCCCTGCAGGGAGCTGAGAGAGTTGGGAGCACCCCAAAGACCCATGTCCCCCCTGACCCCCACTCCCCAGCAGGTCCTGAGTCTGTCCAGATGCCTCCGTCCCCAAGGAACCTCACCCATGGGGTTTCAGAGGGGTAGGATGGGGCTGCAGAGCCCTGCTGCTTACCTCGGGGGTCTAAAGGAATATTGTATGTGTCCCCAAGAACTACGGAGTGAAAGGCAGTGCACTCAGAGGGAAAGGGGGAGAGACAAAGAAGGGAGAAAGACGCAAAGTGCAAACACAGGTTAGAAACCGTGTCCCCCGAGTCAAGCAGACCCCTCCCCGCGATAGCCAGAACACAGATGGCAGGACACACCCTGGCTGGACCCCTGAAGGTGAGGGAGCATGCAGCCAAGTGGGGATCTGGAGAACTGCAGGCCAGAGGCTGCTCCTCGCTCCCTCGCCCGCAAACTGGAGGGAGGGGAGGGCCCGGGGGCCCCAACAAGTTGGGTTGGGTCTCGGTGCTCAGAAATGCCAACCTCCTTCCACGCCAACCTCCCCAGCTCCAGTGCCAGGGCAGCGGTCAGCGGGGAGACACCAGGCTGGCCCTGAGACGCCAGCCCACGGGACGGTCAGCTGTGTGAGACTAATCGGGAGGACGGGCGGACACAAGAGCAGGTGGAGAAATGCGGAAGGAGGGGCGAGGCAGGCAGGGCGTCTTCGAACCAGGGAGTGCCACTCTCCAGAGCGAGGACGGTAGAAGGAGCGAGAAGGGAGGGAGGTCGGGTCAGGAAAGGCACAGTCAAACCCCACTCCACAGGGCAGGAGGGGATCTCTCCCAGAGGTGGCCAGTCGCCCCATGTCTCCAGACAAGTGGGAGGAGTGGGGGATGGGTAGGGGGCCCCACTGGCAGCTGCCGAGTACCTTGGGAGGCCAGCATGGCCCCTGCCGTCTCCTGGAAGTCCAGGAGCTGCTGGAGGAAGAGGATGGCCTGTGTGGGGAAAAAACAGGTCCAGGAAGAAGGTCAAGGGCAGGACCTCAAGGTCACATCTCCTCCCAAACGCACCCCCTTGGACCATTCCAGGCGGGTGCAGGGCCAGGGGTCTGCCCCGTGAAAAGAGTGGTTGTAAGCTTCCTGCCCTACTGGAGACACTAAGTACTTTGCCACCCATCCTGCCACCAGCATGCCGGCTCTGGGCCAGGCCAGGCCCTCTTCCCCTCCCCAGGCGACCTTGGGCAGCACCTACATTGCTTGTGAGCTCATGCACGGTGCCATCCTTGGGCATGTTGTATTCCTTGTCCGGATCATTCTGTGGAAAGAACAGCCCAGTTTCCTGAACCTGCTCCCAAGGCCTTGGGCCCCACCCCGGGCCCCAGGCGGTCTGCTCTTGGTGCCACCTCCTGGCAGACAGGGGTCAGGGCACCCCTCAGGCACGCAGGCCAGTGAGACAGGACAGGAAAAATGGGGCAGGAGCGTCACCCCTTAGGGGCTCAGGAGCTCCCTGGGAAAGAAAGGGAGGCAAGTGGGTACTGACAGGAGACTAGCAGCCCCTCTTGGCGGCCTGCCCTCTGCAGGAGCTCCCCAGGCAGGTGCCTGGTGGTCCTGCCCACAGCTCCTAGGGCCGCAGGTGGCCCCGGAGAGAGGGAGAGCACCTTGATGTTGTCGGCAAAGTCCTCCAGGGCCTTGGCTCCAACGGTCTCCATGGAGGTGATGAGGCCGGGCAGCTTGTTCTTGGTGCTGGCAGCCGTCCCCTGAGGAAGCACACAGCTGCAGAGCGGACCCCGCTCCCTACCAGCTGCTCCCCTGCCCCTCACTGCCTCCCCTCCTGTTCGGTCACCCCGGGAGGGAGTCCTCTCACCCAGGGCCCTGCAGAAGCTGCTTCCACCCAGCTTCGGAGCAGACGTGTGAAGGCGGAGAAGCCAGGCCAGGCAGCACGGTACCCCCCTCCATGTCCCCAAGGGCCTTCCCGCCCACATACCTGGAGCACCTGGTCAAACTCAGGCTTGGTCTGCTTGAGGTGCCGCAGAATGGGGAAGACGGTGAGCACGGCAGAGAAGTCGTGCCTGATGATGGCCTTCCGGGCAGCAGACACGATGTTCTCCCCTTCGAGCATCAACCCGTCCAGCGCGTCCTGAGAGAGCAGAGCAAGGACGCGGCTCACAGAGGGGGCAGAGCGGTGAGACCTGCCTCCCAGGGACGGTCAGGGCCGCTGGAGGGGCTGGGGGAAGCCAGCATGCCCCAGCAGGGGACGGCACCCCCCACTCCCCCCACACACACATGGTGGAGATGGTGGGTGGCTACAGTTGAAGGCTACAGGCCAAGAGGTCTGGCCCAAACTCCAGCTTCTGCAGCCGCAGCTTTTGCGGGGGCATCTGGTTGGGGCCCAGGAGCAGGGTGGGGCGGGGCAGGACCTGGATCAGGGAGTCAAAGGTCTTTTTCTGATGGTGCTCAGGGATGACGTCCATCAGCAGCTGGTACTCGCTCTGGGCCAGCCTGACGAAGGCACTGACGCAGTGAATGTAGGCGTCGGTCTCCACGTCCAGCGTGTCGTCTCTCCCTGGGGGGACAGTGGTGCCCCTGAGCTGCTGGTCTGGGGACAGCCGCTCTCCCTGCTGGGGGGGCATGGGTCTCCCCAGCTCCTGGCCTGTAGCCCAGGCGGACTGTTCTGGCAGAAAGCTGAGAGCATTCCAGCAGGCCCGACTGCTTCGAAGAGAAAAAACAGGGCTGAATCCAGCCTTTGTCCTGGCTTCATTTTCAGCTCTGCCAGACAGTGTTTATGTCCCAGAGCATCAGGTACTAGAGGTGGTGGGGAGATGGATGAAGGGATGAAGAGGGAAGAGCCCTAAATCGGCTTCCTGGCTATGGTGTACCTGTCCCCAGGACTGAGGATTCTGAATTGTACTAGAAAGAGGGCAGCCACGGGTGGGTGCCCACCTCAAAGAGGCAGGCACCGTGGTCACCCATCTGAGAAAATGCCAGGCCACTGAAGGCAGTTCTCAGCCCCGCCAGACGTGGAATGTCTAAGAAGGCAGTGGGCTGTGGCTAGGAGGCTAGCTGGCATGGGGTCAAACTTTGAGAAGGGGCGATGAGTCCCAGAAAGGGAGGGCTTCTGCTGGTCAGCTGCCCCAGGAGACCCGGGTCCCACTAGCGGAGGCTGGGGCAGGGAGTGCCCATAGGCAACCTGGTCCCACATGCAAAGGAACGGGCTCCGAGTCAGAGCTTCGGAGCTGTTGTTGGAGTCAGATGTCAGGGCTCCCTGCCCTCCAGGGAGCCACCTTCCAAGTAGCGGCAGCTTCTCCCCTTGGCCCAGGCCCCGAGAGCCAGGCATACACTCCCATCTGGAGAGAGGCAAGGAGACCTAGTGCCCAAAAGAGAGACTTGAGAGAGAGAGAGGCAAACAGGCCTGGCTCATCCTCAGAGCAGAGCCCTCCGGGGACGGCGGCCAAGGCAGCAGTGGCTGCCCTCGGGCTGGGCTGCGGTACTCACCAGCCAGCGGCCCGTGCTTGTCGTTCAGGGCCTCGGACAGGTGCTTAACTCGGAAATCATGCTCGTGACCTAGCGAGACGTCGGCCGTACAGACACAAGCAGCGTTTATCCAGGGGCTGGGCGGGCTGCCCCTCGGGGACAGGGAAGAAGCCCTCGATCTCCAGGAGGGGATGTGAGATGGGGGGTAGGCAGGGGAAGGGGCACCGGAGAGGGCTCTGAGCCCCTCCTCTGCCACGGACCACCTTGGGAACAGCCATTTCAAGCCTGACTTGCAGTGCCCAAGACCGTCCTTGAGAGCTGGTTCTCTGAGCCCGAGGCCAAGAGAAAGCCTGTGGGACGACCAAGGAAGGCTCTGGAGAGCTTCTGGCAGCTGCGGAGGGTCTGATGCTCGGCCCCAGGGGCTTTACCCACCTCACCATGTTTGGGGAGACTCGCAGTTAGAGAAATGTCACTGCTGAGTGAACGAGACAGCCTCCTTTGGTTCCCCAGGGTTATTCTTTGAAAGGAAGGTCAGGTCCACCAGGGCAGGGCTGTCCTTCCTCTGACAGGAGGCAAGGAGGGACATGGCCTACAGGCTGCCCATCCCCCTCGTGGCACACACTCCCCTTTCTAAAGCTGGGGGAGGTGGGGGTGGCCCGGAGGCCTAGGCCAGCTTGGTCCTGCCACTGCTGGTCTGAGCGTGAAAGGGCTGCCCATAACAAAGAACTTTCTCTGAGTTCAAATAGGAGACAAGGACAGAGACAGGGAGGGAGTAGGAAGCCTCAGGGAGGGCAGAGCTGCCGTCAGCCAGACAGGACCAGGCCGAGGCCACGGCACCTGCCCTGCGCCAGCTGGAGTGAGCGGCACCAGGCACCTGCTGTCCCCACCCCTGCCCCCTCCCAGGGACTCTCCCGTGGCCCTCCTGGGGGCTTGGAGGCTCTGCCCTGCCACGAGAGTGCACACATGGTGGCGGAGGAGGGAACAGGAGAAGAACACAGGGTGATTACCTTCCAGAGGAATGAGGTTAGAGCCCCCCTTTTTCCCATCTAGACCATGCTGGGAATATTGTTTCAGAAGGTTCTGAGCCTTACGGATCGTGCCTGTCACCAGAACCACACAGAGAGGAGACAAGAAGACCTAGGAAATGAGTGAGAGAAAACAGCAGCAGGCCTCCACCTGCCCCCCTCCCCGAGCCCCATACCCAGCCCCCCAACAGTGAGCATGCCCACATGCCATCTCTCCAGCAGGCCCCTTCCAGGACCCCCCGGAGGCGCTACAGATGGGCAGGAAGGAACAGGCACGGGGCATGCCCCACACAGAGCTCCCGATTCTGCTCCTGACCCTCATGGTTCTGGATTTGAGTTCTCTTTAGGAAATGCAGTGGGTGAAGGAGATGAGATGGGCAAAGAGCCATCAGGAGAAGCCAAAAATAAAAAACACTACTGAGTGGCATTTAAGTCGGAATAGACCAGGCTCAGGATGGAGGAGCCGGCGACGAAGCTCTCACACCCAGAGGGCACAGCCAGGTTGGCGGAGTCTGGGGACCCGAGGCCGAGAGGCCCATGGCCCGGCCCGAAACACTAGGAGGCCGAGCTCCCGGGCATGCTCAGTGCTGGGACATGGACACACGGAGGTCGATGGAAAGCAGAGCCCGGGAGTTGGTGAGATAGGACTGAGCTTCCTGGGAGAGCGGTGCCCAAGACAGAAGGCTTGGAGACCCTGAGGCAACCTGGCCCCATGCGCCAAAGTCACCTGAACCCCCAAAGCAATCGGAGAAAACTCAGAAGCTTGGTTGGGGGTTAACGGAAGCAGGATGGTAGATGGTGGCAGGAATGGGGGGGGGCGGCATGCTCGCGGCATGGAGGAAAAAAACAACAGTTAGTATCAAAAGTGAAATCAACAAAAACAAAACCGCAGTGCCTACAGCCTCCGGGGTCAGCCACCTCTGTGGGAATGAGACACCTCGGGGCAGAAAATGCGGGAAATAAAATAGCATTTAAAACAGACGAGGCCAGGGCGCCTGGGTGGCTCAGTTGGTTAAGCGACTGCCTTCGGCTCAGGTCATGATCCTGGAGTCCCGGGATCGAGTCCCGCATCAGGCTCCCTGCTCGGCAGGGAGTCTGCTTCTCCCTCTGACCCTCCCCCCTCTCATGTGCTCTCTCTCTCCTCTCATCCTCTCTCTCAAATAAATAAATAAAATCTTTAAAAAAATAAAAATAAAAAAATAAAAAAATTTAAAAAATTAAAAAAAAAAACAGACGAGGCCAGCTGCCTTGTTAATAAGATGCACTAGGAGCGGGAAAGAGGCCCCCACACGTAACTCTGGTCCATCTTCTCTGGAGACTCCTGCGTCCCCTACCCCCAGCCGTGTCTGTGAACACAGTGAGGCTGCCTGGGTTCTGGCACCCCCCCCCCCCAAAAAGCTGGAGGAGAAGGGACAACGTCTGGAGTGGCTCCTTTCTTTCTGTTTGGACCACGTGACAATCAGCTACTAATGACCAAGTTCATGGCCCCGGCTCAGCATCTGTCTCCCTGTGTTCTCCCCATTCAGTGAGCGGTCCTGCTAATGAGCAAATCAGATTCCTGCCCCACAGCAAACCCGCAGCAGATGGGCCCGCACACCGGCCTTGAGGAGCCTCGCCGGCACGCTGGCGTGGACGGAGACCGAGGACACCGATCGGGCAGCCGCCAAGCCCATCACGTGCCCAGTGACCACAGAGATGCCGAGATTGGTATTAAATTACTGACCGACTGAGGCCTCCCTGCTCCTCTCCTCCAAGCCAGGAGCGGATGTCCCAGGGGCCTGGCTCCCTAGTTTTCCACATCAGTCCCGACCCCCTGGCTGCTGACAATCTTGAAACTCTGCAGCAACCACAGGGATCCTCGCAGCCTGAGTCTTCCTCCAGGGCCCATAAGCCAAGAACAGACTAGGCCCACTGTGAGCCCCACCACGGCCAGCCAACACTCTGGGGGCAGTGCAGACCAGGTCTGCCCACCCCGCCGTGGGCCTGTCAGAGAAGAGATGGAGAAGAGAGCCCAGACAAGCCAAGGCAGGCAGCCTCACAGCCTCACTGAAGGAGACAGCCCCTGCCCAACGCACAGAGGCACAGGGACGGACCAACCGAGTGCCGGCAGCTGCGGCCCAGCAGGCTGGCTCAGCACGGTCTCTGTTAGGAGCAGGTTTTTAGATGACGGCCAGGAGATCTGCACTGGACGGGAGAAGGCGGTACACCTCCTGCTGGGGCCACCAGTCCTCTGCTCGCTTGGGCCACTGAGGGCAGCCTCTACGCTGCCCTTTCTCCAAACCCCAATTAAAGGCCTGAGCAGGAGCAGGTGCTCTCTGAGGGGCAAGGGCGAGAAACACTCTACACACAGCCTGCTGTCACGAGGGGTGGGTCCCACAGGCCACACCGGGCATGTCCCTGCAGCCACAGCTCGGCAGTGTGGGCTAAGGTGGAAGCAGCCCCTGGCTCTTGAGCTTTCTCTCCCAGGTGCTGCTCCCGGCGGCCCCTTGCCCTGCAACATCCTAGCCTCTCCTTCAGCTGAGGACAGCATCTCTCGGCAGCTCGAGACAGCGGCTTACCAGGGTGCGGCTGACACACAAGGACATTTCACCCGGAGCATGGAGCTTCAATAGATGGGGACTTGCTGGGTGGGGAGACACCTGCTTTCTGTCCTCTGTACCCACAGTCAGGGGCCACTGGGAGGATAAGCTCTGAAGGGGCCGACGCTGCTAACCCCAGGGCGGCCAAAGGCCATGCAGGTCCCACACAGCCTTCTGGGTGGGGCTTAATGGGCATGAGTGGGGGCTCACCTGGCCTCTTGATGGGCTTCTTGGTGGGCGTGTCTTTCCTCTTGTTGGGGATAGCAGGGGAGTAGGGAACCCCAGAGGAAGAACTGCTCTTCCGGAAATGTTCCTTCAAGCCCTTGATGGAGCGGTCTAGCTGGCTGGAGCGAATCTGATAGTAGACATTCATGAAATCTGAGGAGAGAGGGGGTGGTGGCAGCTGGGTCCCTGCCTCTCTTTCCCCTCTAGATGCAGCGGGCCGAGCAGTGGTAGAGCCTATTTCAGTTTGCTAACTAGTTCCTAGCATCTGCTATGGCTCCCAGCCACCCACATAGCCTGGTCCCAAATTAAGCCATCTTAAAAGGGAAAATATCCCCCAATAGAACTGCTAATTAAGTTTTGAAGGTAAAATTCTTTTAGATAAAAAATATAAAATTAGGAAGCACCTGGGTGGCTCAGTCGCTTGAGCGTCCAACTCTTGGTTTCAGCTCAGGTCATGATCTCATGGGTTGTGAGATCAAGCCCCGCGTCGGGTTCCACACTCAGCAGGGAATCTACTTAAGACTCTCCCTCTGCCCCTCCCCACCGCGCGCACACCCTCTCTCTCTCAAATAAATAAATAACACCTTTTTAGAAATAAATAAATAAATAAATAAATAAAATTAACATCGAGATTCACCTTGGTGAGGGGTCAAAGGATGTGAGCAATTTATAGGAGGCAAAGAGACAACAAAGGTCAGTGAATGAAAACACACTATATCTTTAGCCATTCGTGATATGCAAATTTTTTTTAAAAGGACCATGACAGCCCTGGCTAAGATAAATAAAATTAATGAAGAAAAAAGAGCCATGGGACCGTTGATGGCTCTTTGGACTGGCCCCACCTACCTGGAGATGAGCTTCCAATGGCAGAAAGGTACAAATCTGTTTGGACACTTCTACCTGATAGCTACATCTCTGAGAAAACACCCAAAGAACTCCCTATATAAGGAAAGCAATCCACACAAGTATGCTCCCTGCAGCACTTTCTATCAATACTGGAAAATTGGAGAATCCAAAAATGAAATGGGCAAGGAAACACTACACTTCAGCAGTTCCCAACCAAGGTGTTGCAAGGAGCCCCAGTGTAAAAAATGGGCCGAAGCACAGGGGTCTGGAGGCTGTCCACTGGCCTCTCTTTTCTCCCTAAAAATCTCCTGCTGAGCCCAAGGCCCCCCTAAAGTGCAGCTTAGGAGCTGTGGACATGTTCGCACAGTCACATAAGCTATAGATTTATTGCTTGTATATCATTTCCTATTAAACTTCTTTTTATGAAAAAAAAAATCCAGGTGGATTAAAGAAATAAAGCGGGGAGAAGACCCCACTCCGTGTGGCCCTGCCACCTGGGTCCTCTCACCTTGGTTGCGGCCATATTCCACCAGCCAGCGGGAGATACGGATCACGTCCTGGAGCACTCCCTCGGGCAGGTGCTCCAGCGGCACCTCCTCCTGGACCTCCAGCTCATCCTCACCGCTGATCAGATCCAGGATGAGCACAGGGGACACGACCTTGCTGTGCCTGGTCATCAGGCTGCGGAACTCGGACTCCAGCGACTCCTTTCCGCGCTCGAACAGCAGCTTCTACGGGGACAACAGGAGGAAGGAAGGGAGAGGGTTCGGCTGCTTCAGCATCCAGCTGGCCCCTCCTCTGCCTTCACTTCCTTTAACCCAGAGAAGAAACACCAGGAAGCCCTCTTTGCTTATGTCTTTGCCTCATGTTCCCTCAAATTGTATGTTCACAGGTGAAACTCAAAGTTTTACAAGACACAGGTGCTTCACAAATATTGGCCAATGATTTTCCCAATGGGCCATTACCCTGTCTTCTTGTTAGAAAAG
Organism: Leptonychotes weddellii; assembly: GCF_054177405.1. Classification (NCBI taxonomy): domain Eukaryota; kingdom Metazoa; phylum Chordata; class Mammalia; order Carnivora; family Phocidae; genus Leptonychotes; species Leptonychotes weddellii. The sequence continues at coordinate 5,017,959 of NC_138383.1, read as the reverse complement.
GGTTTGCAAGAGAAAAAAAATAGATAAATGGAACTACGTCAAATGAAAAACTTTTGTCCTACAAATGACACCATCAAAACAGTGAAAGGACAACCCACAGGATGAAAGAGAACATTCGCAAATTATATACCCAATAAGAAACAGATAGCCAGAACATACAAGAGAACAGAAAACATCCGTCCACACACAAAAGTATACATGAGGGTTCATAGCAACATTATTTGTAACTGCCAAAAAGTGAGGCATCCATCAAGTGGCGAATGTGGTCCACCCACACAATTCAACGTTCCTCAGCCATACCACGAATGAAGAACTGACACACACCACCATGTGTCCGAACCTTCAAAACATTACATGAAGTAAACGAAGGCAGACACAAAAGGTCACATATTATATGATTCCATTCATATGAGAAGCCCGGAATAGACAAATCTGGAGAAACAGAGTATAGACAAGTGACTAGCAGAAGCTGCGTGGTTGGGGAGAGGAGCAGAGGGGAGTGGCTGTCAACGGTCCAGTGTCCCTCATGAGACCAGGGCAGGGACTGGTGTCTCCCAAACCTCCCACAGTAGCCCACTGGCCCCTCACCACTTTGTTGAGCTCTGGGCTGTCTGGGCTATTGTCCTGGAAGTACTCCACAGCCTTCTGAATCTTGGCCATGCTCCCCAGGTACTCCTCCAGCCTGCCTGTGGGGCTGTGAAGGAAAAGAGCTGCATCAGCCTGGGCAGATGGAAGAAGAAGAGGAAGGACCAAGAGAATGGTATTTGGAAGAGAAGAGAATTAATACAGGGGACTCCGGGCTCAAATATATTCAAACCCTCTCTTCTAAAGCTTAGCGTTGCTGGCCCAAGAGGTATTAGCAATGTGAGCCTCTGGCCCTAGCTCACCCCTCCCTGATGATTTTCTCAGTGTCACTGGCCACATGGTAGTAGCTGATGACATGGTCCAGGCAGGAGAGAGTCTTCTCAACATTCTCCTGCAGTCGCTGCAGGTTCTCTGTCTGCTTGTGCACAGGGATGATGGAGTTCTCCAGCTTCATAAGGCGGCTCTCAAAGGATGACAGGATAGACACCTGTGGGGGACAGCCCAGTCTCAGGACTGAGTCTTGTCCCAGGACTGCTTCTACCCACCCACCAGGTCTTTGGCATTTGCTGCCTTTCCTCTGGTTTTCTTTCTTTTATAAAAAAAGATTTTATTTATTTTGACAGAGAGAGAAAGAGAGCATAAGCAGGGGGAGTGTGAGAGGGAGTAGCAGGCTCCCTGCTGAGCAGGGAGCCCAACGCAGGACTCGATCCCAGGACCCTGGGATCATGACCTGAGCCGAAGGCAGATGCTTCACTGACTGAGCCACCCAGGCGCCCCTCCTCTGATTTTCTAGATAATAGAGGGAAGGGATAGGGTGTACGTGTTCACCACCGTATCCCCAGCACCTACCATGTGCAGAGCACACAGGAGGTGGTCCAAATAAACTGGATGAAGTTTGCCTTGCAGGAGGCAACTCATGCATTAAATGAACTCCTTCTAAGATAATCACCCCAGGAGGGACTCCCTTCCACCCTCTGAAGCCAAATCTCAATTTCACTTCTCTCTGAAGCTTTCCTAGACTGAAGAGGAAGTAGTTTCATACAGAGTAGCCTCAAATGCATTGCTAGTACTTCAAAACCTCTCTCTCTAAGGGTGAATCTCTATTTAATAATTTAATAAGGATGAGGACACTTTATGATTGTGTTCCTAAACACATACCCAAAATTTGTATCTACTCAATATGAGCTTTTCCAGTCTCCTCTAGAAATAAGGAAGGAAACTCCTATTTGCTGAGCACCTGTTGTAGACCAGCTACTATGCAAGATGCATTCCCATGCATTGTCTCCTACGACCTTCACAGCCACGCTGGGAGGTTGGCATTGCCTCGTTTAGTAGATGAGTTGACTGAAGCTCAGTGTTACCTGTCAGAAGCCACATAGAAATAAGTGGAGGGGGTGCCTGGGTGGCTCAGTTGGTTGGGCATCTGCCTTTGGGTCGGGCCATGATCCTGGAGTCCCTGGATCGAGTCCCGAATCAGGCTCCCTGCTCAGCAGGGAGCTTGCTTCTCCCTCTGCCCTTCACCCCGCTCTCTCTGACTCTCTTTCTCTCAAATAAATAAATAAAATCTTAAAAAAAAAAAAAAAGAAGTGGAGGGGCGAGAACCAGATCCCAGCTCTGCTTTCAAGGCTCCTTCTACCCCTAAAGCCCTCTGAGGTGAAGGCTGAGTTTTCTCTGCCCTCAGTAATCTCAAAATCTCAGGCCACCCTTGCCCTCTGATCATCACCTGAATTGAGGATGACACACGACCACTACCCAGCTCACATAAATCAGTCTCGCTAAATGTTTGCAGAAGGAGAAAACGAAGAATGGAGACCTTGGAGAGAAAGCTGAAAGTCTGCGCCAGCAGGGGCTGCGGCATCGTATGTGAAGGAGCAGAAAACGGGGGAGCTAGATAAGAGACACCCCACACTGCTGCTGGAGAAACCCACACATTACCACCATCATGACCCAGGCTCGAACCCCTGGCTTTTTGTAAAAAGGGCTCTCCTCCAGTCTGGAGGCCTGTCTGCCCCTCCCACCTGAGGGGTTACTCACCATGTTTTTGGTGAGCTGGTCGCTCTTTTCCAGGCTGTCTCGGATGAAGGACAGCGTCTCCTCCTCCTGGGGGAAGCGGAGCGGAGCATATCACAAGAAGCTGGAGGCTAACTAACACCGCGTCCCAGCCCCACGGCCTCGCCCCCAACCCTATCTCCTCGCAGGGAGTGCTCCCTCCCAGCCCTGCCTCCTCCCTGAGGAGATGCCCCGGCCCGGATCTCGGCCCCTTCCCTCTCCTGCTCCCCACCCCCAGCCTCACCTGCTTCAGCTTGTCCTCGATCTCCCGCCGCCGGGCGGACGCCTCCTGCGGAGGAATCATCGCCTCGGCCCAGCAGCTCCCACTGCCCGGTGCCTGGACTCTGCGTGCCCCCTCGGCTCCCGTCTCTGCCACACCCACTTCCGCCCTTGGCCCCGCCCCCATGGCGCGCTCGTGGTGCCATATTGGGAATGGCAAGCGGAACTGAGTAACAGGCCTGGGAAGGTGGCCATCTTGGGTGTGGCAAGTGCGGGGTTCTCTGACTTGCCAGGAAAGGTTCACAAGCAGCGTTGTATCGCTCCGCTGACCGGACGGCTGGAGTTCACTTGCGGTCTTCGTGTGAAGGCCGACCTTTTTGACAGAGGCCGCTGGGGAAGGCCACAAGTTTGTTTCCCTAGTTCGCATTTTATGTCCAGGCACGGATGTCGCCTTCCCCGCAGACCACAGCACAGAGCGTGTCACACAGTAGGCCCGGAACGTGTGGCCATTTGATGAGCCAGGGGCTTGTGTAGTCGCTCCTTCTTTCGGCCCTGCATTACGCAAAAGTATGCAGCGGACCTTGTGTGCAAACCCCGAACGGGGGTGGGGGTGGGGGGGGGTGGGCTGGGGACAGAGTGGTCGCCCACGGCCCCGGTGGCATCCGTAACCATAAATCTGGCTTGTGTGGAGCCCAGTCAAATTCCCGGGGCTGGCGGAGTCCTCGGAGCATCCATTCCGGGGGAGCGGGGGGCTTGCTTAGAGCGTGCTGTCCAAGCCTCACCCTAGAGCGTCTGTTTTGGAGAGAGCTCTGTGGTTTTATCTGTTGGGGGTGAGAACTTGTCTGCTGGTGAAGTGTCTTCTGCTGGGAGCTCACCTCGTCTGGAAAAGGTGCAAGGGGAAGGCTGAAAGATGTCAAACCTGTCTGAGGGATTGGGCCCAGCCCCTTAACTATTTCTCATAGAGGCTTTGGGGCAATCAGAAAGGCTTGGAGGGCGGTCAGGGCCCCTTCTCCAGAGTTCCAAAACATTCTAACTCCTCTGCCCAGAGCCTCCAGCAGGGACACTCCTGGATCAAGCTTCCTGCAGGGCTGGATGTTCAGCTTTCACCACAAGACTCAGCTCCTGCAAAACCTAATGTCACTCCTTCCTCCATCCCTTCCCTGCCAACCCTGCCTCTGGCCCTAGTCCTTGGGGAGGTAAATAGCTGTGTGGCTTTGCTCAGTTCTGTGGATCCAGCATCCAGGCAGAAAGGGATAGACAACAAGGCATGTGCTGCTGGGTGAGAATATTTTGGGATACCAAGTCCTAGTGTTCCCAAGCACCCCTCCCCCCGCAGGACCCACCACATCCAAGAGGAGGAAGAAATGGGACCTGGAGCTTGGAGAGAGATTGGGGAGCTCTTCTGATGGGGCATGAGGACAATTTCAGATCTGGTGGGTAGCCAGGAAAGTGGGATTGAAGGAAATCTCCAAGTGCAGCCCTGTTGGAGACGGGGGAGATAAAAAGGCAGAGTCATTGTGGGAGGGCACCTGGGATGATTTCACTGAGGCAGTCCTTGTGCAGTCCTGAGAACTAAGTAAAGGGGAAAGTTCAGTGCCACAGTACAGAACGAGGGCCTGGAGCACTACGGTGGAAAGGACTCTGGACTCGGTAGAGCAGCCCAGAGAGCCCCCTTCAGCACCTGCCTCTCTGAACAGCACCTAGCCCAGGGTAGATGCTCAAGAAAAACAGCGATATCATCTTGTTCTGTAAGTCTTAGGATCCCTATGCTCATGAACAAATACTTTGAACTTGGCACAGTATCATTGTATTTTTGCAAATAAACTACATATCTGTGCGCTTTTGTGTGTTTTCTCAAATCTCTTTCACTAAGTGTAATTTGGTAGCCAGCTATCCTGTATGGAGAGCTTTCTGTTTGTCCATCTCTGTTACAAACACCATCCTCATTCGTCCTCTTGTCTAATCCTCACAATAAACGTACAAGTCAGGCACAGCTGTTGTCTCCCTTCTGCAGATGAAGAAGCTCAGGCTCAGAGAGGTCAGGTGCGCTAAGTCAACACAGCTGCCTGGGAGAGGATACACCAGAGGCTGCTCACCACCTCCCCATGCTGGGTGGCTCAGGAGTGTTATTTGTTGCTACGCAAAACCACCAATCTGATTTTCAAGAAAATCCATTGTAAAAAGCAGGTTATATTTATGACAACCATATCTAGTAAAACGTAAACTTTCAGAAAGAAAGTTCAAAGTATTCTCCTCTCTCTCAAATAAATAAAATCTTTTTAAAAAAGATTTTATTTACTTATTTATTTGACAGAGAGAGACACAGCGAGAGCGGGAACACAAGCAGGGGGAGTGGGAGAGGGAGAAGCAGGGTTCCAGCGGAGCAGGGAGCCCGATGGGGGGCTCGATCCCAGGACGCTGGGATCACGACCCGAGCTGAAGGCAGACGCCCAACGACTGAGCCACACAGGCGCTCCTGCAGTTTGATTTTAAAACTATTTTTCAATGTAATTCTTATTCAAGGTTAAAAAATTCAAACTGGAAAGAGGGTGGAAGGTGAAAAACAGAAGGTTTTCAGCCCTCTTCCCCGCTGAGCCCCCAAACCCCTTTGTCCCGGATGTAACCAGAATGACCACTTTCCTAATGCATTTGGACAAATCCAAACACATTTTACACAGAATAAGCTCTTGTTTTGTTTTGTTTTTAACACAAATGTCATCACAGTAAACATCCTTTCCTGTGGCCTGCATCCTAACAGTATACCGTTTTTCTTAAGACTTTATTCATTTATTTATCAGAGAGAGAGAGCACAAGCAGGGGGAGCAGCAGGCAGTGGGAGAAGCAGGCTTCCCGCTGAGCAAGGAGTCCAATGCGGGGGGGCGGGGGGGGCGGTTCCTGGGATCATGACCAGAGCTGAAGACAGACGCTTAACCATCTGAGCCACCCAGGTGTCCCCCTAACAGTATACCTTGATCATCTCTCTTTATTTTTTTATTTTTATTTTTTTTTTAAGATTTTATTTATTTATTTGAGAGAGAGCGAAAGCGAGAGAGATCACAGAGGGAGAAAGAGAAGCCAACTCGCTGCTGAGCAGAGAGCCCGGTGCAGGGCTCTATCCCAGGACCCTGAGATCATGACCTGAGCCAAAGGCAGACGCTTAACCAACTGAGCCACCCAGGCGCCCCCAGTATCTTGATCTTCTTTCAATATCAGTATCAGAGATCTCCTCCTCCTTTACACAGCGTTTCATAGAAGAGATACAATATAGAAACGCTGTCCTCCATTAATGGACACTTGGGTTGTTTCCAGGTTTTTGCTATTGGAAACTCCACCCCTATGCATAGATGACTGGTACATCCTGCACAGACCGCCCCTGGACGGACATCTATACATTCCCTAAATTAAAACACATACTTTTTTTATTTTTTAAAGAATTTATTTATTTATTTGACAGAGAGAGAGAGACAGAGAGCACAAGCAGGGGGAGCAGTAGAGGGAGAGGGAGAAGCAGGCTCCCCGCTGAGCAGAGAGCCTGATGTGGGGCTCAATCCCAGGACCCTGGGATCATGACCTGAGCTGAAGGCAGACAGTTAACCAACTGAGCCACCCAGGCGCCCCTAAAACATATACTTTTAAAATCTGTATAGAGATGTACAAATTGCCATCCGATTTGCTGAACTAGTCTATACTTCTAGTACCAATGTACAATGTGCCTCTTTCCCCACACCTAAACCCACACTAAGTATTATCAATCTAACATTTCTGCCAATCTGAGAGATGAGAGATGAGAAATGGCATCTCAGGTTTAATTTTGAACTAAATGAAAAGGAAAAAAGAATTTATCAAAAGTTGTGGGAGGCAGGGGCACTTGTGTGGCTCAGTCAGTTAAGCGTCTGCCTTCAGCTCGGGTCATGATCTTGGGGTTCTGGAACTGAGCCCCACGTTGGGCTCCCTGCTCAGCGGGAAGTCAGCTTCTCCCTCTCCTTTGCCCTTTGCCCCTCCCCCTGGCTCATGTGTGCATGCGCGCTCTCTCAATAAATAAAATCCTTAAAAAAAGTTGTGGGACAGGGAAAGGGACGGGAAAATGAAACAAGACAAAACCAGAGAGGGAGACAAACCATAAGAGACTCTTAATTTCAGGAAACAAACTGAGGGCTGCTGGAGTGGAGGGGGGTGGGAGGGATGGGGTGGCTGGGTGATGGACATTGGGGAGGGTATGTGCTATGGTGAGCGCTGTGAATTGTCTAAGACTGATGAATCACATACCTGTACCCCTGAAACAAGTAATACATTATATGTTAATAAAAAAAAAAAGTTGTGGGATGCAGTGAAAACAGTACTTGAAGGAAAATTTATAACATTGAATGGATACATTAGAGAAAAAAAATCCAAAATCAGTAAATCTAAGCTTCCACCTTAGGAAATTAGAAAAAAAAACATGAAATCCAAAATAAGCAGAATATTAGAGATAATAGGCATTAGAAATCAGTGAAATTGAAAACAGGACATTAACAAAGAAAATCAAGGAAATCAAGAGTTGGTTCTTTAAAAAGGTCAATAAAATTGGTAACTTCTACTCAGACTAATCAAGAAAAAAAGAGAAGACACAAATTACTAATATCAGAAATGAAACAGGGGTCATCATTACTGATCCCATGGACATTAAGAGAATAATAAGGAATATTATGAACAACTCTATGGTTTGAAATTTGATAACTTAGGTGAAACAGACCAATTGACTGAAAGACACAATCTACCAAAACTCACACAAAGAGGAGTAAATAATCTGAGTAGGAGTGTATCTATTAAAGAAATTTAATCAATAATTAATAAACTTCCAAAACAGAAAGCACGAAGTCCAGATGATTTCACTGATGAATTCTACCAAAGATTTAAGGCAGAAATTATACCAATTCTCTACACCCCCTTTCAGAAATGGAGGCAGAGGAGATATTTCCAAACCTATTCTATGAGGTCAGCATCACCCTAAAACTAAAGCCTGCTAAAGACATTACATGAAGGAAAAACTACAGACCAATCTCTCTCATGAATACAGATGCAAAAATACTCAAAATGTTATCAAACCATATCCAACAATGTCTAAAAAGAATTATACACCGTGGGATTATTATACAAGTAGGATTTATTCCCAAGTATGAAAGGCTGATGCAACATTTGAAAGTCAAAGTAATCCATCACATCAATAAGCTAAAGAGGAAAAACTATATTATCATATCAATAGATGCAAAAAAAAAAGCATTTGACAAAATCCATCATCCATTTGTGATAACAATTTTCATAAAAAAACCAGCAATAAAGAGTAACTTCTTCAACTCGATAAAAACATCTACAATAAACTTATAGCTAACATCATTACTTAGTAGTGAGAAACTAGATACTTTCACCCTAAGATGGGGAGGAGGGCAAGGCTGTCCGCTCTCACCACTGCTATTCAACATCGTGCTAGAAATCCTAACTCTTGCAAAGAGACAGGGGAGGCATGTGGGAACTCTGCACTTTCTGCACAATTTTTCCTGTAAACCTAGAATTCTACTAAAAAATAAAAACTATTTATAAAAAAAGTTTAAATGGCATCTCATGTTTAATTTTTTCCTTCAATTAAAAGTAAGTTTGAGGGGCTCCTGGGTGGCTCAGTCAGTTAAGCGTCTGACTCTTGATTTTGGCTCAGGTCATGATCTCAGGGTCATGAGATTGAGCCCCACGTTGGGCTCTGCGCTGAGCGTGGTGGATGGAGCCTGCTTACGATTCTCTCTCTCCCTCTGGCCCTCCCTCCCTCTGCCCCTTCTTCTGGTTATGAAATAAATAAGTCAGGGAGATAAAAAGCACAGCTTAGAGAAGATAGTTAATAATATAATAACTTTGTGTGGTGACACATGGTAACTACACTCCTAGTGGTGAGCTAATGTACCTAATTGTCCCATCACTACCTCGTACACCTGAAACTAATAGAACATTGCATGTCAGTTACATGTGACTTAAAAAAGTAAGTTTGACTATCTTTTTGTTTAGTGGCCATACTAGTTTTGCAAAATCCTTTGTATATTAAAGAAATTCGCCTTTATCGTTTATGTGTGGCTTAATTCTGTTGCTGCTGATTTTTTTCTCCTAGAATTTTATTTATTCATATTGACCAAACTTTTTATTTTATAGCTTTTGGGTTTTGTGTCTTTCATGGAAAGGTTCACTGCAGGTAAGCTCTCCTTTTCTTTCTTTCTTTTTTTCCTTAAACCATTTTTGCTTTTTTCTAATATATATATATATATATTTATGTTTATATCATTGAGCCATCTGAATTTTTCCCAGATGGATAGCCAATGGTCCCAATACCATTTCTTTTTTTTTTTTAAAGATTTTATTCATTTGACAGAGAGAGATACAGCGAGAGAGGGAACACAAGCAGGGGGAGTGGGAGAGGGAGAAGCAGGCTTCCCGCAGAGCAGGGAGCCCGATGCGGGGCTCGATCCCAGGACCCTGGGATCACGACCTGAGCCGAAGGCAGATGCTTAACGACTGAGCCACCTAGGCGCCCCCCAATACCATTTCTTCAATAATTCATGATTCAGCCACTAGTTTGAAATGGCACCTATATAAAAAATAAGTTCCATATATATTTGAACCTATTTTGGGGGAATATATTCTGTTCCACTGAACTACTTTTCCCTATTTGAGTACTAGCATCAGACCAGTTAAAGGAACGTAACTTTTACTGTTTAATACATGTAGTGTTGCATATTTCCTTCTTGGTCTTTTTTTGTCTTCTCAAAGAAACTTTCTAGATATTCTCCATTTTGTTTATTTATTTATTTTTAGGTGAAGTTTAAAATCATTGTCACAATTGCAAATTAAATGTCCCCTGAGTAAACTGGTTTGAATTCAGGTCTTCAAAGAGGCTGGGACCTTGCCCCCTTGAGGGATGGAGGCAAAGCGTGACTTCGGAAAGGGGGTCTGGAAAGTTGGGCCAGAGTTTTCTTGGTGGACCCTGTGAAGTGACCAGCAGAGAGCGCGGATTTGCTGCCAGGAAGAGCCTCACAAGCAAGAGCTAGAGCTGAGGAGTGGCCAGGCCCCAGGGAGCCCCGCTGAGGGCAGATCAAAGGCAGGCAAGAAGCAACTGGTCCTCACAGTTGAGTGACAAAAGCCAGAGGAAAACTCAGCCTCCAGGGCTGATGGTGTCATGCGGGTGACAGGAAGGCCTCCGCTGGCCTTCTAACGGGCTGCCTCCCCAGCACCCAGCCTTGGTCCAACACAGAGACAAATCTCTGAGGAGCCAATGAAAAGTGCATGACGGCTCAAGGCAGGAGGACAAGGGAGGAGCAGGAGCCCGGAGAGAGCACCAAAGCCGTGAGCTAAGCTCGTGGGTACATGTCTCAGAGTGGGGAGTCGAGGGGAAAGAGGGGGGCGTCTTTTGAGGCAACTGTGAAACTCTCTATCCTGAGAATCACAGCAACATACTCACAAGGAACAGAAACACCAGCACAGACGTGGCTGAGAAGAATCGGTACCCTCTCCCGCCCTTCTTTAGACGCCCCCCCACCCCAGCTTTCCACCCACCCGCCTTGTCACCTTACCCAGAGCGGGTCCTCGGAGAGGTCTGTGGAGCAGGTGGGAGTCTGGCCTTGGACATATCTCAAAGGAGTATGTTCCGTGAGGTGGCCAGCTCCTGTTGAAATCTCAGCTGATGCTACGATGGCACAGAGTGGGACCTGAGAGCCGGGCTGTGAGGGGAGACAGGCCTGGCCCGCTCCCCGCCCTGCCAGCCACTAGCTGGGCTGCTTCAGCTGAGGGAAGGCCCTGCTGTCTAATACGCCGTGGGAATTAGGTGACACAGCATATATAAAGGGCTCAGCCTACAGCAGGTGCTCAAGCAATGTTCGGCAGTGCCCACCCCAGATCTTCACTGGCCTTTCTGGCTGTAAATGGGGTCTATTGGGAACTATTTGGTGTCTGCAGCTACCATTGCTTGGAAATGTGTCCTAGGGGCGCCTGGGTGGCTCAGTCGGTTGAGCGTCTGGCTTCGGCTCGGGTCGTGATCTCAGGGTCCTGGGATCGAGCCCCGCGTCGGGCTCCCTGCTCAGCGGGGCGTCTGCTTCTCCCTCTCCCTCTGCTGCTCCCCCTGCTTCTGCTCTCTCACTCGTGCTCTCTCTCTCTCTCTCAAGTAAATAAATAAAACCTTTAAAAAAAAAATAAGATCAAAGAAAGGTTGATGAAGTCAACCAGGTAGTGAGTGAGTGCCAAACGTTGGATGGGTTAAGGAGCAGGAGCAGCAAGGTGTGGGCTGAGGAGACATGTGAGTGACATTTCCCACATTTACAGGCCAGGAAGTAGGCCTGTGGTATGAGTGCCATGAGTACCTAGCACCATGCTGAGCCTTCATAATGGTTACTCCTGGAGTCCTCACAACCACCTGCGTGTGTATGAGCAAGAAGTGGTGTCACTGCCCTTAGGGAAGGGGAAACCGAGTGTCTAGAAGGGCCAGAAGTGTCTAGAAGGTGCCAGACCCGGGCCTGGAAAGCAGACCCTCCATTTTGTCTCTCAGGGAGAGACAGGCTGGCTCACACAGGAACGGGAATGACCTTCCTGGAACCAGCTGGACACCCCAGGGCCACGACCACAGTCCCACATCCTGGCTAGATGATACGCCTGGAGGCCCTAACCGCCAGGGTTACTGGCGAGACCCTGAAGAAGTCCGTTTGGCCAGGGGCCTTTTAGATCCCAAAGTGGGAGAGTGGGTCAAAGAGGCACCCAGCTATTCCCCTGCTGCCAGCCCTACACATGCCACAGCCCCTGTGTTGTCCCTCGGCCTGGGGAACTTTTGCCTCCAGGACACACCGGAGAGCCCTGGTCACCGGCCACTGGCTGACACTGGCCACCAGGCAAGAGGCTCTCCACTGTGTGGATCCGGACAACAAACACTTGAGGGAAATTTCCTATTAGCTTTTCAAACTCTAGCTCCCAGTCAGCCCGGCTTGGAGAAGGCACAGGTTGGCTTCTGATCCCAGGGTTAAGGCCTGGCAGGAAGCCAGCTGGGGAGGCCAGTCCCTAAAGGCCAGATGATTCCTCACGGCTCCAGAGCCTCCAGGGTCAGCGGTCCACTCCCTGTCCCTTTACTCCTGACTCAGTTCCCCATTTCTGCCCCGGCCACGACTCTTTCTCACACCCCTTTCCCCTCCCCTTCATGTCAGACCACAGACTTCCCAGCAGGCTCCACAGAAAAACGCGTGAAGAAATGGAAGAGACAGGCCTTCCCTCTCTCTCTCTGCTTGGAGCAACATCTGCCCCTTCTCCAGCCTGCTCTCCCTGGGGCATCTTCAGTCTCGGGGTCCCTTTTTGAGGACGCGGCCTTCAGCTTTCCAGAACCCAGCGAGCGGGGGCCGCTGGGGGGCGCACGACCCCCGCCCACCCAGGAGTTGCACCCCAGCGCCCGGCGGGTAGGGGGGCTGGGGGGC
>NC_138383.1:4966986-5005542 GCF_054177405.1 Leptonychotes weddellii | reverse complement strand
GAGGGGGCGCCCGACACCCACGGACCTCTCCGCGGCGCCCGGGGACTGGAACCTGCGAGAATGTCCAGGGGGTGCAAGGAAAGGAAGAGAGCGGCCAAGGGCAGGTGGATGGGTGGGAGAGGGGTGGGGGCGAGGGGGCCCCTGAAGAGAGCAACGTGGAGACGAAGCCAGCAAATGAGGAACGCGCGGGAGGGCATGGGGGTGGGGGCAGGGTGGCCAGGGCGGCCGCTGGGGGCGGGGGGGGGGGGGATCGCGGAGGGGGGTCCGGGCCAGCGGGCGCGGTCATGTCAGCCGCCGGCACCCGCCGCATTTCGGTCCCGCGGCTCCTGGCAACCGAGGACGCCGGCGGCCGGGCTGGCCTCGGCGGGGGGTGCCGGGCGACCCCCCGGGCGCGCCCCCCCGCCTCCTGCACCTCTACCTTCCCCGGGCGGCCCGTTGCGCGCGCTCCCCGCTCCCTGTACCCCCCCCCACCCCGGATGCGGCTGCGCCCCCTGCACCCACCCACCCCGGGGCGCGTCCTCGCAGCCCCAAACCCCCGCGCGGCCCGCGCGCTCCCGCAGCCCCGCTCCCGGAAAGCCGGGCTCCCCCGGGGCCCCGTGCCCCGAACGTGACTCAGCAATTTCCGGCGCCTCCCCGGACACCCACGGGCTCTGCAGAGCAGAGACTCCAGTGGAGTGAAGGTCCGCGGGCTCTCTCTACCTGGGGCAGGGGCCCGGAAGTGCCCCCACACGTGCCCTCCCTCCAAGCAGGGTGGATCTTTCTGGACTGAGAGGGCAGGTTCAGTTACTTGTGCATTAACTGCGCTGACCGAGAACATAACTATAGGCAGCAGAAGAGAGGAAGGCCTGCCTCAGGGGGCCGACAGCCTGCGTAGGGTGCGTCCCACCCCTCCTGCTGGCTAAGTTCGTAGATAAGAAGATTGCCCTCTCGGAAACATTTGGGAATTTAGGGTGCACTGCAAGCCTGTGGGATACAGGCCGGGGAAGCAGCATCACGGCCACCAGATCAGGGAGATCAGGCAGATCAGGGAGGCCTGGGGAGACACAGGTGTGTGGCCTGGAGTTTGAAGTGGGGAAGAGGGACCCCTGGAAGAGGGGCTAGCCTTACAGCAGCTGGGAAGCTGGGAAGGGATGTCCAGAGAGGAGAGCTGAGCTTGGTTGGGAGGGGAAGGAGGGTGGCCTTGGGGACCAAATCACCTAAGGGTGGATTGTATTTGGTGAGGAGCTTCTACAGGGTGGCCTGAGGCAGGGACACAAGTGAGCAGGCCAGCGCACTGATCTGGACAAAAACTGGAGTGGATTCAGGAGACAGCACTGAGAGAAAGTGGCCTGGTTCAGGTGGTGGAGCACAGAGGGGACTCTGCAGCTGTTAGCCAGGGTGGAGGGGACGCGGGGATTCCTACCGGGAGCTGGCTGAGGGCCAGGTCAATCCCTGATGCTGAGGACTGATGGATCCTGCCTCTTTGGTGGGAAACCAGGAGGTCTCCTTCCCTGACACGGTAGCTGCCCTGAGGCAGGGGACTGAATGAGATGATCCTGTCTCGGGGGTCCCAAAGGCACTTTTGGGGCCCACTTGTTCTTGCTCTGAGCATTTGGTCTTCTGTTTGTGCATGTCGCCCACACCGATGGAAGGATCTTCCCCTCTGTCTGGATCCGTTGAATGAGTGCGTGCATGAATGAATGAGCGCGTGCATGAATGAATGAGCAGAGAGAAGCCAGTGAATGGTGTACCTGTTTCTCGGTGCATGTGAGCTCCCAGACACCACACATGTGTAGCACGGGCTTGTTAATAAGGCCGAGGAGGAGGGCTCGGCCGGGAGTTGAGGCCTGGAGTTCCTGAGGGCAGGGAGGACAGACCTGGGCTCTCTTCTCCTGGTTCCCCACTGTCTTCCCAGCTCAGAGCCCTGGCTGCTGGATCTAGCTCTGCTGATAAGTTGGGGCGCGCCCTGCCTGCCCCCTCCACCCATCCAGCTACACTCTATGGAGAACCTGGCACGGCCTCTGTGCTCCTGGGGCTCCCCATCCAGCAGGAGAGGCACGCACACTGCCCACGTGCTGAAATAAAGGGGCATGCTAGGGGCGCAGTGAATGGACAGGTGGCAAATGTCCAATTGGGTCCCCTAGCCCAAGAAAAGCCAACCTTATCTGTGCTGATGTCCTCAGACCTGTTCCTCTCTGTGTGCCTCAGTTTCCTCACCTGTAGGTCACACTAGAAGGCTCCTAAGACTAAAGGCGCATGCCTCTATGACTGAGGACCATTCCAGCTGCCCCCAGCCTCCCACAGAGAGGGCAAACAGAGCAGCCTCACCCTCCAGCCCCCACCCCCCACCCCAGGATTCTGGGCCTACAGATCCCTCAGACCAGTCTTGAAGCCTAGGTCTGCCACTCAGGCACCCCTACCCAGGCCTACTCTTAAGAATGAACTCAGGATAGGGGCACCTAGGTGGCCCAGTCGGTTAAGCATCCAACTCTTGGTCTCTGCTCAGGTCTCAGGTCGTGATCTCAAGGTTGTGAGATCCAGCCTCGTGTCAGGCTCCATTCTCAGTGGGGTGTCTGCTTGAGATTCTCTCCCTCTTCCCTCTGCCCCTCCTCCTGCTCATGCTCTCTCTCTCTATTTCTCTCCAAAATAAATAAATAAATCTTAAAAAAAAAAATCAACTCAGGATAAACCAGTCAAGCATGGCAGGCAGGTGGACCATGTGTGTTTGTCTTCTCTTCCTGAGCCCCATCCAAGTGAAAGGAGATTAAAAAAAAAAAAGCTATACCACAAAAGCCTTGTCCAAGAATGTTCACAGCAGCTGTATTCACAAGGCCCCGTACTGATAAACAAACTGCGGGAGCCATCTGATGGAATACTACTCTGCCATAAAAAGGAACAAACCACTGATGCATGCAACAACGTAAATTTCAAAAATAATATGCTGACGGGCACCTGGGTGGTTCAGGTGGTGAAGCGGCTGCCTTCGGGTCAGGGCATGATCCCAGGGTCCTCAGATCAAGCCCCGCATCAGGCTCCCTGCTCAGGGGGGAGTCTGCTTCTCCCTCTCCCTCTGCCTCTCCCCCTGCTTGTGCTCTCTCTTGCTCTCTCTGTCAAATAAATACAATCTTTAAAAATAATAATAATAATACGCTGAGTGAAAGAAGACAAACACAAAGTACAAACTGTTTGATATTGTTTATATGAAATTCTAAAATAGGCAAAACTGACGCAGGGCGATAGAAATGGAATTAGTGGTTGTTGCTTGGAGGGTGAAGGAGCCAGTAGAGGTTGACTCAAAAAAGGGCATGAGGCAATTTCCCGGAAAGTAAAACAAAAAGATAAAGCCATAGAAAGTAGGAGAGAACGGACAGTACAATTTAATGTTTAAAATCTGAAAACAGTCATCTCAGAAAAAATGAAGGGAAAGAAAGGATCACATAAAGACTCTGGACTTTGTCCCAGATTAAAAGGTCCCACTGCGTGGCGCATCACAGGGAATGAAGAAAAGGCCCTCACCAAGGGCCCACCATCACGAACTTTCAGCATATCAGGGATAAAGCAGAGGCCTTAAACACTTCCTAAAGAGGAAAATAAATCAAATGCCAAAGTATAAGATCCCAGGGTGGGGGGGGAAAGCAGGGAGGGAGGGGGGAACCAGATTTCCCAGCAGCAGCAATGACCTTGGCTTCCTGTTTCTGAGGGTGACTTTATAGCTAGCCCAACTGGCGATCAGATAGGAGAATTGGCTAAAGATACACTTAGACATTCAAGACCTCAAAAAGTGCACCTCCTGTGCACCCTTTCCAGAAGTTTCTGGAAATACATCAAACAAAGGGTAGAAGTAGAAACAGAGAATCCAGCATGAGAGAGGAGCAAAGAAGTCCTAGGATAAGCTTGATTACAGCTGAGTGGGGAGACAGTTTCTGGGAGGGATGCCTGCAAAAAAAAAAGGGGGGCGCCTGGGTGGCTCAGTTGTTAAGCATCTGCCTTCGGCTTGGGTCATGATCCCAGGGTCCTGGGATCGAGCCCTTCATCAGGCTCCCTGCTCCGGGGGAAGGCTGCTTCTCCCTCTCCCACTCCCCCTGCTTGTGTTCCCTCTCACTGTGTCTCTCTCTGCCAAATAAGTAAATAAAATCTTAAAAAAAAAAGAGAGAGAGAGGAGCGCCTGGGTGGCTCAGTCATTAAGCGTCTGCCTTTGGCTCAGTCATGATCCCAGGGTCCTGGGATCCAGCCGCATAGGGCTCCCTGCTCAGCAGAAAGCCTGCTTCTCCCTCTCCCACTCCCCTGCTTGTGTTCCTGCTCCCACTCTCTCTCTCTCTCTCTGTCAAATAAATAAATAAAATCTTAAAAAAAAAAAGACTATAACACATTCTCTGTTGCACTTGGAATTCAATATTGATATTTTATGCTTGTATGTGTGTAAAATAGCCCTGGAAGGCACACAGGAAACTAATAAGTGTGGTTGCCTCCTAGGAGAGCTGGGTGACTTGGGGTCAGGACAGAAGGGACATTTGCTTTTCATGTTTCCCTGAAGATCCTTCTGTATCTTTTTCAATTTTCTAATGGGTATTCATGGATTATTTTAAAAGGTATTTGCAGAGAATAGGATTGATAAGGATTTGTAAGCCCTTCTGGAACATTTGTGAGGAATTAGCCACAAGTACGCAGAAAACCAGGTAAATGACAAGAAACAGGGCACGTGTGACCTCCTGCATCCTACATGAAAAGGACACATATTCACAGGACACTTGCCAGCTCAGCAGTGAGCAGTATGTGGGACATGGTCACATCAGATCCCTGTCTGTTTAACCAAAAACCTCACCCAGCAGGAGGATGGAGACAACTCCATCTTCATCTTCTATGGCAGGAAGCCAGAGCATGAAGTGCAGATAAACTGAAAATCCAGCGCTGGCAGTAGTAATTGGAAATACGTCAAGGAATATCTGAACAACTGAAAGAGTTGAAAGTGGTCACGGTAGGTGCGCTTGGCTGGCTCAGTTGATTAAGCATCTGCCTCAGGTCATGACCCCGGCGTCCTGGGATGGAGTCCCACATCGGGCTCCCTGCTTAGCAGGGAGTCTGCTTCTCCCTCTGCCCCTCCCCACCTCTCGTGCTCTCTCTCAAATAAATAAATACAATCTTTAAAAAAAAAAAGTGGTCATGGTTACTTCTGGGGATTTGCCTGAAGGACAGGAGAATTTTGTTGTTTTTACATAATAAGTCTTTATTTTTTCAATTTTATTGAGATATAATTGACATCTCCAAATCTTTAAAAATACTTTTTTTTTTTTTTTAAGATTTTATTTATTTGACAGAGAGAGACACAGCGAGAGAGGGAACACAAGCAGGGGGAGTGGGAGAGGGAGAAGCAGGCTTCCCGCGGAGCAGGGAGCCCGATGGGGGGCTCGATACCAGGACCCTGGGATCATGACCTGAGCCGAAGGCAGATGCTTAACGACTGAGCCACCCAGGTGCCCCTAAAAATACTTTTTAAAGTATTGGCTCCATGCCTACTGTGGGGCTTGAACTCACAACCCTGAGATCGAGAGTTGCATGTTCTTCTGACTGAGGCAGCCAGGCGCCCCCGTAATAAGTCCGATTTTTTAAGGGGTGCCTGGCTGGCTCAGTCCATAGATCATGCAGCTCTTGATCTCAGGGTTGTGAGTCTGAGCTCCGTGTTGGGTGTAGAGATTACTTAAAATTAAATCTTTAAAAAAATAAATAAAACTGATTTTTTAAATACAAGTACATATATCATTATGGTAAAAAAAAAAAACAACTGAAATTTATTTAAAAAGAAAGATCCACTGGCTACCAGATGGAGAGCATATGAGGATGAAAAGACCACGCCAGGAGTTCCGGCGAGAGGTGAGGTGGCTGAGTGAGGAATGCCGCAGGAAGGAAGCTGTCAGGGAAGGTGGGCCGTCAGGCTTGGGGTGTGGAGAGTTTGAGGTGCCTAGGGCACAGGTAAGGGGCGCTCGAGAGGCTCCTGGGTGAGGCAGGAGGGTGTCAGGAGCGTCAGCTGAGAAGAGGAACCATACTGTATGAGCAAAGCTCTGAGAACAAAATTCCTCCCCTGACAGATGCCTCAAGCCCTGAGGAAATCTCTATCTTGCTTCTGGGAGTAAACTCAGAACTCCTGCCTCCTGCACCTGCCCCACCCCCCCCAGCGCCCCAATCTGATTTCCTCCCAGACTCTTCCTTCAGACAAAAGCTTCCCGGGCCAGAGGAGCTGAAGTTTGGGGAGGGGGTCAGGGTGGAGATTGCTCTCTCTTCGTGGCCCCTTTCTTTCTGTGTGGAGGTTGTCGGACCTAGTTGGTGATCCCCCTACCCCCCGCAGGGATCCCTTCCGGGCCTGGGAGACCCTCAGTGTCCTTCCCTCCCAATAAACCCACACAGGAAGTAGGGAGCCTAGAGAGACCCAGGGAACGAACGTGGATGGGGGGTGAGTCCTGGCCCTCTGTGAGGTCCACCCTCTTGCACCTCTGACACCCCCAGCCCCTCTCTCCGAAACCGGCCTTGCCTGGCCTTGTGGGACAGTGCCTGCTCCTGGACCAGCCTCCCAGGCAGTTCCCAGCAGGCCAGGGTTAATCTTTAGCCAAACACCGGGCTCCGGGGGCTCGCAGTCTCCTCACAGAGCTCCTGGCCTCCATTAGACCCCGAGGAGCCCGGCTCCAGGGGCATCAGGCCCAGCGGCCCCACGGCCCCATCCTGGGGCACAGGGACAGCTGGGATAGCGGAGCTGGGCCCTGCTCCATCCGGGTGACCTCGCAGCTGGCCCGTTTGCCCACACTGTGGGTTTGGGTGGGGTAAGGAAAGATGTGGAAGAGCCCTGAGTGCCACACCAGTTTGTCTACACCAGCCCTGTCTCTCAGGCCCCCTGGTGGAGGAGGGGTTGAGGCGGATGAGAAGGAGGAAGGCTGGGCCTCTTCTACTTCCCTCCACTCCTTCCTCCTGCAAGGGTGCCCTCTCCCGCCCCCCCTTGGCTCACAGCTGCTACACGTCCCACTCCGCCTCCTTGGCACTCAGGACCCCATTGCCCCTTTTATTACCCTAGTCCAACCCACAGGGTCAGCAAAGGGACCTCAGTTTCCAGAACAGGGTGGCCTGGGGCTTTTCTCAAAGATCCCCTTGGCTGGAGTGTTTTCACTCCCCCCCCGGGGGGCTTCCAGAACCTTCTCAACCCCAGCCACCGCCCCGCCGCCGCCGGAGAGCCCCTTCGTGTTCACTGTCCGCAGCAGCATCTTGCCAAGGCTACTTGGATGTTTTTCTACTTCCTATCCACCCACCTAATCAGCTTGTTCATGCATTCGTGCATTCATTCATTCAATACTTAAGAAGCGGGCCACTGGGCGCCTGGGTGGCTCAGTCTGTTAAGCGGCTGCCTTCAGCTCGGGTCATGATCCTGGAGTCCTGGGATCGAGTCCCGCATCGGGCTCCCTGCTCAGCGGGGAGTCTGCTTCTCCCTCTGACCCTCCCCTCTCTCATGCTGTCTGTCTCATTCTCTCTCTCAAATAAATAAATAAAATCTTTAAAAAAAAAAAAAGCGGGCCACTCCCTTTGATCCTGTGAATGTAGGGATGAGCAAGACACACAGTTTATCTGCCCCCAGGGGTCTAGACTTGAGGGTGTCAGAGGCTGAACTCTGGGCACCAGGATGGGGCCCTGGGGCCGCCGAGCCTGATGCCCCTGGAGCCGGCGACTCGGGGTCTAATGGAGGCCAGGAGCTCTGTGAGGAGGCTGTGAGCACCCTGAGGCAGGGCCTGGGTGCTACTCCGTCCCACCCTGCCGACCCCCGCATCGCTGGGCAAGAGCTCACCGTAAGCAAGTTCAAGGGAACCGGGATGCCCTCTGGGGTGAAGACAGGGGCTCAGTGCCCAGAGTGAGGCATGAAGGGGGGCAGGGTGGCCTGGGTGGGAACAGGGCAGCTGACAGAGCGGTGGTGGCTGGGCCAGGAGCAGACAAGACTGGGCAGCCTCTGGGCCTCAGCTCCATTCCCTGGGCAAACAGCGGCTGGGAGGGCCTGGGCAGTCCTTCAGAGGCCCCCAGGGGGCCTGGGTGGGGTGAGAGTGTAGGCATGAAGCCTGCCCTCCCTACTTCCTGGAGCTCTTGCTTTTGGGGGAGCTCAGCTTCCTTCAAAGGGAAAGAGGGTCTGGACTCACAACAGCCTCAGGCAGGGTGATGGGCTGGGCTAGGAGTCGGGGGAGGAGGTGGGGGCAGCAGTGAGACCTCAGGCCCTGTCGCTCCCCCTGGTTAATGTGCACCTGCCTCACCCCGCCCTGCCACTCGGGCTGGTTGGCTTCTGGGGGGCAGTGCCCTCCAGCTGGTCCCTGCCTGCTCCTGACACACAGGGCAAGTCCAGGCCCCAGCACCTCTATGGTGGCTCTGACCCTATGGTGTCCGACCTGACTTGGGAGCCACAGACTGAGACAGACACCTGGGCCTCAGGAGGAAGGTGACTCCTCCCCCAGGGCTGCCATACAAATGTTCGGGCGCCCGCAGCATGAGTGGCCTCACAGTGTCCTCTGCCTTACCCCAGGGTCCTCCGCTCCGTTGTTACCTGTGTTTTCCTCCTCATCACACAAGACTGTGTCAGCAGGACCTGGGGCCACTCGGCCACCCCATTGTTAACGCAGCCCTCCCTGCCACATCACCACCCCCGACAGGCCCAGGCCTGCCCCATGTGGCCAGCCCACTGCCCCCTGCCAGGAGTCCAAATACACCTGTTTACCTTTGGGCCTCAGCCCCGGATGGAAGTGCACCTGACTCCTGCCCACCTCTCCCCCAACCCTCATCTTCCTTCCTGCCAGCCCTCCAGAGCTCACCCCCTTTCTGCAAGTGTGGGTGCTGGGGTGGGGGTGGGGTGGAGAGCCAGCCCCGCCCTCAGCTCTGCAGGGGGTCTGGCCTGTTTGCTTCAGGTCAGCGGCAGGGAGTGGGGCTCGGGGAATCCCAGGGTTCTCCAGACACTGAGAGTCACTGGAGTGTGTGTGTGTGTGTGTGTGGCCTGTCCTGTGGGACAGGCTGTGCGGAGGCAGGGAGTGGAGGGCTCCCAAGGTCTGAGCTCCTGCCCATCCCCCATCACAGTCCCTGCTGGGGGATACCTTAGGGGAGGAGGGCGGAAAAGGTGGCATGTCAGAAGACAGAAGGCTGGCTCTTTGGGAAGGCGCTGTCCCCACACTCAAGCATGAAGTGGTTTCGGGGGCTTCTCACCTCAAAGGTGGGGATCAGAGGACGCGAGGAGCCTGCTTGGAGAGCTTGGGTCCCGGGTGCAAAGCCACAAAGAGAACGGACCACTGAGTACAACGTGGGAGGCTGGGGGTGCGGCAGTCTGCAAAATCTGAACAGGGATCTGCGGTTAGAGGGATCACGTGCATCTGCGTCAGTGTCCCCGCTCCGCGGTGGTGCTAGGCTTACGGGGGAGTGTCCTTGTTCTACGGAAATAGGCGCTAAAGTATTTAGTGCTAACAGGCGTCAGGTCTGCAACTTACTGGAAGATGGTGTGAAATCTATTTAGATTGGGATTACACTGAATTTATAAATAAATAAATATGAGATAAATGAACACCTTTGTTTAAAAAACCACCCAGCCAAGGGCCAGGGCAGGGATGGATCGGAGGGATAAGCTGCAGGTGCATGCTGTCTCCCCACTCCCTGATGCTGCGGGCTGAAGAGCGTGTGTGTGTGTGTGTGTGTGTGTGTGTGTGTGTGTGTGTGTGTGTGTGTGTGAAGCCCCGGGGCCCAGCCCCTTCAGAGCCGCCTCCCCGCTTTCGCTACACGTCGGAAGCATCTGGGGACCCTTAAAAATGCTCATGCCCGGGCCCCACCCCACCTGTCAATCCAGGGTGTACCCCCTTTGGCCAGGGCTGGAGGCTGACCCTGGGGAGCCCCTGGAGAAGGCCTCTACTGGGGACTGTGGAGAGAAAGCTGGTGGGTGGTGGGGAGAGGGAGGGAGGAGTCGCTTGGGGAGCGAAGAGAGTCTCAGCGGAGGGCAAACCTCCTCAGCCTGCTGTGGGGCGGGGGTGGCCTGGCTTTGGGCTCAGTAAGGCCCCAACCTCGCTGGCTGGCCCTGCAGTGTGCGCGCTTCTCCTGAAATATTTGGAATAATTAGCAAATGAAAGCAGCAAGTTAGCACTGGGAATGCCAGGTTGGCCAAGCGCCAGACTTGAGAGAAGGGAAAGAAAGGGGCTTCGGGAGAAAAGGGTCCGTGGAGGCTGGGCAGGATTGTGCGAGACAGGGCCCGTTTGTGCCCTGTGTGTGGGAGGGGGCTGGGTGGAGAGGTGGGCTCCAGACAAAGCTGGGGTGATGGGAGAGAAAGGTGCTGCTGGGTGTCACCCCCACACACATTTCCTGTGCCTCGGTTTCCCCCTCAGGATTCTGGTAGGCGGGTCCCTCACAGAGTGCACGGTGTGAGCGAGTGGGGAAGCAGGGTCTGGGCACCTTGACTTCCCTGGTGGTTTTCTCCTCCTCCTCCTCCAGCCTGCATTGGGCCCAGGAGGGAAGGCGCCAGGCTTGGTGAGCACGTGCCAGGCTGGGGCCCTCTGGCCTCACACCCCGTCCCTCCAGGAGAGGACCGAGGGAGGGTGGTGCTGGAGACAGGCCCGGGCTGGGAGCGAAGACTCAGGCAGGCGAGCCCGGGCAGGCCCTGGCGGTCAGAGACACGTGGGCTGAGCCCTGGGCGCGCTCGGCCCCTGTGAGTCCCCAGGACCAGGGAGGGGGCTGTGTCTTCTTTGTCGCCCACTTCCCGGGGCTGAGGGTGCCATTCTCCCCATTGTGCAGCCCCAGGCTGGAGGGGACCCCTGGGGGCTGCCTTTCAGCCCCTTTCTCCCTGGGGACACCAAAGTCATGGGGAGTTCATCACGGGACACTCTTGAGGCCTTCGGTGCTCCCCATCTTCCTCCCAGCCATTCCCCCTCCGGCGGTGAAGAGAAAGACCCCCTCCTCCCAAACTGGCCCTAAAGTTGCAAGCAGGTCCATTTTCAGATTTTTAAACATTTTATTTTTAAAAATTTTTAAATTGTAAATAACTTTCCATGAAAAAGGTTAAATTGCCCCATAGGGCAGGAGGGTGGATGTGGGACGCAGACGGAGGGGCTCCGGGTAGAGTTAGACACTGCCCCCCAGCAAGTACAGGCAGGGATGTGGGCGATCCCAGCCTTCCTGGTCCCAAAGGTTCTAGCAAGCTCTGCACCTCTCCCTGTTAAGCCTATCGCTATACTCACTACATTAGTCTGTCTGTCCTCCTCCCCACTGCAGCTCAGATGCCCCTGCCCCCAACCCCCAGAACCCCAACTCCCCGCCGCGCTCTGCCTCAGGTCCAGCTGAAAGATGAGGGATTTACACTCCCTTTCCACCCCTAGGGATGGGGCCAGGAGAAGACCCCAGAGGCCTTACAAAACCTCCTCGCCCACCAGGCTCCCCGACCTCATTCTGTCTCTGCCCTCTGCCCCTCCCCCCCAGCCCCACCCCTCCCCCACCCTTCCCCAGCTCCAGGGAGGCTTTGCCCAGAGAGGCCTCCAGGGGGTTAATTTGCTCTCACCTAATTAGCATTTGTTGTACCTGGGACCTTTCTCTGGATAGAGACCTGGGGAGGACAGCGGGAGAGGGAGAGGCGTGGAAGCTGAGGTGCCCTGGGGCGGGCCCTGTACTGTCCCTCCCCAGCTTGGCCAGGGCCCCTCCGGGTGCAGCTCCCACAGTGCAGGGCCCTGAGCCCGTCCCGGGGCTGGCAAGAGGAGGATCAATGAAACACTGTGTGTATGGGGGGGGGGGGCGGTGCTGGGGAGGCAGCAGTTCTGGACCTGGGCCCCCCCCCCCGCCCCCTTCTCAGCCTCCTGGGCCGGAATCTGAGGGCAGCCCGGGCTGGGGGCCGTGCGGCCTCATGGGGCCAGCCTCGGGAGACCCGGCCCAGCCCCTGCCTGGGCGGTAGGATGTCCAGGGGCCTGTGCTGGGGGGCAGTCTGGGCCCTGACTTGGCCACTGTCCGGAGGTGGGGCAGGGCCCGGCCTCTTACAAGAAGGCGCCCACACTGGCCCAGTCCTGCAGGTCGGCGGCCAGGGTGGCGTCCCCGGCCTCGAAGAGGGGCTCCGGGGGCAGGCAGCCACTGCCGCTCTCGTCCCAGGGGTGCTGCAGGAAGGACGTGGCCAGGAAGGTCTCGTCGAAGTCCAGGCTGTCGGCAGCCTGCTCCCCCGGAGGCCCCCAGGTAGCGGGGCAGCCGATGTGGTGGCCGTGGACGGTGAGGTCCACGTCCCCGTGCGAGGCGGGGCTCAGCGGCGGGCTCAGCTCCAGGGCCTCCAGCGCGCCCAGCTCGCCGCCCAGAGTGCCGGCCTCGAAGATGGCCTCCCAGTCAAAGTTGCCTTTGAGGGGCTCCAGCTCACCCTGCTCCTCCTGGGTCAGCAGCAGGGTGCTGGGGGCCCGCGGGACCTTGGCCACCCGTTTGGGCAGCGGCTGTTTGCGCTTATGGCCGAGCCTGCCCTCGCCCGCAGCCCAGCCCGCCTCCCCGGTGGCCTCCTCGAACTCCCGCAGCAGCTGCTGGGCCTCGGTGTTCACGGTCAGCGGCCCGGCCCACGGGGCGGCGCTGGGCTCCTGCGAGGCCTGGCGGGCGAAGGCCGGGTGGATGTGCACTGGGGGCAGCCGCCGCTTCTTGAAGGCCCCGCTCAGCAGCCGCTCGGCGTACTGGGGGTCGATGCGCCAGAAGCCCCCCTTGCCCGGCTCGTCCTTCTCCCGAGGCACTTTGATGAAGCACTTGTTCAGGGACAGGTTGTGGCGGATGGAATTCTGGGCATGGGGGAGAGGAGAGAAAGAGGTGGGCTGGGTGAGTGGGAAGGGCCAGCGATGGGCGGCAACGAGAGCTCCTGCCCACACGGGAGGAGGGACGGCCGCACTGCTCTGACCAGTGGCTCTGGGACACCAGCCACTGGGCACCGGGAGCCAGGAGTGCTGTCGGGAGCTTTTGTTCCCCGTTGCTGGGATATGTGCCTGCTCAGTCATCCGAGCCCTGAGCCGCAGGGTGGCTCGCAGTGCCACCCCGGCCTGCCCTCCCTCCCTTACCCCACCGCTTGCGGCCTCGGGCCAAAGGCCTCAGCTCCCCCAGGGCCTGGACAGCCATCTCACTTCGCCTGGGCCTGGCTGGCCCTCTCTGTTTGTGGAGTGGGTGGGTGGAGGCAGGGGTGGGGGGAGCCGGGCTAGCCAGGGTGTGAGGGTGTGTGCTCTGAGCGCGTAGGGATGAAGTGTGGGGGGATCTGAGGACTTTGCTTGTTTGTTGAGCCGGCTGCTGGCCTGGGCCCTCACCCCCATGGCCCCCTCCTCCCACCCAGGCTATGGAGGCCTCAGTTGATTATTACCCAGCCTAGAGCACAGGGCTCATTCCTGAGGCCCATTTCCTGCAGCCTGAGCTTCACAGGTTTCGGGGAGGGTGGGGGCTGGGGGTCTCTCTGCTTTCTCACTGAGGGTACAAATGGCACTTGCCCCAGAGTCAGGGCCCACGCAAATGTGGAGGAGTTTGGGACTGTGCTTCTCCAGCCTGCTCCCTGTGGGTATCCCCAGGGAAAAGTCTGGACGTTCTGGGGCCTCTGTCCCTAAGTAGCCCCTGATCCTGATGATGGCAGACTCGTGTCTGCCTGGCCTCAAATCACCATCCTGCCTTGTTCATTCCTAGGTGCATTGTCTTGTCCAAACCATGCTGGGGGATAGGGGTTTAGGGCCCAGAAGGCAGGGTGGGTGGGTGGGTCGTGCCCCCTGGAAAGGCTGGGATGTTTACATGGAGGCTTGGGCCCCTTGGCTGCTCTGTGCCAGGTTCCGGAGACTTGGAACGCGAAGCCAGTGCGGCAGGGAGAGCCCCTGTGGAAAGCACCTGGCTCAGGTAATTGTCCCCCCAGGGAGGCTGACTGAGAAGAGAGGGGAGGACAGCAGGCAGGAAACGGGGGAGGAGTTGGGGTGAGGGGCTGGGGCAGCAGCTTTACTTTAGGAAGACCCCATAGCCCTACTGGGTGGGACACAGCTGGTCTTCACACCCCATTGCCCTCCCCCAGCCAACTGAAACAACACAGGATGCAGAGCCTGGCAGGGGCGATGCTCCAGCATCCGATTCTGAGTCTGGCCTTGACAAGTGTCCTTTGGCAGGGCCGTGTCTAGGAATTCTAGGACTTGGGACAAAAATGTGTCCCTTAGTCCATCATCCTCTCTTAGGGGACCATGTCCACACACAGTCTGACCCTGGTCTCTGAGCTGGGTCTACTGGATGAGTGACAGGTGCTTTCCCCAGGAATTTCGGGGTCTGCCCCCTTTCTAAAGCCCTTTAAACATCCTCCCTCCTCCCTCTCTGAAGTCAAAGGAGGGGCAGTTCCAAGCACTAGGCTCCCTTGAGGTCCTTCCTCGATGGCCTTCCTCCCCTGGGGCCCTGGCTGCACCGAGCCTACTTGGCTTGCGGACCTGGGGACCTTAGTCCAGTCCGCCCTGGCGTGGGGAGGGAGAAGGAGAGCGGGGAGGGAGCGCCTCCCCTACCTGCCAGGTGGGATCAGCGTGGCGGAAGTAGCAGAAGTTGTCCGTGATCCACTTGTAGATGGCGGACAGGGTGATCTTGGTGGCCTTGCTGGCCTGCATGGCCATGCAGATGAGCGTGGCGTAAGAGTAAGGCGGCTTCACATTCGGGTTGGTGGCGTAGTCCACGTCGTCGGGGGGCGGGGCCTGCAACCCCGGGGGCGCGCTCCGCGACGTGCACGACGACGTGGGCTTACCCGGAGTGTGCGGCTGCCCCAGGCAGGCGGGATCGGCCGCCAGGGGGGACCCCGGAGCGGCCGAGCCCGGCACCTGGTGGTAGCCGTGGGGGTCGGTGCCCCCCGGCGGCAGGGCGGGGGCCTTGGCGTTGAGAATGGAGAATTCCTGCAGCCACTGCAGGCTGGTCAGGCTGTCATCCAGGGCGTCGGGCTCCTCCAGGCCGCCCTCCGGCCCGGCCTCCTCCGCCGCCCCTGCACCCGAGAGGCGTAGCCAGCTCTCCGCCATGTCTGCGGGGACTCTCCGAGGGGGCGGTCAACATCCACGGGCTGAGCCGGGGGGTAGCCCGCAGCGCTCTCTAGCCCGCTGACTCCCGCGGCTCCGGTTACAGGGCCTCCCGGACGCGCGCTTCCATTCCGCGACCACGGGGTCGCCTCCTCCGAATATGAATGTGGTACCTGCTGGGGAGGACCACAGCGGGAGCTGAGCACTTCCCCCTTGCCCCCGACGGGAGAGTGTGTGCGAGGGGGAGGCTCCTCTAAAATCGTCCCCGCTGCTGGCGAGGATCTTTTCTGGCCGAGGTCTGGGAAACAGAAGCTGTGCCCGGGGGTCCGACCCCCACTGGGTCCGTCTCTCTTTTCCTCTCCAAGGTTTTAGAAGCGAAAGGAGGAAGGAGGGTAGGGGCCTCTGAGGCTATCACCTTCTCCCCAAGAGCGGGAAATCACCCCCCCACACACCGCAACAAGTGGAAATGGGGCGAGGGAACCCAGGAGGGCAGTATCACCGGGAGGGAGACGGGGAGGTCGTCTGATCTTTGAAAAGAGATATTAGGATGGGGGATAACGGGGAAGGAAGGAAACAGGATAGGAGTTATGGGGGGGCGAGAAGTAAGTGTCCCCCAAACTCAGATGTCATTCCCGGGTCCACCACTTCCGTCGAGGACGGATGGGAGAGCGGGCTGGTACCGACACCCTCCCTTCCCGCGGCCGCAGCCGTCTCAGTCCCTTACCTGGCTCAGAGAGCAGCCCGGGCCAAAAGAAGGTTCTGGAAGAAGTTCCTCCCACCCCCTGCGGCTCTCTGTCCCCAGCTCGAGGGCCCCGCCAGCGCTTCTTGTCGCCCCCCCGCCCGACGGCGCCTCTCTGAGCGCCGGTGGCCCCCGGACCGGCATTAAGTAGCCGCTGCAAAGGCTTCTTCTGCTGCCATGGCGACGCCCCGCCCCCATAAACAGCTTCCGCTGCTGCTATTGGTCAGCACGTTTCCAAGGAGACCGCGGGCCCTAGCCACTCTCTCTGGCGGTAACTCTCCTGGAACTCCCTCCTTCTGCCGCCCTCTCCCGCGCCACCCAGCCCCCTACCCGCCACCGCGTCCCCGCTCCGCGCATTCCCGCTCGAGGGCCCCGCGCAGGGCTCGGAGAAGCGCTCGGTCCCGCCCGAGGCCCCGGGCACGCCGGGGAGCCGTTCGCCCCGGCCGCCGCTCTCCTGCCCTCGCTCCCTTCCGGTCCCGGCTGCTCCGGGGCGTTGGCGGCTCCGCGGGGGCCCAGGCTGGGAGCGGGCTCGGGCACCGTGTGCTTAGGGTTTCCTTTCCTCTCTTCTGGGCTCACGTTTCTGTGCCCTCTCCCACCCTCCCCACCCTGAGCGTCGTCTCGGTGCCCGCAGGCAGGTCCGACTCTCCGATGCCACCTGCCGCTCAGGTCCCGGCTGCACCGATCCCAGACGCCCCGCGGCGGGTAGGGTTTCCCGGTAAGCGGCTCCCTCCCCTCCCCTGTACTCTGCAAGGTTCCCGGAAGCTGACTTTCCAGAGGCTTCTGCGGAGGGGCTCTCCCTCCTTTTCAGATAGCTGAGGAAACGGAGCCGGTGAGTGAAACTCAAGAGAAGCCACGACTCGCTGAATTCTCCTCGCAGGGTCATTTGCCTCGTTAGTGTCACCAACTTTTAAGTGGCAGGGACTAGGGGTGGGGGGACACCAGGGGCTTCCTCGTCCCTTCCCCTGGCCTCCCTCCTCCCACCAGCTTTCCTGCTCTCCAATTATTGAGGAGCTGCAGTGGTGGAAGTTCTCCGGTTTAAGGGTGAGGGTGGGGTGCGGGCTCCTCACTCAGGCCTCTGCCCAGAAGCAGGAGGGCAGGGGTGGGAAGCCTGTGCCCACAGGGTGGCACGTCAGTGTCCACCTCCTACCCCGGAGCATGTCTTTCCCTACCCCATGCCCTCTCCCACTCCTCCACTTCTAGATCCTCTTGAATAAAAATATTTGAGCACTGGACAAAGTCAGAGATTTTCACAAATAAGCCAAGGGCACAATTAACAGCTCTCCTTCCCTTGTAAACAGTTTTATTCGTTTTTAAGAATCATGCAGCAATCCATAAATATTGCATCCTTGACGTCCCCACTGTAGTGTGCCCATGAGTGTACCCACGAGTGGGAGGGGGTACACGGATGGTACCAACAGTCCACACACACACACACACGTGCACACACCAGGTGTGCAGGTCCTAAAGCGAAGTGATCAACCAGCATGCCAAGATCAGGCGGGCAGGACACGAACTCTCCCCAGGTGAGACGGCTCAAAGTGTGTGGGTCTGTGCCCAGGAGATGCCCCAGAGTTTATGTGGGCATAAACTCTGGTGTGTGGAACTGGGTGAGGAAGGGAAAAAGGCTCTGGATCACCACACCACCTGGAGGCCACGGGAGAGCTCAGACCTCTGGCGGGAGTTGGCGGGAGAAGCCACAGGCCTCCAGACAGTCTGTGCCCTCAAGTGAAGAGCCAGGCCCCCTCCCGTTCTCTCTGGGTCAATTGCTCAGAACATGACTGTCTCCAGATGAGGGACTGGGGCAGTAGGGTTGGCAGCTGCCCTGTTCCCTGATCAGGCTGACTAAAGAGCAGCTCCTTTGGATGGGGTATTTCTGCTTGCCTAAGAGCCAAATAAGAACAAAGAGGGGAGAGGGGGAGGGGAAGAGAGAGAGAGAAAGATGGAAAGCTCGGTCTGAGAAACAGGGGTGAAAGGGCCATTTCTAACCCAGGCATGTCTTGATTATGGAACCAAGGCCTTGAAGAATCTTTGTTGAGCCTCTTGCTGGGGGGAGGACCCAGCATGTGCTTCAGGAAGGACACAGGCTGGTCCTCCTCAGAAGAGGGTGATAATGGTTTCCCCTCAGGGTTCCTGGCCACTGTGGCTACTGTTTACCTGCATCTCTTTCATCTCGGTAACGCCACACTGTGAATACGAGGCTGTGTGCCACCACCCCAGGCTAAGGGAAGCTCCCCATTCCCTGGGGCTTAAACTTCAAGGACATCAGGAAGTGGGGTTATTGCTCCAATGTCAAACACACAAGGGGCTGTAAGAATATTGGGGGAAAGAAAGGACAAGGAGTGGGGCCTGAAGCAGCAGAGTCCATGGCAGGCCCTCGGAGAGGGGGACATGGGGACTCAGGACAGAAGCTTCGATGCAGGCTTGGTTCATGTCACGTCTGTCAGGACAACAGGCCTTCCCCCAACCAGGGCAGGACCTAAGCCATAACCACAAGGCCTGACAGTGCAAAGAAGCTACACAGAAGGTGCGAAGGATTCCCTGGGCACCGGGCTCTCTTTGGGGTGTTGGGAACGGCCCTGAAAAAACTCTTTCAGGTAACGATTCCAAATATGAAGACAGGCCATCATGATGGGCAGAGCTTAAGGCTCCACGGCATCTCAGCCTCACAAATGGCCGTATGTGACCTTGCTTCCCTATTTCATGCTCCACTAAAAGACCACCTTTCCCCAAAGCCAGTGGACAACACATCTGTCCAAGAACTAGGTGGAACCCACTGGCAACACCAGTGTTGAGAGAGGAGGAGTAACTCCTCGCTGTTTCAGACTTTTGTCTACTTGCCTTACACGGGGCTGAGGAGGGCTGGGGGGCACAGGATTTGAACAGTATCTCTGAATCTCTAAAGAGCCTGGGGAAGGAGTACCTCCCCATCCCCCCACCCGCCAGGCTCAGCAGATCTGGAAGGCAGGGGAGGGAAACCCGTGGGGTGGGGAGGCTCCCCCATCACCGCTAGCCCCAGCTCGGCAGCGTGCTCCTCCTCCTTTGGGACTCCTGGGCTCCAACTTGAGAATCACTGCTCAACCCCCTCCCTCTGCCTATTTCTTCAACTATTCACAAGAAGGGGTGGAGACAGGGATGATAGGTGTTAAGAATGCCACCTGACGGGGTGCAGTGATGAAATGTGAGAATATAGGACAGCTAACAACACAGTGCCTGGCAGACAGAAGTGGCCAAAAATGTGTTTTTTGAAAAGTCACCTTAGGATGGCGTCCCAGGCCTTCATGAATGCACCTGACCATGAATAACCTTCTTAAGGGTAATCATGTAACTAGGGGATTCTCAGATCCAAGGCCTCCTTCCTAAGCAGACAGACACATGAGGCCCAGGACACTAGCTCTGTGACCAGAAGCAAGAACTGTTTTTTTCAACCAACTTTTTGGTTGCCACCGTTTCTCATCCTTGAGAAAGGAGCTCCTAATGCTTTTTGAGGGAAACTTGGCTTAGAGTGCAAAATGGCTTTCCCTTCTCACAGGAGCCATCCCCCAACCCCACCCCAAAGTGGAGGGTTCAAATTGCTTATGATGTTCCAGAGACAAGAAAATGCCAGATGGGTGTTTGTAATGAAACTGCCAAAACTCCAGGTCCTCTTGGTACGCCCCCTAAGGAGAAAAAGATGAGAAACAACCAGCCTGTGGATCTCGGCTCCACCTGAAGATCAAGATAGGGTGGATACATTCCAGAGAGTCTCTGCAAAGGGTCCCATGAGCAGCAGTTCATTGAGAGGCTCCAGCCCACAAGGAGAGAGGAGGCTTCGAGTTCCTGCTGGTAGGGGAAGGGTCATGGTTATGGAGGAGACCGGGCTGGGAGCAGGAGCAGGTGGCTTCCACGTCCAGCTTTCATCTGGATGCAGTCTTCATGGTCTCACTGAGGACGCCCAGGAGACCAGCAGTCCCGTGAGGCCAGGATGGAAGGTGGGGGCAGGAGGGAGCCCAGGTGCACGGGCTGGGGCTCTCAGACGGCCAAAGGACCCCACACACAGGGCCTGTCCTCGGGGTCCTCCAGGCTGCCGGATGATAAGCGCCGGCGCTGTGCGTTCCGACGACTGACAACGTTGTCATCGGCCTGCCAGGTGCCTGGAGTGGAGAGAAGGAAGGGTATAGAAGCCGATCTCTGGCCGGGTCCAGACGGCCTCTCCAGCGGGACAGCCCAGGAGTTCGGCACGGAGTCTAGCAGGGTGCATGTTATCTGAAACTCCCGTGCGTGTGCACGGGCCACAGCGAGGGAGAGAGAATTGGGCGCGGTGGGCGCCTTGGGGGCAGGGGACTGCTCCTGTCCTAGCGGGCTAAGTACAGTCATGGCCACTGTGGAGACTATGGACGGAGAGGAACATGCAGGGTAGCTCTTGTTCTGTGAACTTGCCCTGCAATCCACTTCCGTGTCTTTGTTTAAGTTTGCCTGTATGTTATGGTGGACAGGACAAAGAAACCAGGTGTAGCTGAGGTTTCGCCAGGGCAGGAAGCAGTGGACGAGCGAGAAGAGCGTGTTAATGTGGGTCTGGTGTCAGTGTTTGCTGTGGGGGCTAGTAGCCCAGCAGGGTGCCAGGGACAGAAGGGCATGGGGGTGGGGAGCCGATGTGATGTCTGCAGCACCCCTCTTGCACACCTGGGGCTGTTCATCCCCTCCTGCCCCTAGCAGCCTGCTGAGGTCACCGTCAACCCCGGGAGACACCAGCCCGAGAGCTCTGGGATCCCCCAGGCAGCACGCACTAAACTTCTCATCCTCCCCCAAATCCGTCGCCACTCCTGCACGATCAGAACCGGCTGCTGGGGCCGGAAGCCCATTTTGGCTCCCCTGTCCTTGGTGCTCTGGATTTAATCCATCCCTGCCTCCTGTTTGTTCGCCTGTGGTCAGAAAACCTGGGCTTCACTCCTGGGTCCTGACTGCCTGGCTGCATGCTCCTGGGCAGCTCACTTCACTGGGAGCCTTGGTTCTCCCACCCATCAAATGGGGGCTGAGTGCTCTCCTCACAGGACTGACTCATAGGGTGTGCTCAACAAGCAGCCCCCACCCTTATCAGGCCACCCTCATCTCTCCCGGGATCTCCCCTCAACTGTCTTCCTGGCCCAGACAGGCTCATCCAATCCAGTGCAGCGCGAACCACCCCCCCCCAAGAGACAGAGGCTCCGGGTGAAGACCTAACTCCATGGGGTCCCCCGGCCCTCCCTGCGGCCTTCCCCGCAGCCCTCCGGAGCTGCACCTCTGCGCGGCCCGCCTTCATGAGGACCCCCAGCCCGGTGAGGCACGCTTGCTCCACGGTGCCCCCCAACCTGTCGCACCGCCACAGTGCGCATCTCACAGTGCGAGGGAATCGGGAACCCCTGCCCTCCTCCGGGGCAGGCCTGGCCCCTCAGAGGACTCCTGCAGGGGACAGACCCGGCTGCTCGGGTGCACAGGGAGGGCCCGAGGCTCACTGTGCTCGTGTTTGAGGGGGCTGCTCTCCAACGTCTGGGGTCAGCCTCACACTAGGGCCAGCCCAAGCCCCTCTAATGGTCTGAACACTAGGATTAAGTAGGTATAAACTGCTTATTTACCGTAAGGGTCCTGGTGTGATAATCCATCCTAAGGCTCTAATAGTCTGTGGAGGTGGGCCCCCAGGAAGAGAAGTGGGCGAAACAGAAAATTCGTAGGTATCTCTCACACCCAGATGGAATTTGGAGATTTCTCTTCCCTGGAGTCTGGGACATGGGTCAAAAGTGCTTTCTCCTCTAAGGATGGTGCTCAAGTGTGACAGGACAAAGAGAAGGCAAGATTGCCCTTTAGGTTAGGAACCCCCAAAACGCAATGAGCTGTTCGTTCACTTATAGAATTTGGTAGATGTCATACCTAGTCCTCAATGTTTATGGGGCAGGACTCCGGAACGGCGGCTGTTTAGTGGGAGAGACCAAAAGCAAACGGTGAACAAGAGAGAAGACACACACGCACACATTACAATCCACGCCGCCGCCACCAACCAGCTCGCCACGGGACGCCGGACCGACAGGCTGTCCTGACTCTGAATTCACAGGAGTGCTTGCCACCAACTCCACCACTCTAGGAGCCTTAGCCAGGGCTGAAAACCGTTCCTTCTGGAATAGCCTCAAGACTAGAGCTCCAGCATCTGTTCTCCCGGGCTTCTTGATCCACTCGGGGGCGAGGCGGAGGTTGAGCAGCGATAACGAGGTGCCCTCCCCCCTGCACGGGATGTGATGGGCCCTCAGCAAAACCCTGCTAGGGCTCTCCTGCGGCCCCGTGCAGCCCTCCAGCCAGACACTGGAGCTTGGTGACTGAAATCCTCCGTGGAGGTAGATCAAGGTGCCTTCCCTGCAAGTCCCATCTAGAGGAGGAGAAATGGGCGAGCAGAGAGACCTCTAGAGGTAGATTTGGGGAGCATATTTAGGGGAATTCCGCACACTCCTTTCCTGCCTCTACCAAGCCACTGATTAGATGTAAGCGCGAGAATAGTGTGATTGTCTCAAAGAGTTTCCAGTGGAAAGAGAAACCGAATTCAGATTTTCCCTTCGTGTCTATGAAGTGTAAACTTTCCTAGCAGCACCTCCCTCTCAGGTTGTGAGGCTTGAAGAGAGGAGTGACCTGAATTTCAGGTTTCTGTAGGTATTGCTCCGTTTCACTGGGTACGTCCACTCCTGCACAATGAGGTCATTTAAAAATATATTTCTATTTCCACCAACAAACCCAAATGAGTCTTGCTTTATTTTCTCCATCACATACACTACCCAGAATCTGTTCACAGACTCATCACTGGTGCCCTGGCCCCTGCTGCTGCTTGTGTGCTACTCCATCCGATTCCTTGGAACCACATCTACTTAGCCTGGCTTCACAATTCTAACCTGCTCACCACCTGCACCTGTCAACTTCGACTTCCGTCCTTTGAGACCTTTGAGAACAATCTCAGAACACGCCACCCCCTTGGTCTTGGGGCCCAAGAAGGCTCAGAAGCTTCTTAGGGGAAGAAGGGCTGGTGGGACATGGGCGCCCTCCCAGGGGCACCCCCATGAGTGCGATGAGAGTGGTGAGGATGGGGATCCGCGTGGTTTTCATCATCAGCTGGGTCTCCCGGCAGAGCGTGCGTGAGCATGGGGAGGACAGCATGTGGTGCAGGGGAGAGCATGGGAGGCTCCCCGCGGCTCTGCTTCTAGAAACTCAGCCCTCCATAAAGGGAGCAGTGCCACTTGGAGAGGGAAACAGACTCAAGCAGAGACCGAGTGCCTGAGAAGGTGTCCTGACGGCTGCAGAACATGGAGCCAAGCCAGCCCGCGGGCGTCTCAGTCACAGGATGGAAGTGTGAACTTAAGAGCTGAGCATGAGGAGGCCTATTTATTCCACGGGACCTACCGCAGTGGATACTCCTGTTATTAACCCAACAGATGCTTCCCGAGAGGTCCCCATCCCACTGCTACCAGTGTGATGCTAACAGCAGAACCAGAGAAACATTTTACCAAGAAAGCAGACATGTTTCCCTCTCCCCTAAGAGCCCTTGTGACCTCTGGGGAGGGGACAAGGGGACACCTCAAGTGCTTCTACCTGAGTTGCTCTCCCAACAGGCGTCACAGGCATTTGGTTGCACGACTGGCCTGAACTGTGAACCTAGTCTCGTCTCAGCCCGCTGGCTCTTGAGAGCACCATAAGGGACCCCGGGGTCCTTTCCTCTTCCCATAAGCAATCCCGTAAGTGGAATAAATATCAACAAGCAGGTTGGCCAGAGGGGGTCAGGGGCAGGAGGAAGCAGAAAGAACAAGCTCCGTTTCCACCAGCATGGCCTAAAACAGTTCCCGGCAGCTCCCTCTGCCAAAAAACGGGGGTGGGTGGGGGCACCCCTCGAGGGAGGCAGGAGCCTAGCCAAAGGATGGCTGCTAGAGAGCGGCCACAGACACAGGGCAGAGGACAGAGATGTCATCTGTCCCGCCTAGTGACACGGGATGCCAATTCAAATCCTTCTCGTAATGCTTGCCACAGAAGCATCCCCATGTTTTGTGGAGCAGGGATTAATTTATCTTTGCAAATATTTTTTCTCAGAGAATCTATCGAATGAATGCAGGCCCTTGCCAGTTAGGACTGGAGACGTAAGCAGGAGCCTCTGGGATGTGCACACGCCCAGCAAGCGTGGTGTCGGACACAGCGTGGCCGGGGGCGGGGGGGCGGGAGGGGACAGTGCTGGCGCAGTGAACATGAACTTCCACACGAAGTCTACGTAACAGAAATGAGCTTCAAAAGAAACAAACCAGACAGACAGATTTACGTTTGGCAAAAAGACGTGAAAAACAAATGGACAGACGGAAGCGAGGTGAGGAGTGGGAAGGCAGGAAGTGACGTGTGCCCGGGCCCCACAGCTCCAGTCCAGGCCCGACTGGGTCCACGCTCCCTCCTCCACCAGCAGGCGGGAGAAGCAGGAGGACTGACATGGCATCTTTTGGCCTCACTGAACGTCAAGAGTCCTGGGCAGTATCTTCAGGACACACTAAATAGAAAACAACCGGAGAGAGGCCTTTGAAAGGCTGGAGAAAGCATCTTCTGGGAATCACGGCTTCTGGGCCACCAGCCTGTGTGGGGCCAGGCGTGAGAGGCCTGGTGTCTCTCACAGGCTGATGGAGGGTGGCCGCCTGCACCGCTCCAAAGCCTCTAGCCGCTTCGCTGAGCGAGTAAAGCACTGGACCCACGATGTGACGTGGCTGTTCTGAGTTCAAATAAGTCTTCATTTCAGGGGATCTTGAAGGGATTACAGACACCACAACGTGGAGGACAATCTCTGCTGTGAGGGCGGTTTTGACCTAGTCCACCTGGGCAAGACTTGGCTTCAGAGAAGCAGTTCGTGGAGCCCTTGAACGAGCACATAGACTAGAAGGAGGTGAGTGCTCACAGTGTGATTAGCATGGTTCCTGCGTAAGAAGTTATCCCAGGTTCAGCTTAGTATCAGGAGAAGGGACAAGGGGCATGTCGATAGTCCTGACCAAATTTAAAGTTAGGGCTCCAGGGAGCATAGTCATCCTCGACCCCTGACCTCCAAGTATAGTAAGTACAATGCGACTGGTAACCCAAAGCTCACTGGCTCAGAGAGCCATGTGCTAATCGAAACCACGTCGGCTTTCAAATTCCTCCCTGCTCCTAACTAAACAAATTCCTTCCGAGGAGCTAGGGATCGGATCCCCTTTTCAAGGACTCAGGCTATCTTTCTAAGACCTTCTCAGAGAGGCAGGGTCTGCCTCAAACTTCCTGTTGATGAAAACAAGACCAGGCCACCTGCCATGGGACACGCCCCCCAGGATCGGGGTGGAGGGCGGCGAAGTCAGGCCAGTTCGGAAGGAGAGGGGGTTTTACTCCTGTCTTCCTGTCCTAACAGTCTTGCTCAGAGCAGGGTTTGCTGGCTGCACAAAGTTCAAGGACTCTCCCGAGGCCTCCTCACTTCCTTCCAGCATCTGGCTTCCAGCGTCCTAGCACAGCCCAGGCCTTCTTGCAGGAAGGGCAGGGCAGGAGGTGGGTGTCCCAGGGTGAGAGCAGGGGTGCGAGCAGGGGAGCGTCTCCCACCAAGTTCATGTTCAGCAGACTGCCACTCACCGGGTAAGCAGACCTCAGGGCACAGCTTATTGTCCAGTGCTTTCACGCTGGCGATGCCAAAGTCATTGTTATTGTCACACTCCATACCTAGAAATGCGCATGTCCTCTGGCCTGTAACGGAGTTAACGCAGTTAGAGAGGGGCTGGCTGTATTTGTTCTCTGCTTTGCTGTCCTTAAAAAAAAAAAAAAAATCTTAAGGATGGAGACAAAAAAATCAAATCATATGTTAAAAAAAAGACAGTAATTAAGTGGGTAAAGAGTGGACAATAAAGGAATCAAACTGCGTGGGCCTGTCTGTGTTTTTGCCCTGTCCTGCCCTGTCTCCTGAACTGGCCCCTTCCCAGCAGGTGGGGGAGACCACTGGAGGGCTGCGGGACGTGGGCTCCACAGAGAGCCGCACAGGGGGCGTGGAGAGAGGCTGCCCCTGCTCCTGCCTGCGTCTGTCGGGGCCCGTCGGGTGTTTATGACCGCAAGGCTCTGTAAAATGATAAATACATAAAACAAAAACTAAAGGTCTCAGGTTCCATAATTTTGCATATTAGTCAGGATCACCACCTTCACAAAATTATGTTTTATTTTCCTATGAAACTTAGTTTGTTATTCTGAGTGTGTTTTAAGGGTCTGAGCACAAACCTACGGACATGTAAAGGGAAGGGGAAGGTTTCAGATGTTATTTTTCCTAGCTTCCCCCACGCCTCCGGTCTTCTCTTGATGAAAGGGAGAGGAAAAAACATAAATCCATTGTGTGGGCTCTGGAATGTCAGGCGGAAACCACCCGCCACCCTGCATTTTTCAGAAGCGAACATTCTATGGGGGGGAAGCGATCACAGAGGGTGAGACTTGGGAACCTCGAGGACTGAAGGCATCAACCAAGTGGAAAAAGCGCCCGACCCCGTCTTGGGTTGGCGTGCAAGTGTGGCCGAGGCGCAGCCTTGGCGGCCAGGCCCTCCTTCGGGGCGACTGGGTCAGGCGGGAGTGGTCAGGCCAGCATGCACACCCCTCAACTCCCCAAGCGACGGCCAGCGCTAAAGCAGAAGCAACGAGGATGACATCTGCGTCCAGGCTGGGGTCCAGGTGTGCTGTGGAGGTGCCCTGCTGCGGGAGGCCCCTCAGAGCAGCACAGGACAGAGATGCTGGCTCCCGGAGCCGGGGCGATTCCATTCCCAGGGGACTCTCCCCGCCCCCACCTCCTCTTCCCACTTCCTTGCTCTGGAGATCATTCCTTCTCTCCCAGCCTTCCTGGACACAAAACACTTCCATCTGAAGATATAATGGAGGCCTGAGTTACAGTAAAGAGAGTCATTACAGCAGCCTACAGATCCTTGTCTACGCTGAGCTGCAGGTGTCGGACTCTTTCTCACACCTTCTCTGTGCCCGCTGGCCCCTAAGGTCTCTCTGCTACCGAAACATCAGCCATCTTCTTTGCTAACGCAGAACCAAGCCAACTGCCTGACAGGCCTTTCTCCCAAGTGGAGGAAACCGTTTTACTGCTGCTGCTAAACATCAGAGCCGCCAGAGCAGCTCTGTGGACCCGGCCGAAAAGTGGAAGCGGGAAGGAAGGTGACGGGGGCTGCCCAAGAAGCTTCAGAACCTAGTCCACGCAGATACAGAGCTCCCCGTGTGCCTTCTGCAGCAGCTTCGTCCTGACGTCCTTGGCGCTGAGGCCTTGAAAGAGCCAAGAAGACCACTGTGGTCCTCGAATACTCTGCTTGCTCTGCTATTCCATCAGGAAGACAAGCCTTCCCCAACAGCCACACAACTGAGTGGAGCCACCGAGTCATACCAGTGCCCCTTTCTGTACCCTTTAAAGATCACCCAGGAAAGGAATCTAATGAGAGGGAGCAAAAGACCAGGTCTTTTACCATCTTCCTGTGTGGGCGATCCATCCTCTTCCTCTATAACATCATTTCCCTAGGACAGAAGGAAGGTGCTATGAGTCTATAAAAGCAGTGAAGTGAATATATTGATCGGCTGAAGACAGAAGTAACTGGCCTAACGTATCTCACTCCAGGGCCTTCGTCAATAGCACACATTTCCCATCGTGGCTGAGAAGCCTAGGAGGCCTGGCAGAGACAGATTTTGCTTGGGGAGGCATGGTCTGCCCACAGGGACTAGGTCTGAGCCCCATTACAGACGTACCCAGGGAATGTCAGGATTAGCCTTGGTAACAGTTTAGCTCATACTGTCTCTTGAAGGTGGAAATAAACGTTGTCAAATGAAGAAGCAAACAGTAAGATCATAAAACTTCCAGAAATTCCTTAGGATCCCAAACCCTATCCAGATACTCCCATGAGAGCATCTGGCTCAAGAAAAAGTTCTAGTGCCCTCACTGTGACCTGGGCATTTCATGCACTTCCTGAGCACCTCCGTCAGGGCATTCTATGCTGAACCTTAATCCTGTCCCCACCACCTGCCATGGGGCTCCTGGATGAGTAAACAGTTTATTTATATTTTAGTAATCTCTATACCCAACGTGGGGCTCGAACTTACAACCCTGAGATCAAGAGTTGCATGCTCTTCTGACTGAGCCAGCCAGGCGCCCCTGGATGAGGATATATAGTCGGGGCGGGGGGACAGGGGGAGGCTAAAACCAGGTCACTGGGGTCTTCATGTCTCCCAGTGCCAGGAAGTTCCTGCACCGCAGTCATTCTGTGTAAATCCTAAGTGAACGAAGGACGACCACATCCTCAGGTCTAGGGTCTGGCCGGGAAGAGTTCCCTCTAGGACTCCCTCCAGGACG
This sequence comes from Leptonychotes weddellii, assembly GCF_054177405.1. Taxonomy (NCBI): domain Eukaryota; kingdom Metazoa; phylum Chordata; class Mammalia; order Carnivora; family Phocidae; genus Leptonychotes; species Leptonychotes weddellii. The sequence goes on along the minus strand of NC_138383.1, from coordinate 4,977,488 downwards.
CCTGTTACACGCGACCATTGTGCTGTGCTAAGGGACAGTCCGCTGACCAGCACGCACAGCCACTCTTCCCTCTACCCCACACCCCACCCCTAACTGAGCCAAACACGCCCCCTCGGAAGGCTTCTTCCAGAACAGCCCCCGTCCCATCGCACCCCCCCGCCAGCGCCAACAGTCCCTCTGAGGGGAGGGAGCCCTGCCACCCGCTACCGTGGTACCTCTGCGTCCTGCTCTTCGGCGGCCAGGCCCATGAAGCTGCTGTCTGCAGACCGTGTGGGCATCACCTGCCAAAGAGCAGCAGAAATCAAGGCCCGGACACCACTGCTCTCCCACCCGGCCCGCCGGCAAACCCAAACCAGGTCCTTGGGACAGACGTGGCACCAGACGGAGGAGTCAGGCGTGAGGGAGGCTTTGACTCAACGGCCCCACCTTGTTTTCCATGGCACTCCTTCCCAGCACAGCGGGCGACCTGGCAGGGATCCCTGGCAGGCCCTGGGTTGAGCTACTCTGGACGCGTGTGCAGAGCACAGAGCAGCAGAGACAATGCCCCCTCATCCCTCCCCTACCTCTCCTTCTGAGGGGGCCCTGCTGGCGGCCCGCGGCGAGGGGAGCGCCTCTTCCTCAGTGCCAGGGGCAATGTAGGAGCCGGACATGGAGGAGAGCGTGTCGGTGCTGATCTGGGAGTGCTGGCTCTGGGAGGACACCATGGACATGACCGACTGGGCCAGACTGCTGCTGGCAGGGTCTGCGGAGCCAGGGGAGGAAGGAAGGAGATGGGAGGTCAGGCATGGCTTCTGGGAGCAAACCGAGGAGCAGAGCGGCCTCCCTGTGCTCACGCAGCGGGGACGACAGTGGCCTCGTCACAGCCTCATCGACAAAGGTTTAGGTTTCAGGTCTTCCGAGGTTCTGCTCCTTCACATTTTAGAGCTCAGAACCCAACCCAGGGAGCAAGGATCTGCTTGTCCCTGAGTCAGCGTTCAAGGAGCCCATGACAGCAGGGCCGGGGGTGAGATGAGCCCTCCCCGCAGTCGGCAGCAGGACCCCCCGGCCTCTGAGAGGGGCCTGGTTTTCACGCAGCTTAGGTATCAACCTGCCGGCCCGAGTCCCTCTGGAGGGGCTGTCGGGAGCGCCGAGGACTGGGCCGAGCAGAACAACGTGAAATCGCTCCCGCTCCCTCGTGTACCTTCTGGGGAGGAGATCGTGGAAGAGAGAGGCGTCCCCGTGCAAGATGACTGGTCGATAGCTCCCGAGGATGACAGGGTAAGATTCTCACTTTCTGGGGTTACACCACATTCCTGGAGGGAACGGAGGAAGGGTGTGAGGGCCAGGGGCCCGGGGAAGGAGGGAGCACCGGGAGGGCCGAGGGCCCCAGTGTCAGGAGGCTCTGTGCGGAGCAGGGGCAGTTTCTCCCCGCAGCCCTGGGCTGGAAGGGCTGCCTCCCAGGGGAGGTGCCGACTTCAGTCAGCACATCCTGCCGGAGGCTCAGCATCTGCTCGGGCCATACAAAGGCTGGAGCTCAGGTGACATGGGAACACCCCGGGTTTCCCAGGACTAGAAACTGCTTTCCTTCTGAAGAACACAAAACCAGCAGAGGCCTCACGGCCTGCGACGCGGCCCCACTTGGATATCGGGTTAGTTCCAGCTCTACGATCCTCGCACAAACACCCCGTTTGCCTCCCACCCCCCTCCGGACACCCAGCTAGCAGCCCCCTGCGCTAGTACCCTCACCCCGTCCCGGGCAGATGGGGGTTCTGTCCCCACCCCCTTTTCTCCACGAGTTCTGTGGTTTTGTTTTTTTTTAAAGTAAGCTCCACACCCAACGTGGGGCTTGAACTCATGACCCTGAGATCAGGCGTCGCTAGCTGCACCAACCGAGGCGGCCAGGCGCCCCAAGGAGTTCTGTTTTTATTGGACTTCAGGCACTCCGTCCTGCCTGAGCCAGGGAGGCCTGCCGAGGGCTCAGCTGCTCTCTGGGAGCCCGGTCTGCAACTGCGTGGGCCATGCTCTCCCATACCCCTGGCCTGCTCAGCGCCCCAGCTTTGGCTCTGGGCCTTTGCATGGACTGCCCCACCACCTAGAATGCTTCTCTTGCCTTTCTCTACGAGTCTAAAAAACGCCAAGATCCAGCTTACATGCTACTCCTCCAGCACACCTCCCTGGTCTTCTCCACTTAACATAATCTCTCATGTCTCTGCCACCGCACCGTACTGTCCCTGCTCTGGGGGAGCTCTCTATAGTTCATGTTCATTCATTCTCTATAGTTAAGACTCATTCACTCGAGGGCGCCTGGGTGGCTCAGTCGGTTGGGCATCTGACTCTTGGTTTTGGCTCAGGTCATGACCTCATGGGCTGCGGAATGGGTGCCGTGTCAGGCTCTGCGCTCGGCAGAGATTCTCTCCCTCTGCTCCTCCCCCTACTTGAGCATGTGCGCGCGCGTGCTCTCTCTCTCACAAGTAAATAAATAAATCTTCAAAGAAAAAGCATCATTCATCCACCCGACAAATACGTACTGAACAACTATGTGCTAGACACAGTGCTGTAAACTGTGTGCATGTCCTGTCCCCAACTAGACCCCGAGGACCCAAGGTCAGGGACCGCTTTATCAACTTCGCCTGTTGCAGTTCACCTAGCTCACTGCCGTACAAAGAGCAGGTGTCATAAGCCTGCTAAATAGAGCCCGTGGGGCTCACGGGCAGCACCCCACCACACTGGGCTCCCAGCGCACCTCGGCCAGGCTCTGCAGCCACTGTCCCTATGTCTGGAACCCGCCTTCCTCAGACGTTGGCACACTCTCACCTCCTTCCATCTCTGTCCACAGACTATTCTTTAAAGACAGCAACCCCCTCCTCTAGCCTCGAGCTCCCTCTCTCCCCTATCTGACACACTGATCCACAGCCAGTTTTTACTGCCCTGGTGTCCATCCCAACCCCAATATCAAGACAACCCCAATATCAAGACAACCCCAATATCAGCACCCCAAAGGCGAGGACTTTTGTCGTCTCCTTACTGCTACTGTTCTCAGCGTACAGAACGGCGCCTGGCACCTAACACAGGCTCAATATATTGTTGAAAGGAGGAACGGAAGGAAACCTTGGCCTGAGGAGCGAATGAAAGCGCATGGACCTGGAGAGGCTGGTGGGACAAAAGTACCTGCAGGTCCAAGAAACGGAGAACGAGATTACCTCTTCCAGATGCTGGGCTGAAGGCCTCTGAGAGAGCGGGGTCTCTGACTCACTGCAAGAACGCTCATCTTCCTCTTCATGCAACACGGAAGAATTCTGGGACACAGACCTGCAAAAGTCCAGAGAGAGGAGCATCTGAAGCCAGTGTCCATGTAAAGAATGGAACTGGCCTGCACTCCCGTTAGCCAGACTCCACAGGAAGAAGAAGGCCCAGAGGGAAGGGGAGGGGAGGGGCGGATCCTAGGTCTTAAGAAGGAGGATGGAGGTGGGAAAGAGCCCTCTGGAGGGACTGAGAGCCCTTCTGGGTGTCAGAAAATCTCCACTTTACCTTTAACTCCTTCAATAACTCGTGTCCGAACCAGGAAAAAACCACTGACATTTTTAGGGTCTCAATTATTTTTATCTATAAAATATGCTCCTTACTCTGCCACAGAAAGCTTCTCATGGCTGGTGCCTAGTTGGGTTTAAATGCCTAAGAGGTACAGGTACAGATCATAATGTCCTTCAGTCTTTAGACTATGCTCCCCATGGGCCTCACTGACCCCAGGGATGTCCTCTTCCCCATACCCCGTCCCCCTACCAAAAACACACAAGATGTGCCTGTCTGGATTCTCCTAAGTACCCACATGCCACCTTATTTCCGCCCCCTAAGGAGTGGGATAACCTGCATGAGTGTTAGCCCCAGGTCTTCCGTGAAACGAAGAGCTCTGGGAACAGCCCAAAGGGTCTACCCTGCCCTGGGGACCCAGGACATGAGCCAGTACTGAGGAGGGGAAAGATGGAGTGAAAGCATATCACCAGGGACCCCAGGGTCAACACGGTTGAGCACCAACCACTCACTTGGAAAGACTCTTTTTGAGCTTGATTCCTTGGCTGCTGCAGTCAGACAGGCGGTCGAGCGGGGAGAGTGTCCTGCCAGGGGGCAGGTGGCCATCGCTGCCGTAGGAGGGCAGCATTCCTGACAGATGGCCATCTCCAAGCACGTGGAGGGCTGGGACCGCTGGGGACGGGGTGAGGGGCCCATTGAGGGCTTCCAGAAGAGACACCACTTCATAGCCTGGCGGAATGTTCTCTGAGGACTAGGGCAATCAGAGACGGGTTGAAAAATTAATTAAGTACTCTTTGTTTTATGGCATGATCGTGTTTCTTGCTCTACACTTGAAAAATGTTTTCTTTTACATCTGGTCTGGCAAGAAGAGCTTCTGTAAGAGGCCAAAGAAAGATAAAATGTCAAAGAAACCCATATTCTTAGATTCTGCTTCGAGATGAACTTCTTAGTAATGTTTATTTTTTTTATCGTAATGGAAATATATGTTTATTACAGGAAATTTGAAAAATACAGAAAGATAAAGAAAAGGGGGGGCGAAGAATCAGTAATAAAATCTCCCAAAATAAAACCTTCATTACCATTCTGGTATATTTTCTTCCAATCTTTTTCTCTGTATGGTTTACACAGTTATACTCTGTAAATAACAATTTTATACCCTGCTTCTGTCAGCAAACATAAATATTTCCCTTCACATACGTCCCCTTTTCATAGAGTCCACATTTCCTACCTCTTCTACTCATGCTGGGGATTTAGCAGCGTCCAACATTTCCTACTGTAAACCACATTTTTTTCTTTAAGATTTTATTTATTTGTCAGAGAGAGAGCACAAGCGGGGGGGCGGGAGGTGGAGAAGGAGAAGCAGATCCCCACCCACCGAAGAGGGAGCCCAAAGTGGGGCTCGATCCCAGGACTCTGGGATCATGACCTGAGCTTAAGGCAGACGCTTAACCGACTGGTGCCCCTTATTTATTTATTTATTTATTTATTTATTTATTTATTTATTTATTTATTTGAGAGAGGACACATGTGGTGCAAGTGAGCAGGGGGAGGAGCAGAGGGGGCAGGGGAAGGAGAGAATCTGAAGCAGACTCCTTCCTCACTCAGCCCTGAGCCCAGTGCGGGGTTCCATCTCAGGACCACAAGATCTTGACCTGAGCGGAAGGAACTCTTAACCTAACAGACTGCACCAAGCATATGCCCCCCATGGAGTCTCTTTTAAAAAGCTTCCGAGGGGCGCCTGGATGGCTCAGTCGTTAAGCGTCTGCCTTCGGCTCAGGTCGTGATCCCAGGGTCCTGGGTTCGAGCCCCACATCGGGCTCCCTGCTCAGCAGGAAGCCTGCTTCTCCCTCTCCCACTCCCCCTGCTTGTGTTCCCTCTCTCGCTGTGTCTCTCTCTGTCAAATAAATAAATAAAATTAAAAAATAAAATAAATAAAAAGCTTCCGAATCTGAAAGGTGAAAAATGGTATCTCATTTTAATTTGCATATTGTGGATTTTTAATGTGGTTAACTTAAAAAAAAGACGTTTAACCAGCTAAGCATCCTCTTCTAAGAATTTTATTTATTTATTTTTTAAGATTTTTATTTATTTATTTGACAGAGACAGCGAGAGCAGGAACACAAGCCGGGGGAGTGGGAGAGGGAGAAGCAGGCTTCCCGTGGAGCAGGGAGCCCGATGTGGGGCTCGATCCCAGGACCATGACCTGAGCCGAAGGCAGACACTTGACCGACTGAGCCACCCAGGCGCCCCAGAATTTTATTTTTTTTAATTTTAATTTTAATTTTTTTTCCTCTTCTGAGAATTTTAAAAAATATCTTTTGTCCATTTATTTTCTGTTTGATTCATGGGAGCCATGGCAAAGATATTAGGTTTCTCTCTGATATAAATGTTGTGAAGACATTTTTTTTTCCTTAAATGATTCATGGTTTGCCTTTTAATTTTAATCCTTTATACATCTTTTACACACCTGAACTTTTAATTTTTTTATGTGGTAAAATCTACACTTTATTTTTTCTGTAGCATTCCTCTGCTTTTAAGCTTAGAGAGTCCTCTCCCATTCAAAGTCAACTAAAGACTCACCTAGAATTTACTCTCAGTCTTTAATGTTTGGTTTGCTTTGCTTTTGCTTTAATATAGTTAACTAGTTACTCTGTCTGGAATTTACTTGTTAAGCTGGTAAGGAGTGAAGTTCTAAGCTGATTTTTCCTCCCTAAATAGCTAACTAATTATCCTAATACCACGTACTGAAGGAGGGCTCTCCTCCACTCGTGTGTGAATGTGGAGACGGCGTCTGCTAGGACCACACAGCTTCCAGGCTGCATTCTAGCGCTATCTACTTGCACCGTGGCATGGAAGTGAAGTATGTCATCCACTTGGCTCCCAGTTGCTGGAGCCATGAAATGGGATAAAGAAAAACAGTTACCTCCTTCAAGGACCCAGATAAACGTAAATGGTATTCCAGTGCAAAACAGTCATCCCCTTGTTCCTGCTTAGGGGGAGCTCCTGACTGGGGTGAGGAGGCAAGCAGGCTGCTCCAGGCACGGCGAATATTAACTGGATGCCGAATTCCCAGGGAGGAAAAGGGGGATTTAATGATCAGTATCCAATTTTCCGTTGTAATACTGGTTGGTTTTAACACAACATGACCTCAGCCAGCTTACTAAACACTGCAGCTTGTCAAGGTTTAATTACTTGTTGCAAAGTCAGGTAAAGAAGGATGAAAGGTGCAAAGAGCCAGCAAGGAGACCAGAGCGCGTGCTTCCCGGGTGGTCCCGGTGCCCAGCCCAACTCACCGAATGCTCTTCTGAGTCAGACGTCTGGGACGAGATGATGGGGTTAAAGCTGGTTGGGGACAGGGGGCCCAATTTTTTCCTCATGGCCCGGATCTGGAGCAGTGCCCGGAAGGCTAGAAGAAGGAAACAGAACATCAGGCCATCCCGGTGCAGGAGTCAGGATGAACAGGAGCCGGGGCACAAGCCACAGGGCCCCCTCCCGCGCGCCGGGCAGGCGGTCAGTTTGCAGACCCTCCCGGTGGGTCTCGGCCTGCGGCTCTGGGACTCACGCAGGCGGCAGATGGGGCAGTTGTTGGCCTGGTAGCGCAGGGTGTCAGCACACGTGTTACACAGACAGAGGTGGCGACAGGGCAGAATCAGAGTGTCCCGCACATCCGAGAGACACACCACACACTCGGCACTGTTATCGCTTACTTCATCCTCAGCCACCTATCCCGGGAGACAGAAACGTAGCCAGTGACACAAAGACCTTGGCGTCCTCTGTTTTCTTTGCAAGCAGCTTGCCTGAAGAGCTGAGACGGGGAGTAAGAATAAAATCTTACATTTACTTTGGACTTTACAGTTTAGCACGTGCGTTTGCATACTGGGTTTCACTTATTCTGGGAGCTGTTTATCTCAAGCCATCCTAGGGGGCTCAGACGGTCGGGGCAGAGACATAAGGAGACCACACGGGGAAGGGCGGTGGCCATGTGGGAACTCTGCAGGGTAGCCGGGTAACTGAGCGGCCAGACCTCTGCAGAGGAACTCCTCCAAACCTGCCAAGGCTTTTCATTTCCAAAGCGATGTAAGCATAAGCATCTGGAATGAGGAAGAAAATACCCTCCTCGGACCAAACTGATTCCAGAGTTTGGAATGCTAAACCCCTAGATCCTAGCTTCATCAGAGCGTTTCTCCCTCTGCCTCCTGGGAAAAGTACATTCAGAATTTTGGATAGAACTTGCCTTAGAATCTTGTGTGTTGTACTTGTTTTCAATTCCATAGATCTCCTGAAGGAGGTAGCTGACCCCATCTACCTGAAGAGCAAACAGCAAAGTTCAAGGGCAGGCTGACTCCGGAGAGAAAGTGGGAACTCGCCCCTCAACCTTCTCTGGTAACCAAGGACTACTGATCCACAATGGAAAAAATCAAAGGCCTAGACAAGTAAAGGATGCTTTTATTTACTTATGTTTTCTCTTTGACAGGGAAAAGAAAATCAAATGTTTAATTCACCCACCATTATGCCCAAGAGGGAACATAAAACTACTACAACACTAATTGTGTACTGCAGCTCACTGTTACGGACAGGAAAGCATAGTTAGGAAAGGCACAGACTAGCAAAAGGGTGGAAGAATATGCATCAAAATAAAAGCATTAGCTATATAATAGAAGTGAAGTGTGGACATTATAAAAATAAAGGAAAGGAGGGGCGCCTGGGTGGTGTAGTCAGTTAAGTGTCCAGCTCTTTGTTTCGGCTCAGGTCATGATCAGGTGGCGAGATTGAGCCCTGCATCGGGCTCCATGCTGAGCACAAAGTCTGTTAAAGTTTTTCTCTCCCTCCCTGCCTCGTGCTCTCTCTAAAATAAATAAATCTATTTTTAAAAAGATTTTATTTTTTAAAGATTAATTAATTTATTTTTAGAGAGAGAGAGCGCACAAGCGGGGGAGGGGAGCAGAGGAAGAGGAAGAAAGAGAATCTCCTGCAGACTCCCCGTTGAGCACGGAGCCTGATGCAGGGTTGGGTCCCACGACCCTGAGACCACGACCTGAGCTGAAATCAAGAGTTGGACGCTTAACCAACTGTGCCACCCTGGAGCCCCATAAATAAATAAATCTTAGAAAAAAATAATAAAGGAATGGAACAGAGAAAGAAAGAGAGGAGAAACAGGCAAGGGAAGGAGTGGAAGGGAAAACATGAGAAGAGAGACAGAAAGAGAGTAGGACCTTGAAGGGGAGGCCGATTGAGCCCCTCCACCTGCACGAGCCACCCCACCACCCACATGGCCAAGGAGCCCTCTTGGCCCTATTCCTTAAAACCCCAACTTCAATGCCCACTTGCCCTAGCCTGGGCCATGTCAGTGCCAAAGCAGGCCCTTCCCTTGTTTCTCTCTGTGAGCCCACTCCTCCCTCTGCTTCACCTCTGTCCCACTGAGGTCCTCCCCTAAGACTGAGCCTGTCACTGATTTCATATCCCACTCTCCAGTTTGACAGAGTCTGTGGCTAATGTCAAGCTGGCAATAGGAAAATAGAGAAACCATTTACCTTGAGCTACCCTAGCCTTTCCATCCTCTCTAGGTGTCCTGGAGAATGAGGCCTCCCCATGAGACAACTCACCAAGGCTTGGCCTTCCCAGGCAGTACCCTGGGCTCAAGATCTGTTTTCTCCTCTACCTTTTAAAACTTGTTTCAACCTACTAATTGATTAAATTGGAAAGGATATTATCAACAAATTTATACTCAGGTGTTACTGACTGCTACTGACCTCATGAAGAGGGAAGAACATTTAGCCACCAAGAATGAATAATGCATCTATCACGCATCTGCAGGGGAGCCCGCCAATGCCCCTGGCACCACTCTCCCCTCCTCACTCTCTCTGACTCTGCTCCCACTCCGGCAAAAGTGGAAAAAAAAGTACTGGCACCTAGCAGGGGTTAGGAGCAGAACTTGCCGGTCATTCTGGAAGGGGGCAGGTGGCCAGTAAACTTGGGATTGTAGAAAAGCGGTGGTGGGATGAATTAGGGCCCTGGGCTTAATTGGCTCTGAATTGGACCCCAACACTTTATCCTTTAGCTTGGAATGTTTCTCACCCTGGCATTTTAAATAAAAAGAGCTCTCCCTAAACCTGATGTCAAGAGACAAATCTTGTCCTTTCATTTCTCAAATCCTTTGCTCACATAAGAGCTGCTGCAACACCAACAATTCTGGAACAATAAAGACACCCAACATCAGTATTCCTTTCAGGCCACCCAAGGAGTTTCTAACACACAAAAGTACTCCCTTTTTTACTTTTCTTTGATTTAAAAAAAAAAAAAAGGGTGGTGGGAGAGAAGAAGGGTGCTTAGCAAAAGAGAAAAAAAGAGAAAGATCAAAAGAAAGAAGGGTGGGGGGACACAGAGGACCCCTGGCCGTCAAATACTTACCACTTGTTTCTGTTTGAGGGGCTTGACGCAGAAAGTTCCATCTGTGTGCTGGAATGAAAGAGAACAGTTATGACCTGGAAGGAGGGGCAAGAAGGTACCAGGTGTTCTTGGTTACTGCTCTCAATTACACATGCGTGCGATTACAGATTCCTCACACCCGCAGGGCCTTCCAAGTATCCAGTCTGACCTTTCCATTTTAAGAAGAGGAAACTGAGGCCTCGGGAGCTGCAGGTCACACAGCAAGTTGGCAGCAGGGCTGCAACTAGACCCCAGGGTAGCCTCCGGCTTGACCACAGCCTCCGAGCCAGACCCATCCTGCTGCACTCAGGCAGCCGGCAGACAGGGCTGCCCGCGTCCCCACACAAAAGCCAGTTAAAAGTAATAAAGTGAGGGGCGCCTGGGTGGCTCAGATGGTTAAGCGTCTGCCTTCGGCTCAGGTCATGATCCCGGGGTCCTGGGATCGAGTCCCACATCGGGCTCCCGGCTCAGCGGGGAGCCTGCTTCTCCCTCTGACCCTCTCCCCTCTCATGCTGTTTCTCTCTCGCTCGCTCTCTAAAAAATAAATAAAATCTTTAAAAAAAAAAAAA
>NC_138383.1:4913467-4966486 GCF_054177405.1 Leptonychotes weddellii | reverse complement strand
TTTTTTTTTTTTAAAGATTTTATTTATTTATTTGACAGAGAAAGACACAGCGAGAGAGGGAACACAAACGGGGAGTGGGAGAGGGAGAAGCAGACTCCCTGCCGAGCAGGGAGCCCGATGCGGGACTCGATCCCGGGACTCCAGGATCATGACCTGAGCCGAAGGCAGTCGCTTAACCAACTGAGCCGCCCAGGCGCCCCATTCCATATTTCAAAAACCAAAAAAACCCATAAGCTGGTCTTCAAGTTGAAAAACTCCAAGCTGTCCTTCTGTGCTCCCACTGAAATACACTGACTCTAATATAACATAAATAAGGTCCAAGATTAGTTACAAGAGTTGTCAAGTCTCTTCTCATATTCCTGGAAAGAAAATATGCTCTGGCTTGAGAAAAAAGAATAACAGTATGAAATACAGAAATAGTTAAGTTTACAAGCCAATCAATGACAGGATTCTCAGCCCTGGTAAGGTCTGGTGACTTTGCCTAGGCTATCTATTTGCAGATATATCCCTAGGAAGAAAGCCATTACTCTGAGTCAGTAACCCTATTGAGATTTTATTTTCTTCAGCTAACCATGAGATTTGTAAATTCCATATAATTAGCATACAATAAAAACCTACAGCATATGTCTTGATAACTTTAATTTCTTTTTTTTTTTTTAATTTTATTGATTTATTTGACAGAGACAGAGATAGCGAGAGCAGGAACACAAGCAGGGGGAGTGGGAGAGGGACAAACAGGCCTCCCGCCCCGAGCAGGGAGCCCGATGCGGGGCTCAATTCCAGGACCCTGGGATCATGACCTGGGCCGAAGGCAGACGCCTAACGACTGAGCCACCCAGGTGCCCCGATAACTTTAATTTCTAAGTTATTAATATTATGATCTGTATCCTGCAGCTACTTTAACAAGGCGACATTCGCTCCACTTTGTCCTGCTAAACTTCCAAAAGTTTTGAGAGCTCTGATTATTCTTCAGTCACCCTTTAACAGCAGTGAATACCTAAGGTTATATAACCCAACTGAACTACTTTATCTGGCTCCTTTGAAAGCCTAAGCTCATTGAAGTATGCTATACAGTGAAACCTTGCAGCTAGAACTATAACCTTCATAGGTTGAATATAAATGGTGAATCTCAGAGACAAAATGCACATATTACAATATACCAGGGGCAGAGTCCAACTCCAAGGTCGATTTTTGTCACTGGCTTCCCTCTCCTTCTGTGTTCCATCCCCATCCCTCCCTTGGCCTCCTCCTTGAGACTTCCGCATCTCTCCATGTCCGTCATCTGTCACCTCTCAGCCCATTCTTGCAAATCTCCACTCCTTTAGCCACATCATTTAACATCTCCAATTTTCCTCTTCTCAGCAACTGTGTCTCTATGGCTCTTCCTCTTTTAACTGATTTCCCGCAGGCTATTAAGACCCTGAGCTTCTGATCACCTTTTAGGGCCTGCCGGGATGATTCCAGTTCATCAAGAATAAATAGGTGTCCTGGCATTAACCATAAGCTTTCTGAGACTAAAAATAGCCAAGTTCCAAGTTTAAACATGGCACAAAACAAAGATAGTACAATGGATAATAATTCCCCAAGAAGCAATACATGGTCACATCATCTAACATCGTTAATCTGATTCTTAGGTTTATAATTCTTGGCCATTAATACAAAGATTCTTTAAGTGCTAGTTAATAATCTGTTAAGAAAGCATAGCTCCCTAATTAAGTGGGAAGTCAAAAGTTCAGCAAGGATTTAGTGATTGGCTTCTAACAAATAAATTATGGAAAAGGAAAGACGTATAGCGGGTAAACCTGACAGACACCACCTTGACCAAGTGATCAAGGTCACCATCGGCAGTACTAAGATGAGCTGTCATGTACCTCTGGGGTGGTGCAATCAGGGGAGCACTTACCTCCTAGTAGTCTTCCCCCAAATCTATAACCCTGGTCTAATCACAAGAAAACACCTGAAAACCAAACCAAGGGAAGTTCTACAAAATACCTAACCAGTACATCTCAGAATTGTCAATGTTATGAAAAATAAGGAAAAACCAGGAAACTGTCACAGATTAACAGAGGTGAGGAGATGTGACAAGCAAAGGTGTTGTATCCTGGATTAGATTCGGGAACGAAAAAGAGACATGAGTGGAAAAACTAGTGTGGTCCTAATAAAGTCTGTAGTGGGTTTTTTGGGGGGGAGGGGGGATTTTGTGAAAAGAAAGCTAAGTAAAGTCTGTAGTTTTAAAAAATAGCAATGCACCTATGCTAACTTTTAGTTTGGATAAATGGACCATGGTTGTGTAAGAGGTTATTCAGCAAGAGAAATGCTAAGATGCAATGGAAATCAGAGGATCTCAAAGTAGAAGGTGTGGGTCTTGGCTCTTGTACTATTGGTCGTATAATTTCAGACGAAATTACTGTACCTCACTAAGTCCCCACTTCCTTACCAGTAAAATATGCTTACTATTAGCTACCTCATAACTTGTGAGATTAAGGGCTCTATTAATCAAGGTCCAGTTAGGAAAACAGAAACCACACCGGTTATTTTAATAGAGAGAATTTTATATAAGGCACTGGTTAAACAGGCATTAGAGAACTAAAACAGGAGAAGGGGACACTGAGCTGACAGCGAGTGACCTCAGGAAGCAGCTCCCTCCCCTTTGGGCTGAGGGAACAGAGGGGAGAGGTGGGGGTTATCAGATCCCAGAGGCCTGCTGAACCTGGGACTCAGAATTTCTCTTCTTCTTCTTGAGTATAGTTGATAGAAAGAAACTGAAGATGACACAGACAAACCGAAAGACAAATATTCCATGCTCACGGATTGGAAGAATTAATATTGTTACAATGTCCATATTACCCAAAGCAATCTACAGATTCGGTACAGTCCCTATTGGACTTCCAAGGTGGGCCCTTCTCCTCCTCCAGTCCTTCCAGCACCCCGTGTTGGCGGAGCCTGGCAGGGAGCAGTGGGTGATGGAGAAATGTGACCCCTGGGCCCCAGCCCCAGCATCTGGGGAGGTTAGAGGCCAGGAGACAATGGCTTAGCTATTTTTTGTGAAATAACTTTGTAGACCGTCACCTCTGCCCACTGGTACTTATTACTATCACTACTTCTGTGAAGTGCTCAGGCCAACCACATGCTCTCCTCTTTCTTTTTTTTTTTAAGATTTTATTTATTTATTTGACAGAGAGAGACACAGTGAGAGAGAGAGCACAAGCAGGGGGAGTGGGAGAGGGAGAAGCAGGCTTCCCGCTGAGCAGGGAGCCCGATGCGGGGGGGCTAGATCCCAGGACCCTGGGATCATGACCTGAGCTGATGGCAGACGCTTAATGACTAAGCCACCCAGGCGCCCCTCTCCTCTTTCTTTTAAACATATTTTAAGGTATGGGTTAACTGAGGACATACACTTGTGTTTCCAGCATTTTTTGTTTGTTTGTTTGTTTGTTTTTGTTTTTTGGTTTTTTTGGGTTTTTTTTTGTTTCCAGCATTTAAAATATTAATAAATAGAAAAATGGCTAGGGACTACATTCTCTTCTTTTATTATAGCAACCTTTACTGCAAAGCTCATTTACCAGTGCTGCCTTCTAAAGATTGACTTCTGTAATAATCAGGGCTGCTATTTTACCTGATGGGTCTGGCAAGACCATTTTAGAGATTACAGTAAGTGTGCTTCTTGGGGATGCTATTCTGTACATGTAGTGAACTGTTACTGGACTCAGAAGTCTTTGACTTTTATAGAATTTGTAGAACAGTTTCATTACAAATTAAGGCCACTATGCATCTCTTTAAAAGCTGAAAAAATTAGCCAAATTTTTCTTTGAAATGCAACAGCAATAAGCATAGTTTCCCGTAAGGTGGCGTGTCCAATGACAACAGGAAACAGAGGTGAGAGTGTGTACATTTAGCTTCAGTATGTTTCAAAGAAATTTCGAGGAAATTCCTACAACACAGATGCTTTAGTTTCACTGCTGAATACCACTCAGATCTTTGTGTTCTGGTTTGTTAAGAAACAGCATTAACCAACAAACCACAAGTTCAAGTGTTTTAGTGGCACTTTCCGAGTCAGCAAAACTTATGTCATAAAGTTCCTTTCTCAGAGCTTCTGTGAAACTGAACAACTCGTGTATCACGTCCTCCCCATGTGTGTGTATGTCTGCTCTTCCTACGAGATTATAAACTTGAGGGAAAAATCCATGTTAGAGCTGTCTTTGTATCACCCAGAGTGATTAGACCAGAACATGGAGAAGATAGAAATAGGTACGAATACATGAATAAGATCTTCAGAAGAGCATAGCATGTGCCCATGATGACTCTCAGGATTCTGAATATTGGCCCCTCAGGCTAAACGGTAGGCTGGCACAAAGAGTGTTCTTTACAAAGTAACTGGAAAACACACACTGCCAAGTGTTTTTTAATAAAGGGTTTGTGCAACAACATTTATTAAATTTAACTGGGAGCTAAGACCCTCTGGTCCTGCCAGTGAACTCCATGCGGGAGCAGAGAATGAAAATAAGACTATTTAAGGGGCGCCTGGGTGGCTCAGTCATTAGGCGTCTGCCTTCAGCTCGGGTCATGATCCCAGGGTCCTGGGATCGAGCCCCGCATCGGGCTCCCTGCTCTGCGGGAGGCCTGCTTCTCCCTCTCCCACTCCCCCTGCTTGGGTTCCCTTATCGCTGTGTCTCTCTCTGTCAAATAAATAAAATCTTTAAAAAAAAAAAAGAAAAAGAAAAAAGACTATTTAATAAAGTGATGGCAACACCAGGAGCTAGTAGACCCAGTTTCAGGCCTCGATTCTTGCTCTTACTGATAAGTGAGACTTCGGGTGAGTAATTTATTGTTTCTGGGCATCAGTCTCCTCATCTGTAAAATGGGATTTACAGCCCTCGTCTATCTCCTAGGGTAATTAAAATCAAATAAGAAATGTTTCAAAGATCATACAGTGCTATGAAAATATTGTTGATCGTTAGTGATCATTCGTGATTATCATTAGTGATAATACTATCTTCTTTTTTTTTTAAATATTTTATTTATTTATGAGAGACAGACAGAGTAGGGGGAGGAGCAGAGGGAGTGGGACAAGCATATTCCATGCTGAGTGCCGAGCTCAATGTGGGGCTCGATCTCAGAACCCTGAGATCATAACCTGAGCTGAAACCGAATCAGATGCTCAACCGACTGAGCCAACCAGGCACCCCGATGATACCATCTTCTTTAAAGAATTCTCTAAATTCTTTAATACAGCTGTGAATGCAGGCATACCTCAGAGACGCTGTGGGTTCGGGTCCAGACCCCTGCAATAAAGTGAGTCAAATGAATGTTTCGGTTTCCCAGTGCTTATAAAAGTTATGTTCATACTATGCTGTAGTCTTTTAAGTGTGTAATAGCATTATGTGTAAAAAAATGATGTAGATGCCTTAATTTAAAAATATTTTATTGCTGGGGCGCCTGGGTGGCTCAGTTGGTTACGTGTCTGACTTTGGCTCAGGTCATGAACTCAGGGTCCTGGGATCAAGCCCCGCTTTGGGATCCACTCAGCAGGGAGTCTGCTTCTCCCTCTCCCTCTGCTGCTCCCCCTGCTTGTGCTCTCTCTGACTCTCTCGAATAAATAAAATCTTTAAAAATATATATATATATTATTGCTAAAATGCTAACCACCATCTGAACTTTCAGCGAGTCAGTCATCATCACTTATCCCAGATCACCATAACAAATATGATAATGACAAAGTTTGAAATACTGTAAGAATTACCAAAATGCAACATGAGACATGAAGCGAACAAATTCTGTTGGGCTTGCTCAATGCAGGATCGCCACAAACCTTCAATTTGTAAAACACTCAACATCTGCGAAGCACAAGAAAGTGAAGCGCCATGAAAAAGGTATGCCTGTACTTAGGAAAATGAACGTATGAATGAAATATCAGCAATTAGATAAATATCTCTTATCTATGAATCCTAAAGCACTTGGAGTAAATAGCATTAGGATGTATCTATCTCACTTTGTTGTGACCCAGGAGAATTACTGCAAATCTGCCACATGCTCTATTAGAATTTAACCTCTCAGGAACAGCGGGCTATCAGGGGGACATATAACGTCCTACCACGGTGACCGGAAGGCTCGTTGAGGTTCTCAGCTCATGACTGGAAGGCAGTGGGAGGTAAGCAAGGTTGTGGTCCTGGCAGTCTAACAAACAGGACTTCTGCAGCATGACCCAAAACAACCAGGAGCCACCGAAGAAAACCAAGCACAGGTCTGAGACAACCAGCTTCTGTCCTGCGGGGAGGCATACGTACCCGCTTCTGGGGAGCTGGGATTAAGGACTGAGGCTGAGGGCTGCCGATACAGAGGCCAGGCTGCCCTGCACCCCTCCCAGCACCCCGTGCACCCCCAGCTCTGCACCTCACTCAGTGGTGTCCGCCCACGGACAGGGGCCCCCTGAGCTACATAGACAGCTGGCCTCAGACAGAGCACTGGCATGTCTATGAACCACTCCTCCTTCCTTTCTTTCTTTTTAAAGATTTTATTTTTATTATTTATTTGAGAGAGAGAGAGTGAGAGTGGGGTGAGGGGCAGAGGGAGAAGCAGACTGCCCACTGAGCAGGGAGCCCGATGCGGGGCTTGATCCTGGGACTCCAGGATCATGACCTGAGCCAAAGGCAGATGCTTCACCAACTGAGTCCCCCAGGCGCCCACCTACTCCTCCTTTCTAAGACATACTCTCTTTTTTTAAGTCACGTTTATTGAGATCTAATTTTCATCAAAAGTAAAATTCACCCTTTTTAGTGTACACAGTTCTTTGAATTTTGACAAACACATACAACTATGTAACCACCATCATAATCAAGATACAGAACACTTCCATCGCCCCCAAATGTTCCTTCACGTCCTTCTGTAGGCAACCCCTCCCTGCACCCCAGTCCCTGGCAACCACTGATCTGTTTTCTATCCCTATAGTTTTGCCCTTTCCAGAATGACAAGACACATTCTTTACAATGCTTACATAAAATACCCAAAGGCCTCTTTCAGCTCGCACACAACACCATGTGCTCCGTTGCCACACGGGCCTCTCGTGTATGTTAGGAAGAGGGGAGAAGCCAGGACTTGAGGGGTACAAAGGGCAACGAAATTCACTGCAGCTTGAGATGCCTATACACCCTCTCCCGAAAGCAGGACACATCCTGGTGAGATGGGGAGCAGCTCTTTAAAGTCCAAAAACAAAAACCCTGTTTTAAAGTGTCTCTGTATAAACATCCTAGTTTCCTCTTCCATGATGGTACAGCACTGGACAGAACTACATTTCCTTTCAGTTTAGATGAACTTCTGGTGTTAAAGGAAAACATGAATTACTGTAGTTGGGACTGAATATAGATGAACAAGAAAATTCTGTTAAAAGCTAAAAAGCTTGGGCGCCTGGGTGGCTCAGTCGTTAAGCGTCTGCCTTCGGCTCAGGTCATGATCTCAGGGTCCTGGGATCGAGCCCCACATCGGGCTCCCTGCTCGGCAGGAAGCCTGCTTCTCCCTCTCCCACTCCCCCTGCTTGTGCTCCTGCTCTCGCTATGCCTCTCTCTGTCAAATTAAAAAAAATCTTTAAAAAAAAAAAAAAGCTAAAAAGCTTGAGTTTCAATAGGATGTTCTTCCTGTCAGATCTGGCTTGACCTCACATTGAGTTATTCGGGCCTCAAAATACTGAAGTTTTACTGAATTCTGCAGGAAGCACCCAAGAGCTGTGCTGGGCTTGGGTTAGGGTTAGGGTTCTCTACCATGTGACCTGAGAGAGCTGTTAGCTAAGACTACAAACCTACTGCAATACATAAATATGTCTGATCAACATGCTGTATGTCAATTATTTCTCAATAAAAATACATAAATTCAAAGAAAAAGAGAGAGTGAAAGGCAAGCAGAGAGTGGGAAAAGACATTTGCAATATACTTATCTGAGAAAGGACTCCTATTTTCTTAGTATTTCCTTACCAAGAAAGAAAAAGCAGATTAGCTAACAGAAAAACCAAACAAGCTAATAGAAAAGATTTGAACTGATGCTTCACAGAAGAGGAAAACGAATGGCCAATAAACTTATGTAAGGGTGCTCAACCTCATGAATCATCAGGAAAATGAAAATTAATCCTACACACCCACCAGGATGAAAAAGGTAGAAAATACTAGGTGGTGGGGACTCTAAACCAAACTGGTTGGAGGACAATGGGTGCAACTGCGTTAGAAAACTGCTCAGCAGTATCTACAAGAGCATACTCCCGTGCCAAGGCAATGCCCGTCCCAGGTACACTCAGAAGACACATGCATCCATACGCGCCTTGAGATACATACAACAGGATGGTCAAAGCAGCACTCTTTGTCATAGCCCCACACAACAGAATGCCAAATGCTATAAACCATCGTGTGGATGAACTGTGGGCACTCACACACGGAGCACATGCACAATGAGAATAAACAATCACTCTATGCAACGAAACAAGCAAATCTCACAACCGTTCTGCGTGAAAGGAACCAGACATAAATGGGCCCGTCTGTATGGTTCCACTTATATAAAGATCAAATCAGGAGAGAAGACAGGATAGCGGTTACCCTGAGTTAGGGGTGGTGATAGGAAGAGGGATCAGGGGAGCTTCTGTGGGACTGGCCGTGTTCTAGCTCTTGATCTGGACACTGGTCATAAGAAGTGTGTTTGCTTTGTGAAAATCAAGTGTACATGTAGGATTTGTTACCTTTTGGTGTATCTGTTGTACTTCAATAAATATCACTTTTAAAAAGGACAAGCCAGGGCATCTGGGTGGCTCAGTCGTTAAGCATCTGCCTTCGGCTTGGGTCATGATCCCAGGGTCCTGGGATCGAGTCCCATGTCTGGCTCCCTGCTCAGTGGGAAGCCTGCTTCTCCCTCTCCCACTCCCCCTGCTTGTGTTCCCTCTCTCGCTGTGTCTCTCTCTGTCAAATAAATAAATAAAATCTTTAAAAAAAAAAAAAAAAAGCAAGGCGAGAAAAAAAGCAAGAGCGGATGTGAGAATGAGTTGCGCACTGATGCTCTAGCACCCTGCCTCCACCCCCTCACTGTGTTCCCGTTCTCCAGCTGCTGAGAATGTTGGCAACAAACAGCCCATCGTGGCTTCTTCTCCAGCAATTAGGAACCAGAGCCTCCTGGTCCAAGAAAGTACCCCTGATCTCCCCTTCATCATAGCACCACGGGGCCGTCAGTGGCCAGTGAGACATGGGCAAGGGCGTACAAAAGGCCAGGCCCCTTGCCTCAAGACAGGACGACTCTGCAGTACAAGTTGTACTCCAAAGCTTTCCCGAGGGACCAGGCAGAAGCGAGTCTCTGCCAAGACCACATCGTTCACTTCTGCTCCCCTGCCCCATCTGGCTTCTGCTATCCACATTCCCAGGGGAGCCTTCCTTCAATAAATAGCTCTCACAAAGATCTCCATCTCAGGTTTGTTTCTAGAGAAGCTGCTATCAGCAGCTGCCTAAGGAAGTGGACTCTGCAGGTGGAATCTGGGGGTAGGTTACCCACCAGCCAGATGGCAGCGAGGACCCACCCGCCCAGACGGTCCCTGGCGTGCTGCGGTGGTGTGACACAGGAAGGGGATGCACTGGCTGGTTCACGGTCTCTGGTACAGGAAGTACAGGAGAAATGGATTTAATAAAGCCGGAGAAGCGGGCAGCGGCTATTAAGAGCCGTCCGTTCATCGAAAAGGGAAAAAGCCAGTCTCGGATACAGCAGTCAACAATTTAAGGCCAAGTGTGACAGTCAGCCAGCCTCCCCTGGCAAATTTTAGACAGTCATCTCCTACAGGCACGGGACCTAATTTTAAGGAATGGCCGAACCAAAGAGAAGGCTGAGCTCTCAGTCCAGGTAAGCCCATGAAGTCAAAGTCAGGGCCCCGGTGGGGAAAGAGTGGACTCTAAGGCTTAAGAAGGGGATGTCTATGTACATTCACTTGAGAACCGTGAACCCCAGATTCCCTGGACCTGCAAAGTGGCCGGCTTCTTCTCCCTGGAAGATAGGGGAATCCCCCTTGCTTGAAGATGACACAGCGGTCTCAGACAAGACAAGACAGTGCTTGCCCTACAAAGGCGCTGCCCCATCCTCCCTCCAGGCCATAGGCCATAATTAGGGTCAAATCTGAGTATTACTCACCTGGGGCCTGCAGGCCTGCTAAGAGAAGGGGGGGTTATTATGCCAAAGATATGCAGGCCCAGGCTAACAGGCACAGGTCGGAACAGAGTATGTGGGAGTGGTCTGAGGGTGCTGGATCAAGGGGTGTGGAATATAAAGCTGGATGAGGGAGAGCCTGCTGGTGTGGGGACATATTCTCGTGATACAGAATTAACACCGTGGCAAGGGCCCTGCGTCTAACCTGGGCTGGGGAAGGTGGCCTCATGGGAACTCAGAAAAGCAACGGACCACACTAATGGATTCCAGAACCTGCCACAGCAGTTGTTGGAAGAAAAGATCAAAAGGCGTAAAGGAGTCGGCACGCTAGGATGGGTCTGCCGCACAGAACAGGAAAACCCACTAGCTGGCCATGTCCTTTGGGGGGCCTCGAAGACAGTCCGGTTACCAAAGCCGAGACCCTGCTGCTTATATTGGTTACCAACGTAAATCCTGCCTCAGGAATCAGGGCCATCCTCTTCACTCCCACTGCAACCTGAGAACAGACTTCCATCGAATCTCCTGTGGACATCTGGTGCCCCTTTACCTGTCCTCACGACCCTCTAATTCATCCTCTATACTGTCGTCTGAGTGATCTTTCAAAATGTGTACTCTAGGACTCCCAGTTTAAAACCCACTAGTGGTTTCCCATGCTTACAGGAGAAAAGTCCGAAGCCTGCAGGAAGGCAGACAAGGCCTCTCCCTCTAGGCCCGGCTCCACAGCCCTCTGGATGCTAAGCTTTTGTTAGATGGAATCATCCGGAGCACACGGCCCTCACCTTGTTTAGCTGCCTGCGTACCTTTGCTCCTCAGCCCCTCCTCCAAGATGTTCTCGTTTCCTGGCTGTTGGAGAAGTTTCTTAGTTCAGGGACGCACTTTATCTGCCTTTGTTTCTCTAGTGTTTAACGTTAGCCTGGAATATCACAGGTGTTCAATAAAATGGTAACTGAGGGGCACCTGGGTGGCACAGTCAGCTGGGCATCAGACCCTGGATTTCTGCTTAGGTCCTGATCTCAGGGTCATGCGATTGAGCCCCACGTCGGGCTCCGTGCTCAGCGTGGAGTCTGCTTGGGATTCTCTCTCCCTCTCCCTCTGCCCTTTCTGCTCGTGCTCTCTCTAAAAATAAATAAATTTAAAAAATTTTTTTTAAGATTTTATTTATTTATTTGACAGAGAGAGAGAGAGACAGCGAGAGAGGGAACACAAGCAGGGGGAGTGGGAGAGGGAGAAGCAGGCTCTCCACCCAGCAGGGAGCCCGATGCGGGGCTTGATGCCAGGACCCTGGGATCATGACCTGAGCCGAAGGCAGATGCTTAATGACTGAGCCACCCAGGTGCTCCAAAATAAATAATTTTTTTTTAATTGTAAATGAGTGAAAGAATGATTGAGTCAATCAATGAACGATCTGTGTAATGGGGAAGGGAAAAAGATCCACAGTGGGCATGGCCTAATGATTAGTAAAGAAAACCATCTACGTAGCCAGCACAGATGCCAAATTAAAGGTAAGAACGGAAAAGTAACTATTTCCTCCTTCTCCTCCTCTACTTCCTTCTCCCTTTTATAATTCTTTTCTTTTATAATCCAAACTGATTTTGAAATTCTTATACAGAGAAAGTAACCCACTAGAGGCCAACAGCTACTAAAAACTCCTCTTCCTCATTCATCCCCAGCAAAGCTTCTTCTCCAGAGAATTTCTCTCCTCTCTGTCATCACTTCAGGTTACACTGCAACCCCTTTCTAAAGCCTTTTTAAAAAAGATTTTATTTATTTTAGATTTTATTTATTTAGTTTTTAAAAGATTTTATTTATTTATTTATTTGTCCAAGAGAGAGAACGCGTGCGTGCATGCGCGTGGCAAAAACGGGGGGAGGGGCAGGCAGAGGGAGAGGGAGAAGCACACTTCCCGCTGAGCAGGGAGCCCGACGCAGGGCTCGATCCCAGGACCCTGGGATCATGACCTGAGCCGAAGGCAGACGCTTAATGACTGAGCCGCCCAGGCACCCCTGTTTATTTATTTTGGAGAGAGAGAGGGAGAGGAAGAGAGAGAATCTCAAGCAGATTCCACACTCAGTGCAGAGTCTGACGCAGAGCTCAGGCATATAACCCTGAGATCACCACCTGAGCCGAAATCAAGAGTCGGATGCTTAACCAACTGAGCAACCTAGGTGCCCCCCTTTCTATAGCTTCTATCCATATAACTATACCCTGAAATTTACACATCAGAGAGAAAACCATGATCCCCATCTTACATCTCAAAGTGAGGCAGTAGATCTACTATGGAACACCCTATTTCACTAGACTTGGCCAATGCAGCATATTTAGCTAAAGGAAGGAGCAAACTTAGTTGACGCTTTTTGCATTAAAAAAAGAAATCTAAGCAGTAGTTTCAAACTATCTTCCCCAAGATACTTATTAACGACAAAGAGAAAGATGGTAACTCTACCATGCAGAAACCCATGGTGAATTATGTCTCCATAAAGCTGTTATTTAACAAAGTAATACAGATGCAATCAGGGTCAGGCACGGGGAGAACCTCGGAGTTGCTGCCAATGTTCCACTTCTTGATCTGGGTGGCGGGCACAGGCTGTTTACGGTTTCTTTAAACTGTAGATACATGGTCCATATACTCACATATAAGTATTTCACAATTCACAATAAAAAAGGGAGAAGAAAAACAACAGAAAGTAAGTTAAGGGGCACCTGGGTGGCTCAGTCGTTAGGCGTCTGCCTTCGGCTCAGGTCATGATCCCAGGGTCCTGGGATCGAGCCCCGCATCGGGCTCCCTGCTCGGCGGGAAGCCTGCTTCTCCCTCTCCCAATCCCCCTGCTTGTGTTACCTCTCTCGCTGCGTCCCTGCCAAATAAATAAATAAAGTCTTTAAAAAAAATTTGAGAGAGAACAAAAGTGAGAGAGATCACAGAGGGAGAGGGAGAAGCAGACTCACTGCTGAGTGGAGAGCCCAGCTTGGGGCTTGATCCCAGGACCCTGAGATCATGACCTGAACCGAAGGCACACGCTTCACTGAGCTACCCAGGCACCTCGAATTGAATGTTGCTAAAGGTAAATCATTGCATATTGACACCAATGGGATGCAGCTACCTGGCTACAGTCCTCACCATGCCTATTCTGATCTTTTTGTTATTCTCCACAAGCCCCCAACCCCACTCAGCAGGCCACACCCTTCCTGCAGTTCACTAAACAATTAAGCCATTATTTTATGAATTTCCTTAACTTTCCTATTCCATGTATTTTCCTAGAACTGTCTCCTCCCCTGCTCAGCAGTAAGTAGTCCCTTTTCCTATTTTTACAGAAAATTTAAATGCTTCTGTTTTAAAAATAAAAATGTGTTCATTAGGAAAAATTCAAATTCAAATACATATTCATATAGAAGAATACAAAGTCAGAAGTACCTCCCCTCACTGATGTACCCCAATAGTTACCACTGTGACAGAGTAAAATGCATTGTTCTCGGACGTATTTTATGTACCTACAAATATAAATACACAAACATACGTATATTGTGACACACTGTTATTTTGATCGGAAATGGAATCAGATTCCACATTATACATAACAACTTGCTTTTTCAGCAAACCATGTGGTCATGGTCATATTTTCATCTCAGTGGGTACAAATCTACTTTATTTTTGGCTGAATACCAGTTCTTAGTGTAGACACACTGTAATTCATTTAACAATTCCTGCCTGATGCGTGCAAAGCCCACGTCTGGTGTCAAAAGTGAATCAGTGTTGTAGCAGAATATAAAGGAGGGTGTTTCTCCTTTATACAGAGATTCAGAGAAATGAAATCGCTTGGCTTTTCTTTTTTAAGATTTTTATTTATTTATTTAACAGAGAGAGAGAGAGAGAGCATAAGTAGGCAGAGCGGCAGAGGGAGAGGGAGAAGCAGGCTCTCCGCCTAGCAGGGAGCCCGATGTGGGGCTCGATCCCAGGGCCCTGAGATCATGACCTGAGCTGAAGGCAGCCGCTTAACCGACTGAGCCACCCAGGCGCCCCATGAAGTCGCTTGACTTAAAGGGTCTGCATAACTAAAAATATAAATACTGCCAAACTAAATGCTAAACATAGTTGTACTACAATTTATAAAGGAAGAAAGATGATAGCATGCAAAAGACAAATAACTCAATCTACAAGGCATACGCACATACCCACAGAAAAGAGGCATGTTCTTGCCATGGGCTCTTGTATGTCCTGCTAAAAATTCATATGTTGAAGGCCTAACCCCCAATGGGACTGTATTTGGAGATGAGGCTTTGGGGAAGTAATTCGGGTTAGATGAGGTCATAATGGTGGGTCTCTCAAGATGAGATTAGTGTCCTTAAAAAGAGACGAAGAGGGAGAGAGCACTCTCTTTCCAGCATGTGAGGACCCAGCAAGAAAGTCAATTGCAAGAAGGCCCTCACCAGAACTAAATCTGCCAGCACCTTGATCTCGGCCTTCCCAGCCTCCAGAACTTGAGCATGAATACCTGTTGTTCAGGCCCCTAGTTTACGGTGTTTTGTTTCAGCAGCCCGAGCAGTCGAACGCAGGGTGCCTGTATTGTGACTGACCCATCTGAGGACACTGGGGCCTGGGCACAAACCAAACTGCAGATAAAACCCACACACAGCATCCAGTCTAAGTGTTAGCTCTCCCACAGAGGTTGCTCCTCATGTCCCTAACTACTCCCTGCCTTCAAGTCATACTGCCCACAATTCTTGAATCTGCACCATCTTTATTTTTAATGCCACTATTCTAGCTCAGGCACTTTGTATCTTCTTCCTTAACTAAAACAAACCACTACCTAACTGGTCCCTCATCTTTTGTCTTTCCAATTCACTCTCTACACCATGAGGTGATTTAAAGAATTAACTTTCTAGGGGCTCCTGGGTGGCTCAGTCGTTAAGCGTCTGCCTTCGGCTCAGGTCATGATCCCGGGGTCCTGGAATCGAGCCCCACGTCGGGCTCCCTGCTCAGCGGGAAGCTTGCTTCTCCCTCTCCCACTCCCCCTGCTTGTGTTCCCTCTCTCGCTGTGTCTCTCTCTGATATATAAATAAATAAAATCTTAAAAAAAAAAAAAAAGAATTAACTTTCTGAAAGGTCAATCAAATCATAATAACTGTCATTCTTTGAATTCTTAAAATGTATCTGCAAGATAGGTATTTTTGTAGACGGGAAAACTGAGGCTCACTCATGGCTGATACCTGAAACAGCACCACCACGAAGCCGGTCAGTGACAAAGCAACTCATGAGTATGACCTTCCTTGCTGCCTTACAGAGAAAGGCATAAACTTCTCAGTACAATCCTCATGACCCTTCAAACGTGGGCCCAGTTTGTCTTTCCAACCTCACCTCTCGCCAACATCCCTCAAAATCCAATCCTTACAGCCCACTCACCATTCTGGAAACCCAACAGGCATGTCTGCATCTTAGTTGCTTCCTTACATTGCTTGTTAATTCTGCCTTGATGACCTTCCCAATATCCACTTGGGAAATCCTGCTCATCCCGCCCAGTCCAAGGAGTCATCTCTCAGAGCCAGTGTCCTGGGTAGAAGGCATCCTCACTCCTCTCTGCTCTCAGAGCACTCTGGCCCTGTCTCTCATACAGTCACATAGAACTTACCAGAACACGTCACAGTCAGGGGCAATCTGCCCCATCACACTGGCAGTGCCGCAGGGCAGGGGCCGAGTCTTTTTCATCTTTGCACTCCCGGTTGTTAGCACAGCATATGATTTGCAAATACTTACTGAACGAATGAATGGCACCATGACTGACACAAAGCTCCATATGTGTAAAACTCTACTGCACAAATGGATATACTGTCAAGTTCCTTTAAATAACTTGCTCTCAGGGCGCCTGGGTGGCTCAGTCCGTGAAGTGTCTGCCTTCGGCTCAGGTCATGATCTCCAGGTCCTGGAATCGAGCCCTGTATCGGGATCTCCACTCAGCAGGGAGCCTGCTTCTCCCTCTCCCTCTGTGATCTCTCTCACTTTCATTCTCTCTCAAATAAATAAAAAATATAATAAAATACCCTGCTCTTCCTGCACACATGTGAATAAAGGGGCTCAATTTAGAGAGACTTGATTGGGTGTGTCTCTATTAGGGGGAGAAGAAAGGCCCCCCTGTGTGCACCTTGGTTCTTTTTTTTTTTTTTTTTAAAGATTTTATTTATTTATTTGAGAGAGAGAGAGAATGAGAGAGAGCACATGAGAGGGGGGAGGGTCAGAGGGAGAAGCAGACTCCCTGCCGAGCAGGGAGCCCGACGCGGGACTCGATCCAGGGACTCCAGGATCATGACCTGAGCCGAAGGCAGTCGCTTAACCAACTGAGCCACCCAGGCGCCCTGCACCTTGGTTCTTAAGGCCAGCTGTGCAGCCCTGGCTGCAGGGAGCATGAGGAGGAAAAAGCCGTCCCCAGCGGCCCAGGGACAGAACACACAAGATGACGTGGAGTATCAGGGGCTTGACCAAAACTCAACTACTTTCCTCAAAGGTGAGAGGATACATTTGGACACAGGTATCATTTGATTCTCTGTCAATCCTCAGTTCACTGAGCCTCTAAATAACTTAGAGTTTTCGCAGTAATTTACCTTGACAAAAGAAGACCTAGCTCAGTAAAGGAGCAAAAAATCAGCACCGGCTCTTCCCCACCTAGGAAGGGGAAGGATGGTCTTTATTTAACATTTTATAACTGTGATGCACAAACACAGGGATCTTAGCTCCTCTAGATGCAGGGATCAGAGCAGAAAGACCTTCAGAAGCCCTGTTCACTACTTAAGACGGTTACTTAAAAGCCAGTGAATATTCTCTCCACCGAAAACTCTCAGTAGCTGCATAAATAACCGACCTGAGGGAATAGCACTGTAGCCATCATTGCTCTGGGCTTCTTCTTATCCAGCAATTCCAAGGCATTTTTCAAGCATCACATTCCTATAATGTTAGAACTCTCCCCATTTACACTGGGTAATTTGAGAGCCTTAGCAATAGATCTGCCAGGGTTGCAAAGGGTTTAATGGTAAGATGTAAACGAAACCTGAAATCTTGATTCTAGCCTCTCTTCCACCATCCTTCTAGGTATATGCACACTCTCGTTCTTTAAATCTGACCCTTAGGACTTGATACTAAATTTGGCTTTGACGGATTATTGTCAGTTTAGATCAGCAGGGCTCTGGTACAAACTATAGGCCGAGTGATACGTTTGCAGGAGATACTTTGAAGTCTGATCAGTCAGAAATGATAGGAAAGACCACAAGTCCCACAAGCCAAGAAGTCTATGGTATTTATATTTTATATAACAATTTATTTCAACATCTTCCTCTCCCCATCTTCATACTCTCTGGAAGGAGGAGCTGCTTGATGCCTTTAAAAGGCTGTTTTCTCTCTTCTGCAACCGGATGCCCAGTTATGGACCCCAGGGACATGTTTCTAGAGAGTAGAAGTCCATTCCTCAGAAATCAAGCTACAAGTCCATCCCCAATCTCTGGGCCGTCCCCTAATCAGGTGTGATGTGCAGTAACAGCAAAACACAGAGGTCACAGCGGCAGATGGAATTACACACCACATAGCAGCTCTCCCAAGAGATACTCCAAGAGATCATGTCCCTGCCACTAGGTCTACTTTTAGATCTCTCTCCGCATCTCACAATTTGCACTTGATGACCTACTCGGACAGACTCACCGACATGATGTGGGCAGAGATCCTGAGCACACACGCCCTGACGGAGCAGCAACAACAGAGCGCTTCAGCCTCTAGAGCTGGACTGCTAGGTTCAAATCCTGATTCAATCACTTACAGGCTTGCTGATCCTTGCTTAAATTCCTGGTGCCCATGTTCCTCATCTGTCCAATAAGGACCTTCCTCATCAGGGTGTGAGGACAAAATGAGAGGACACAGATGAAGAGCTTAGAACAACCAGGCCTTGCAAACAGGAAGTGTCCAGTAAACGTTCGCTGTTACCACTATGGAATAACGTGTGGGGAAAGAAAAGGGAACATGCCGCGTTCATTCTGTACACTACAGTTCGAGCTGCCTATCTGAAGTTACTCTGATTTGATGTCTTTTGGAAACATTTGCTTGGTACAGCATCAAACATATTTAATGATGACCACATAGAAACAACAACAAAAAGTCCAGTGTTGACACTCCTTGGGAAAAAGTCTCAAGTGTAAGGTCAAAGCTGCTCAGGGCTTCGGGAGGAGCTCAGTCCCTCACAGGTTCACAGAGAAGTGTCAATGAGGCAACTGAACTGGGAAGGTGTGCCAGCCAGCAGAAAGCTCCAAATGACCCCAGGGAAGCATTTATTTGTTTTTAAATAATCTCTATGGCCTGAAAAGTTCAAAATTAAAAACAAAAAAACCCCTATTCTGACAACAGAGGGAAGGAAACAGAAAGGGAGTAACCGATGCAAATGGCAAGTCCCCATAAGAAGAAAGGGCCGGGGCGCCTGGGTGGCTCAGTCGTTAAGCGTCTGCCTTCGGCTCAGGTCATGTTCCCAGGGTCCTGGGATCGAGCCCCGCATCGGGCTCCCTGCTCCGCGGGGAGCCTATTTCTCCCTCTGCCTCTGCCCCTGCTTGTGGTTCCTCTCTCGCTGTGTCTCTCTCTGTCAAATAAATAAAATCTAAAAAAAAAAAGAAGAAGAAAGGGCCGTTTTCCAAGCACGAGCTGACTCCCGCGGAGGGAGACAAAATTCTTACTGGCTCTATCAAAAAAGAAAGATCCCTCTACTCTAATTGCTAAGGCAGAGTAACAAAATCAAAGAGCAGACATTTGGGGCGCCTGGGTGGCTCAGTCGTTAAGTGTCTGCCTTTGGCTCAGGTCATGATCCCAGGGTTCTGGGATCAAGCCCCGCATCCGGCTCCCTGCTCTGCAGAGAGCCTGCTTCTCCCTCTCCCACTCCCCCTGCTTCTGTTCCCTCTCTCGCTGTGTCTCTCTCTGTCAAATAAATAAATAAAACCTTTAAAAAAAAAAAGAGCAGACATTGGATGACCATTAGTTGGCAGGACTAAACGTGAAGCAGAAAGGATGGGGCATTTTGAAAGCACTCCTGGACTGTGAATGAGAGGAGGGGGTCACTCCAGATACAAAAGAAGAAAACAATGGAAACATATCATTTAAAAAAAAAAAAAAAATTTCTCCAGGTCACTTATCTGCCTAAAAATCTTCACTATTCCCCACAGCCTACAGGAACGAGTCAAAAACCTCTGGAGGTAATGGAGTCCCCCACCTACCTTTCCAATCGTGTTTTGCCATCAGGAAATGTCCACTTCCGCCAGACTGGCTTCCTTATTTGTTCCAGGGAGAAACAAACCATGCTCATTTCAGCTTTGTATCCCCAGCACCTATCACAGTGCTGGCACATAGCAGTTGCTTGGTAAATGTTTGCTGATTCAACAATGGGAATGCTTTTAGGCCCATCCTCTGCACCTCTCTCCTGCAAAGCCCCTTCCCCACCCCGCTGGTGAAAACCCAGGCATCTCCAAAGCCTCGCTCAACACCCTCCACCTCTTCTCAGCACCAGCGACCTGCGCACGCTGTCCTCCTCTCCCGCTCTCGAGCCCCACAGCATCCCATCACTTCAGACCTCTGCTGCTATTCAGACATTCCCTGTTCCTATGTTTTGTCTGCCCCATACACTGGGAGCTTCTGGAGGAAGGTAGGAGATGTTGAAGCAATGGGAAGCAGTGGAAAGGTTACTGATCTGCGGCCATGCAGACCTGGTTATTTGACTTTGGGAAAACTTCATGTAAACACTGAGAACAGTGCCTGGAACATAGCATGCGCTTCGCAAACGCTAGTATTGTCATTACTCGTTTCTTGGAACCTCAGGTCTCCCTCTTATAAAATGGGGTAAATAATAAATCTTCTGGGGCGCATAGCTGGATCAGTCGGCAGAGCACGTGACTTTTATTTTTTCAAGTTTTTATTTAAATCCCAGTTAGTTGGGCGCCTGGGTGGCTCAGTTGGTTGAGCGGCTGCCTTCGGCTCAGGTCATGATCCTGGAGTCCCGGGATCGAGTCCCGCATCGGGCTCCCTGCTCGGCGGGGAGCCCGCTTCTCCCTCCACCCTCCCCCCTCTCATGTGCTCTCTCTCTCTCATTCTCTCTCTCAGATAAATAAAATCTTTAAAAAAAAATAAATCCCAGTTAGTTAACAGACTGTAATATTAGTTTCAGGTGTAGGATTTCGTGATTCACCACTTACATACGACACCTGGTGCTCGTCACAAGTGCCCTCCTTAATACCCGAGAACGAGACTCTTGACCTCGGGGTGGTAAGTTCAAGTCTCACACGTTAGGCATAAAGCTTACTTTAAAAAAAATAATAATGATAAATCTGTCAGGTGGTTCCTTATGAAGATTAGGAATAATGTCTGAAAAGTCTCGAGGACCTTCCTTGGCACACAGCGGCTACTCACAAGCCATATGGCAGCCATTCTTCCGAAGCCTCAGCTGGGTGCAGAGAAGATGCTCCATAAGAGTTTATGGAATGAGTTGAATGAACAGAGACAGAGTCTAATATCAATTCAGATATCAAGGGAAAACTTTTCGGTCATTCATTCAACAAATCTTTAAGGGCTGGTCAGTATGTACCAGGCTTTGTTCTAGGTGCTGGGGTGCAACAGTAAAAATACCTCCTGTCCTGTGAAGTTTACATTCTAAAAGAAAAGGCAGATAATAAACAGAGGGCGAGACAGAAATAAAAGCCTATATGCTGTTAAGTGCTATGAGGAAGGAAAAAAGCAAGGTGAGGATGCGCTAGCAGAGCTGGGAGGGGGCTGTCTATGGAGGTGGTATTTAGGCAGAGACAAGAATCCTTAGGACAGCCAGAGCATGGGAGATGTCCTCACCCTTAGGCAGACTCCAGCAGCCTTTCCACGGGTCAGCCTCTAGGGACAAGAGACCCACTGCCAGCAAAAGGGCTGTGGTCTGGCTCCCAGGGCCCCTCTCAACTCACACCAAGCTACACACACTGCTGAGCCAGTGATTACAAACTTTATAAGACTGTTTGAATTGGCCACCGAAGCCCCACCTGGAAGTAAACAGGTTATAACCATACCGTTACTGGTCTGTTCCCCAGAAAGTTCAGATCACTGTTCTCTCCAAACAGGTAACCCTCAGGGTGCGTGGAGTCAAACTTCTCTCCTCCCATAATGAAGTGGCTGGCAAAATAGCTTCCTAGACAGGGAGAGACAGAAACATCAAACAGAAACCAGTCAAACTAAACCAAGTAAAAAAGCCAACTCAAAAAAAATGTTAACCCTTCAAACAAATAATTAGTGTAACTGTTAATCCCAAGAGAACTGTCTCTCGATTTGGGACAGTGGCACAAAATAAGCAAAATCATAGCAGTGAGAACCCAAGATACCCAACGTAAATAAATCGATCTTCCTTTTAACATTATCAGTTGAATCCTTATCATGATCTGTCTATAATACCATCAGCCAAAAGACCAGAAGGCCCCTCAGTGCACATTAATGAACATATACATGTATTTTGTTCCTGTTTTTTCCCCCTTAAACTTGAAGTGGTTACTTTCTATCCTCTGTATATTCAGGAATCTTAACTGCAGGTATCAGCCTATACACACACACACATTTCTTTGCCTCGATCTTCCTAAGCCAGCTCGTACCTACACACAGAAGTCTCAGTACCTGCCTACCACTACGTATAGACCTCTATAACCCTTTCCAACGAAGGCTCTTCCTTTTCCATATTTGCTTCAAAATGATCGTTAACAGGAAAATACGAATGTAAATAATATAGCTGTCCTTGGCTTTACCTACCAATTACCACACAGATTATGGAGTTTAACAGGACAGTAGTTCAGTGCTAGGATACAGAGACACCTGCATGCACACACACTCATGCACACACACACACACTCATGCACACACACCCTCAGTCTCAAATTCACTAACTGCGAACGGCCAGGGTTTCAGGGATGTCAGTTAGGGCAGGCGCTCCTTGCCCCACCTTGACCAGCCAGGAGGCAGGGATATTTCCAACACGATAATAACGAGAGGCGATCAGCAGTCAGGGGTCAGAATCCCCATCTGCCTCGCCCAGACAGACGAGGACTGTGCCAGGACATGACAGCACTGGTAAGTCACCATGGGAGGCCTAGGTAACGCTGCAAATTCCGTCTGGGAATACTTTCCAACCTAGATGACTAAATGAATGCCTCTTAACCCAAATTTCTATAATCTAAATACTCCCAGGAAGGTAAGCCATCCGAAGGGAAGACTTCTCAAGGCTCTCCTCAATTCCTGGATTAACACAAAGAACTTCTGAAACAGTGAGAGGCTTCGTCGTCATCCGTCACACGGTGAGGGTATAGATACCTTTTCTAAACCAATTTCAACTTTTGTTGAAAGTTTACTGCAAACTAAAAACAGTGAGATTCAGCACTTTCAGCCTGTGAAGAAGCCACAGGAAGGAAGACAGAGAAGAAAATTCTCACAGAAAAACTGAACCAAATATTCATTCTTGGGCTTTCTTCCCATGGAGCTTTAGTCTAGAAACACTTACTACACAAAGCAATGTGGATAAAATCACTCACCACAAAGTGAGGCAATTCTTTAATTAAACAACAAATAGGAAAACATTATTTGAGAGTAAAAACAGCCGAAATCTATCACTGAGGAACTCGTGAAAGTTACCCACCAAAACTGAAAAATACAAATGGCAGCCATCTGCGGTGATACAACAGTGAGTTTTATCACTTAGGAAAGCTTAATTATCAATTATTTATGTCGAGCACTTGCAAGCCCTATTTTCCAAGTGCATAATTTATAGAGGGGGGAGGTGCCCAGTTGCCTTAAGTAGAAGCAGTCATCTCAAATAATTAAGTCATTTACTATTGAACCTTACCAAAATATATTTTCTACACATTAGAGGTTATATAGTTATTATACATTAGCTGAAATTTTAAAAGGTAAAGATTTTGGGGAGGCTGGCTGGCTCAGTTGGTAGAGAGTGTGACTCTTGATTTCCATGTCGTGAGTTTGAGCCCCACGTTGGGGATAGAAATTACTAGAATAAAATAAAATAAAAAGATTTTACATTGATGGATGGCTTGCCCAAGACATGAATAAAGAATGGAGAGAAGCAGGTTTGGTGTCTGGAGCTATACGGTTCAGTTCAGTAGGGGACATGCTGAGTTTCTAGCACGTGTGAACAGTCAGGTGAGGGATGAAGGGACAATGAAATCCAGATAGATAATCAACTTACAGGTGGTAGTGATTGATCCCAGCAAGAGGAGAGCACTAATGGCTTGGGGGGCATAGGGTTAAAGATGGTGATAGGGTTCTACTGGAAATGGCTTTTTTTTTTTTTGCCATAATATTAGAAGAGATTATCAAGAAAGCAGTGTAAAGCTAATTGTAGTTTTGCCTTACATTAAAAATCAAGAACACAAATATACAAAGATTTAAAATTAGGGTCAATATTTGAGAGATTAAGGACTTTTCATTTCAGTAGCAGAGTTGGTGCAAAATTCCTTTAAAAAGATGATCTCCCTTGATGCACTTAAAATAAAAATACCTTATCAGTTAAAAGAAAAAATGAGCTTAAGGCAACCAAAAGCTGGCTTGTTGCTTTCTTTTGAAATGGACCCGTCTAATAACTTGCCCTAGTTAGGCTAGTGAGACAGAACAAATCTGCCATCTGCAGCCTGGATAAAGCTTTCTCTTTGCCCCAGCTGTCTAAAGGGACGAACCAGTGCAGAGTCATGTAGAGCTACCATATCAGCAGAGACAGTAACACCTAACACACTAACAGTCCCTGAAAAAAACGCCTTTTGGACAGCTTGTGCACATTTTTACTTCTTAGCATGAACCATGCTCTAAAATCAGAAATGGTAGGGGAAAAGAGCTATACTACAATACTTCGCCTGTTTGCTAATACGGACATATGTGACTAATGGATAAACTGCAAGTTTTTCATTATTAGCTAGCTATAATTTCTTATTTATTTTTTTGAGAGGGAGAGGGAGGGGCCGAGGGAGAGGCTGAGAGAGAATCTTAAGCAGGCTCCACACCTAGCATGGAGCCCAACACAGAGCTCAGTCTTACGACCCTGAGATCATGAACTGAGCCAAAATCAAGAGTCAGATACTTAACTGACTGAGCCGCCCAGGCGCCCCAAGTTAGCTATAATTTCTTCACCAAAATTCATATTCAATTTCTTTGTGGGATTTAAGAAGACACATCTTGTGGTAATCATTTTACAAGACAGACCTATATCACATCATCACGTTGTACATCTTAAACTTACACAATGTTATATGTCAATTATATATCAGGAAAGGGGAAAAAAAAGAAAACACATCATACACAGATCTCCAAAATTATATTTAAAACATAAGGTATGAGTGGGAGGGAGAAGGGGGAAGTGTGTTTAATGTGTATAGAGTTTCCGTTTTGCAAGAAGAAAATGTTCTAGCGACCTTTTTTTTTTTAAAAAAAAGATTTTATTTATTTGACAGAGAGAGAGACGAGGAGAGAGGGAACACAAGCAGGGGGAGTGGGAGAGGGAGAAGCAGGCTTCCCGCTGAGCAGGGAGCCCGATGTGGGGCTCGATCCCAGGACCCTGGGATCACGACCTGAGCCGAAGGCAGACGCTTAACGACTGAGCCACCCAGGTGCTCAAAAGTTCTAGCGATCTTAACACTACTGAACTATATGCTTAAAAATGGTAGGATAATAAATTTAATGTTACATATTTTTCACTACAATAAAAAGAAATAAAGGAAAAAAAAAGGTTTGGTTCAGAATGTCCAACACTAATCCAAGTTCAGTATTTTTTTAAAGATTTTTATTTATTTATTTATTTATTTGACAGAGAGACAGCGAGAGCAGGAACACAAGCAGGGGGAGTGGGAGAGGGAGAAGCAGGCTTCCCCCTGAGCAGGGAGCCCGATGTGGGGCTCGATCCCAGGACCCTGGGATTATGACCTGAGCCGACGGCAGTCGCTTAACCAACTGAGCCACCGAGGTGCCCAGCAAAATTAGTTTTATTTTTATTTTATTTATTTTTTAAATATATTTTGTCTCAATACTGGATATCCCAATATCCCAAAATATCCAAAATATTCTATCAACATGCAATCAGTATAAAAATTATTAAGAAGCTATTTACATTCTTTTTTTTTTTTAAAGCATGGAGTCTTCAAAATCTGGTGCATATTCTCTGCTGTTTACAGAGAATTTGGACTAGCCACATTTTAAGTGTTCTACGGCCACATGAGGCTAGTGGCTACCACAGTGGAGAGCATAGCTCCAGACACCCCTCCTCACCAACGGATTTAATCTTAACCACTTATCAATACTTTCTGGCTCTACAGAAATGTCAGAGCAACTCCAAGGGAACTTGTACTAAGGACAACTTTTGAACCAAGAGTCCAAATCAATAAATTGACTTCAACTGCCCACAAAGAAAAATACAGCTATTTGTTCCTCATCATGTGAACAACAACAAAATATCTCAGTTAGAATTCACTGTCTTGGGGCGCCTGGCTGGCTCAGTCGGCAGCGCATGCGACTCTTGATCTTGGGGTTGTGGGTTCAAGCCTCATGTTGGGTGTAGAGATTACTTAAAAATAAAATCTTAAAAAATTCACTGTCTTAAATAATTTACCCAATGAATGTAAGCTATTAGGGCATATTCCTAACATCACAGTGAAATTTAAATATTGCTCAATTGATCCCATGAGTTACATCTGGCCCAATGAGATATTCTGACATTTGCCACCAAACTGCTATGAAGTATAACATCACACAATGAAGGACAATTAAATCTATTTCCCATTTTTCTACAACTCTGTATGCCTTTTACAAGATATACATATATCAAATCATCACATTGTACACATTAAACTTTATGGGTACCCTACATGTTAACAAAAATTCTAATTAAAAAAAACTTTTCTTTCAAATCTGTGAAATTACTGAAGTATGTCTGCCTATAGAAACAGACTTAGGGAAAAAAATTGTTTAGGCCTCTAAGTAATAGCAATTTATTTACTGTCATAGCACAATTGCAAATCAAAGATTTTAAACTTTTTAAGTCATGGAAGCTTTATGTTTTATAAAACTAAAACAAAAATGTTGAGCAGGCAAAAAATTTTGATAATTTGTGTGGATTAAATGATAAAGTAAAATGTATTTGGGATTTTAGCTGCTATCTTATGCTAAGGGGGAGTTTTTATTGCAAGATGTATAAGCAATCTTCCCTTTTTAAAAAAATTTAAATTCAGTTAATTAACATACAGTGTATTATTAATTTCAAAGGTAGAGGTCAGTGATTCATCAGTTGTATATAACACCCAGTGCTCATTACATCACAGGACCTCCTTAATGCCCATCACCCAGTTACTCCATCCTCCACCAGCAACCCTGTTTGTTTCCTATGGTTAAGAGTCTCTTATGGCTTGTCTCCCTGTCTGATTATGTCCTATTTTATCTTTCCCTCCCTTCCTCTATGCTCCTGTTTTGTTTCTTAAATTGCACATAAGAGTGAAATCATATGATAATTGTCTTTCTCTGATTGACTTATTTCACTTAGCATAATGCCCTCTAGTTCCATCCACGTTTTGCAAAGGCAAGATTTCATTTTTTTTGATGGCTGAGTAATATTCCATTGTGTATATATACCACATCTTCTTTACCCATTTATCTGTCGATGGACAACTGGGCTCTTTCCACAGTTTGGCTATTGTGGACATTGCTGCTATGAACATTGGGGTGCATATGGCCCTTCTTTTCACTACATCTGTATCTTTGGGGTATATACCTAGTAGTGCAATTGCTGGGTTGTAGGGTAGCTCTATTTTTAGCTTTTTGAGGAATCTCCATACTGTTTTCCATAGTGGCTGCACCAGCTTGCATTCCCACTAACAGTGTAGGAGGGTTCCCCTTTCTCTGCATCCTCACCAACATGTCATTTCCTGATTTGTTAATTTTAGCCATCCTGACTGGTGTGAGGTTTTGATTTGGATTTCCCTGATGCTGAGTGATGTTGAGCACTTTTTCATGTGTCTATTGGCCATTTGTCTATCTTCTTCAGAGAAATGTCTGTTCATGTCTTCTGCCCATTTCTTGATTGGATTATTTGTTCTTTGGGTGTTGAGTTTGATGAGTTCTTTATAGATTTTGGATTCTAACCCTTTATCTGATAAAACACTTGCAAAAATCTTCTCCCATTCTGTAGGTTGCCTTTTGGTTTTGTTGACTGTTTCCTTTGCTGTACAAAAGTTTTTTATCTTGATGAAGTCCCAATAGTTCATTTTTGCTTTTGTTTCCCTTGCCTTTGGAGACATGTCTAGCAAGAAGTTGCTGTGGCTGAGGTCACAGAGGTTGCTGGCTGTCTTCTCCTCTAGGATTTTGATGGATTCCTGTCCCACATTTAGGTCTTTCATCTATTTTGAGTCTATTTTTGTGTACGGTGTAAGGAAATGGTCCAATTTCATTCTTCTGCATGTGGCTGCCCAATTCGCCCAACACCATTTGTTGAAGAGAATTTTTTTTTTTAAAGATTTTATTTATTTATTTATTTGAGAGAAAGAGAGAGAGAGAGAGAAACAGCATGAGAGGGGATAGGGTCAGAGGGAGAAGCAGGCTCCCCGCCGAGCCGGGAGCCCGATGCGGGACTCGATCCCAGGACTCTGGGATCATGACCTGAGCCGAAGGCAGTCGCTTAACCAACTGAGCCACCCAGGCGCCCCGAGACTGTCTTTTTTCCATTGGACATTCTTTCCTGCTTTGTCAAAGATTAGTTGACCACAGAGTTGAGGGTGCATTTCTGGGTTCTCTATTCTATTCCACTGATCTATGTTTTGTGCCAGTACCAGGCTGTCTTGATGATCGCAGCTTTGTTATAGAGCTTGAAGTCCGGAATTGTGATGCCACCAGCTTTGGTTTCTTTCTTGACATTCCTATGGCTATTCAGGGTTTTTTCTCATTCCATACAAATTTTAGGATTATTTGTTCCAGCTCTGTGAAAAATGTTGATGGTATTTTGATAGGGATGCAATCTTCCCTTCTTTTTATTTTTATTGATGTCACAGTAAAACAAATATCCTGCCTATAAGTGAAAAATATTAATCTTCAACTATTTGCTTTTGAACTAATGGAGCTATATACTCGATTACTGCAGAAAATGGAATTGTATTTAAAAATAATTTTATACAAAATTAAAATATGAGAAAATTGGCTATGGGAATCCTACTAGGTTTTCATGTATTTGAAAAATCTTCACCTAGGCACCTGGGTGGCTCAGTTGGTTAAGTGTCTGCGTTCGGCTCAGGTCATAATCCCAGGCTCCTGGGATTGAGTCCCTCATCAAGCTCCCTGCTCAGCAGGGAGTCTGCTTCTCCCTCTCCCTCTGCCCCTCCCCCCGCTCATGCTAACAAATAAAATCTTTAAAAAAATTTACACAAGTAAAACATGCCTTTGCAAAAAATAAAAATACATAGAAGTATGTAATTTAAAAAGCGATAATCTAATTCAACTCCATGAGAAGTAACTCCACTATTAACAACTGGTTTGTGGCCTTCCAGATTTTCCTACACGTATATGAACACGTTCAGGTTTTCTGTTTTATTTTCTTTTTTAACTTAATTGGGATATTACACATACTGATCTGCAAGTTACATTTCTTTTTTTTTTTTGCCTAATGTACTATAGGCATCCTTCCATGTCCACTTATGGATTGAACTCATTATTCCTAATGACTACATAACAATAACTCATACTGAGGACTTACTATGTACCAGCACTGTACTATCAGGTACCAAATAGATTATTCCTCACAACAACCCTATCAGGTGGATGATATAATTTTTTTTTTTTATTTTACCGAACTGATGATAAATGCACAGAGAAAGTAAGTAACTTATCCAAGATCACACAGGTAGTAAGAGGCAGTGTCAGGTCCAAAATGCAGCTATTTTTATTCCAGAATGCCTATGTGTACTCTTATCCATTACACTATATTCCCATTGAGCATCCAGATTTAATTAACCGGTTCTCTACTGATGAACATTCCCTCCTCTCTAGTTTATATTGCGTGCTTGCTTTCTTCCCTCCTGGGTGGTATTATTGTTGCTATTTGATTATTTTTACATCTGGAATTTGTCCTTATGGACTGTGTGGGATAAGGTGTTAATCATTTTTTTCCAAATAGGAAACTTTACAAACACCATTTATTGAATGTTCCATTTCCCCCACTAAATTGAAAATCTATTTTTATCATGCTATATATATCTAGCTCTGGACTCTATTCTATTCTGAACAAGCACAATGAAGTTTGTTTGTTTGAGTACCATATAGTTTTAACAACTGTAACTTTACAGTATTTGAAGCAAGGCACATGTCAACAGATCCAAACCTTCCCCCCATTCTCAAGGTCCCAACCCTGACCCCCCTACCTGTCTTCCTTCTACTTCATGACATTCCCTCAAAACCCTTCAACATTATACAAGTTTCAAAACCTTACAACTTCCCTATATTTCTACCCATACCTTCTTCTGGCCTCAAGAAGGTAGTCCTTCTCTCCCCATTCCAAAGTTAACTTTTCCAGTTGAGTTCCCATCCTCAACTGTCTCTACCTCCTCGAGATCTCATCAACAACCTCTCTCTTTCTCTGTTTCTATTCCTCTTTCCACAGGCTTTTTACTTGCCTCGTGCTGCAAGCATATTCTGGTCTTCTCAACTTAAAAAACAAATACAAAAAGAGTTCCATGTGCCATGCCTTAAAATCTGCCCACTGGCCACCCATCTGTCATTCCTGTCTGCTCCCACCCACATCCAGTGACTCCTCAAGCCTTTACAGTGCTTTCCACCACTCTATTGAAACTCTTCCCTGGAACACCCAGCAGGCCAAGTGTATTCTCACACTTCACTCACCTTATGAATGCTCAGAAGACTTCCATGCTCATTTCTGAGGCTCTTTTCCCCTTGGCTTCCAAAATCCTCATGGTTCTGAGTCTCTTCCTACCTAAAACTTGTTTCATGCTTTCATGCGGCCCACAAACATGGATGTGTCTTCAAGAGCTCAGGTCTCTCCTTTTCTTTCATTCTTTCCCTCCCTCTTTCTCTTCCTCATAGAATCAAAGCAGAGGCTCTGATTTAAAACAGCTGAATTTGATCCCGGTGCTGCCTTCCTCCACTGGGTCACCTGGGACAAGTTATTTAACTTTTTGGGGCTTTGGTTTCTTTATCTATAAAACAGATAGTAACACCTCTTTCAAAGGATTGTTGTTAGGCCCAGTGGGCAATTAACATACATTGGCTTCTCTTTTCCCATACTCCCAAACATTTTCCCCTGATCTTTCTTTGGTTTCAGTACAGATCTTTAACCACCTGCCATATCTTTCATCTAGATATCCTATCTTTGCTTCAAATTCAATGAATAACCTTTTTTTTTCTGGGAGAGGGGGAATAAAGAGCATTTTATCTTAAGAGCTGTCACCAGAACTCCCCTTAGCAAAGGCATGATCTTTTTTGGAATATACCTTAATGAGCTACTTAGAATGGAGAGCAATACACCAAGTGCCGGGTATGTTTGTTGCTTATTGATGCAACTCGAACGGCTTTGTAATTTTTTTTCTGAGGAAAGGGTAAGGAGAAGAGTCAAAAAAGGAGAGGTAAGAGGAAAGAAACGTTAGGATGAAGAAAGGCTCAGGTTGGTGAACTCAATAGCCAGTGAAACTCCCCAGCTGAAGTACAGTTTAGGGTGATGATGCTTACTATTCCTTTGTATTTCTGCAATGTAAACCCCAACTTCATCACCCTCCACAAATATTCAGTAGAATCTACACTTTGAATACTTTATGCGAATGGAATTTTTTGGAGAAACTGAAGAATGGAGTGAAATCACATTTATTGTTGGGCAGGGACAGCAAGCTGGAGCTCAGGAGCCAACATGGTTGTGCCATGGGTCATTTGGGAATTCAAAGAAATCTTGGAAGGGGCATGAGAAGTCTATACTCTATGATTTGTGGGGGTAGGTGGGTTTCTGTCTAATCTGCCTGGATTTTGAGGAGCAGTAAAGCCCTGGCTGACATTTGGGACTCACTTTAAAAGCAGTTTCTGCCCCAGATTCCCAATTTCTGTCAATGGTGCTTTACTTCTCTGGTCACTCAGGTTAAAAATGTCACAGTCATCAAAATCACACAAACACTGATTATGTGCTTTTGTGCAAAGCATCCTTGTCAAGACCTCAGCCCTTTCCAAGTTCGATGACAGTGGATTATCAGGTTATAGTTCCCTAGAAAATCTCTATGCTTCTAGTCTTTTTATCCCTACAACCTATATCTCTAAGAGATAAATCTTCCTTAGAACACCATCTGGTTCTTTTCTTTTGGTTCCTAACCCCTTCCCAAATTTTATTTCTCACTACCTTTCTTCTAGGAGAATTCTCTGCCTCAACCAACTAATCTATTTGTTATTCTCTAAATCCATCAAGAACACTGGCAAGGACACCTAAAACTAATATAACACTGTATGCAACTAACTGGAATTAAAATAAAAACTTAGGGGCGCCTGGGTGGCTCAGTTGGTTGAGCGACTGCCTTCGGCTCGGGTTATGATCCTGGAGTCCCGGGATCGAGTCTCACATCGGGCTCCCTGCTCAGGGGGAGTCTGCTTCTCCCTCTGACCCTCCTCCCTCTTGTGCTGTCTCTCATTCTCTAATAAATAAATAAAATCTTAAATAAATAAATAAATAAATAAATAAATAAAATAAAAACTTAAAGGGGCGCCTGGCTGGCTGAGTCCGGAGAGCATATGTCTCTTGATCGTGGGATTGTGAGTTTGAGCTCCATGTTGGGCGTAGAGATTACATAAGAATAAAATAAATAAATAAAATAATCTTTAGGGGC
The DNA here is from genome assembly GCF_054177405.1 of Leptonychotes weddellii. Classification (NCBI taxonomy): domain Eukaryota; kingdom Metazoa; phylum Chordata; class Mammalia; order Carnivora; family Phocidae; genus Leptonychotes; species Leptonychotes weddellii. The sequence continues at coordinate 4,934,455 of NC_138383.1, read as the reverse complement.
ACCTGGGTGGCTCAGTCAGTCAGGCGTCTGCCTTCGGCTCAGGTCGTGATCCTGAAGTCCTGGGATCGAGCCCCATGTTGGGCTCCCTGCTCCGTGGGGAGTCTGCTTCTCCCTCTCCCTCTGCCTCTCTCCCCGGCTTGTGCACTCTCTCTCTCTCTCAAATAAGTAGATAAAATCTTTAAAAAAATAAATAAAATAAAATAATCTTTAAAAATTAAAATAAAAACTTAAGAATTTTTAAAAAGCACACCGGCAACCTCCCGGCCATTACAGATACTATTCTTCCCCTTGGACTATCTGGGAGCCCTTCAGTGTGTTCAGACGAGCCATCGCTCCCAAGAATTCTACCCTAATTGATCAAGCTCTTCTCTGTATTTTATTCAGTTGGTATAAACCCCTCTGTACTGTTATTTTTAACAGCTTTATTGAGGTATACTATACACAGCATAAAATTCATCTATCGTACAACTCAATAACTTTGGTTAACTATCACACAATCCAGTTGAAAACATTCATTACCCCAAAATGTTCCTTCATGCCTGTTTACAACTAACTCCCACTCCGTTCCCCAGCCTGAGGCAAACACTGCTGTTTTCTATCTCCATAAATTTGCCTTTTCTAGACATTTCATAGAAATGGATTCATATAATATAGTCTTACATCTGATTTCTTACACTTAACACAATGTTTTTGAGGTTAATCCATGTAGTCCAGATTGTATCACTAGTTCATTCCTTTAAGTTGCTGAACAGCATTTCACTGTATGAATATGTCTCATTTCATTAATCCATTCACCAGCTGATGAACATTTGGATTATATCCCATTTTTTGGCTATTATGAACAATGCTGCTATGGACACTTGTATATATGTCTGTGTGTGAATCTTTTGGAGAGATTCATGGGAGTGGAATTGCTAGATCATAAGGTAAATTTATGTTTAACATTTTAAGACTCGCCCAAACTCTTCCAAAGTGGCTGTTTCCATTTTACATTCCCAACAGCAATGCACAAGTATTGCAATTTCTCGACATTCTCACCAACACTTGACATTGTCTTTTTTATTGTAGCTATCCTCTTGGTTGTGAAGTACTACCTCATTGTGGTTTTAATTTTATTTCCCTAACAACTACTGGTATTGAGCATCTTTCCATGGTTTTTATTTTTTTTTAAATATTTTTTTTATTTGTCAGAGAGAGAGAGAGAGCACAAGCAGGAGGGGTGGCAGGCAGAGGGAGAAGCAGGCTACCTGCTGATCGGGGAGCCCGATGTGGGACTCGATCCCAGGACCCTGGGATCATGACCTGAGCTGAAGGCAGCTGCTTAACCAACTGAGCCACCCAGGCGTCCCTTTCCATGGGTTTATTAGCCATTCTTGTATCTTCTTTGGTGATATCTCTATTCTTTTGTCCATTTTTATTTTTTAAGTAGGCTCCACGCCCAGCGTGAAGCCCAACGCGGGGCTTGAACCCACGACCCTGAGACCAAGACCTGAGCTGAGATCAAGAGTCTGACACTTAACTCAGCCATGCAGACGCCCCTCTTTTGTCCATTTTTAAATTGGGTTGTCTTTTTAATACTGAGTTGCTCAAGTTCTTGGTACATTCTGGATGCAAATGCTTTATCCGTGTGTTTTGCAAATATTTTCATTCAGAAGGTGGCTTGTGTTTTCAGCTTCTTAATGTCTTTTGAAGCAGAAACATTCTTAATTTTGAAGAAATCCAATTTACCAGTCTTTTCTCTTCTGGATTGTGCTTTTGATGCTAGATCAAAGAACTCTTTGCCTAATCCTGAATCAAATAAATATTTTCTCCTATATCTTCTTTTAGGGGTTTTATGGTTTTCATTCTTACATTTAGGCCCGTTTTTCTAAACAGCTTAATGAGATATAATCACACACCATACAATTCACCTATTTAAAGTGTACTATCCAATTGTTTTTTAGTATATTCAAATGAGTTATGCAACTATTCACCACAATTTTAGGACATTTTCATTATCACAAAAAGAAACCCACTAGCAGTCACTCATTTCCCCCTTCCTCCAGCCACTGACACTTGCTAATCTACTTTCTGTCTCAATGGATTTGCCTCTCACGGACATTCGGGATTATACAACACATAGCATTTTGCATCTGGCTTCTTTCACTTAACATTAATATTTTCAAGGTTCATCCATGGTGAAGCAAATACCAATACTTCAGTCCCTGTTACTGCCAAATAATGTTCCATTGTATGGACTTACCACATTTTATCAGCTATTCCATTTGCCAGCTGATGGACATTTGGGTTATTTCGACCTTTTAGCTATTATGAAAAATGCTACTATGAACATTCATGTACACATTTTGGTGTGGATTTATTTATTCCCCATTTTTCTTGGACGTATATATACCTAGAAGTGGTATTAGTGAATCATTTAAGCAACTGTGAAACAGTTTTCCAAAACAACTGCACTATTTTACATTTCCACCAGCAGGGTACCAGAGTTTTAATTTCTCCACATCCTCACTAAACTTGTTATTAGTTGTTATATTGATTATAGCCATCCTAGTGGGTGTGAAGTGGTATCTAATTGTAGATTTGATTTGCATTTCCCTAATGGCTAATGAGGGTGAGCATTTTTTCATGTGTTTATTGTCCATTTGTATAACCTTTTTTGGAGAAAGGTTTATTCAAGACCATTGTTCCCTTTCTAGTTGGGTTGTCTTTTTCTTATTGAATTGTACAAGTTCTTTATATATTCTTGATGCAAATCCCTTATCATATATACGATTTACAAATATTTTCTCCCATTCTGTGACTTGTGTTTTCATTTTATGACCCATTCTGAGTTAATTCTTGGTGATGTGAAGAGTTTAAGTTCATTTTTTTTTTTTTTTGCTTGTTATTACCCAAATGTCCCAGAACCATTTGTTGAAACAAAAACAAACAAACAAACAAAAACACCCACTATTCTTTTCCTGTTGAAATGCCTTGGTACTTTTTTTTTTTTTTAAGATTTTATTTATGGGGCACCTGGGTGGCTCAGTAGGTTAAGCATCTGCCTTCGGCTCAGGTCATGATCCCAGGGTCCTGGGATTGAGCCCCGCGTCAGGCTCCCTGCTCAGTGGGGAGCCTGCCGCTCCCCCTGCTTGTGCTCTCTATCAAATAAATAAATAAAATTAAAAAAAAAAAAGATTTATTTGAGAGAGAGACAGCACAAACGAGGGGAGGGGCAGAGGGAGAGAGACAAGCAGACTCCCCACTGAGCACGGAGCCCACTGGGGCTAAATGCAGGGCTCCATCCCAAGACCCCAAGATCGGACTGGAGTCAAAGATGATCATAACCAACTGAGCCACCCAGGCACCCCTTGACTTGGTACTTTTGTCAAAATCAACTGAACGTAAATATAAGGTTTTATTTCTGACTTGCAATTCTCTTCCATCGATCTATATACCTTTTGTTGTGCCAAACCACACTATGGTTTTTTTTTGTTTGTTTTCTTTTTTAAAGATTTTATTTATTTATTTGAGAGAGAGAGAATGAGAGACAGAGAGCACGAGAGGGAAGAGGGCAGAGGGGGAAGCAGACCCCCTGCTGAGCAGGGAGCCCGATGTGGGACTCGATCCCGGGACTCCAGGATCATGACCTGAGCCGAAGGCAGTCGCTTAACCAACTGAGCCACCCAGGCGCCCCACACTATGGTTTTATAATAATGTTTTAAATTGGGTAGTGAAAGTCCTCCAACTTTGCTCTTCCTTTTGTTTGTTTGTTTAAGATTTTATTTCTAGGTAATCTCTACACCCAACGATGGGCTCGAAATTACAATCTGTAATTTCAACAGCCACATGCTCTACCAATTGAGCCAGCCAGACACCCCATTCTTCCTTTTCAAAGTTGTTCTAGATAATCTAAATCCTTGTACATGCATGTGCATGTAAATATAAGAATCGGCTGGTCAATTTATTTTAAAAAAAGTCTGTTGGGATTTTGACTCAATTTTTAGAACGTTGGCATCTTGACAATATTGAGTTTTCCAACATGAAATGTTTAATTACTTAGATCTTTTTAAACTTCTTTAGTTAAAGCATCAATCTCAGCAACATTTTAGAATTTTCAGTGTACAAGTCTTATACTTCTAATGTTAAATTTATTCCTAAAGGGGCGCCTGGGTGGCTCAGTCGTTAAGCGTCTGCCTTCGGCTCAGGTCACGATCCTAAGGGTCCTGGGATCCAGCCCTGCATCGGGCTCCCCGTTCAGCGGGAAGCCTGCTTCTCCCTCTCCCACTTCTCCCTCTCCCCCTGCTTGTGTTCCCTCTCTCGCTGTGTCTGTCAAATAAATAAATAAATAAATAAATAAATAAAATCTTTATTTAAAAAAAAAAATTATTCCTAAGAATTTTATTCTTTTTGATGCTATTGGGAATGAATTGCTTTCTTAATTTCTTTTTCAGATTATTGCTTTTGTGTAAAAATAGAATTGATTTTTGTATGTTGATCTTGGATGTGCAACCTTCTAAACTCATTTATTAATTGTAGTAGTATTTTTGTGGAATCCTTGGTATTTTCTACATACGGGATCATGTCATCTGTGAATAGCCAGTTTTACTTCTTCCCTTACAATCTGAATACCTTAAAGATATTTTTTTACACATGTATGTGTGTTTATTTTGCCACACTAGTTAGAATCTCCCATCAACACTGAGTGGCAAAAGCAGACATCCTTGCCTTGTTCCTGATCTTAGCAGGAAGGCATTCTGTATTTCACCATTAAGTATGATATTCGCTGGGCTTTTCATAGATGCCCTTCTATTCCTAGTTTGCTAAGTGTTCTTCATCTTGAAAAGGCTGGATTTGTCAAATGTTTTGTCTCCACTTATTGAAATGATCATGCGGTTTTTATTCTTTATTCTACTAAAACAATATATTAATATTGATTGATATTAAGCATTGATATATAAAATATTAACATTGATTTCAGATATCAAACCAACCCTGCATTCTCAGGATATAACCCACTTGGTTATGGTATATCTGTATTCTTATTTATCTCTGTATGCCTGCATTCTACCTCTGATATAGATGATAAGCACTAAAATTCTGGAAGGAGCATAATTTTTAAATAATGATTTTTAAAGGCTATAATTTTTAGATTAAAAAAATGTTTTCATAGCACAAGCACTCTTTCAGCAACTAAAACCTCGAGCTTAGCACCTACTTTGCAAGAATAATTAGTTAAAATAGGAAACCACTATAATTGTTAAATTTTATGTGTCAACTTAAATTTTAAGGTATGGTGCCAGTTGTTTATCCAAACATTAGTCTAGATGTTGCTGTGAGGTTATTTTGCACACATGATTAACATCTATAATTAGTTCACTTTAAGTAAGAGAGATTACCCTTGATAATGTGGGTGGGCTTCATCTAACCAGATGAAGACTGTAAGAGCAAAAACTGAGGTTCCCCAGAAAAGAAGGAATTCTGTCTTAAGACTCTAATATAGAAATCCTGCCTGAGTTTCCATTCTGCCAGCTTGCTCTAGAGATTTCAGATTCAAGACTATATCAACTCTTGTCTGAGTTTCCAGCTTGCTGGCGGGCCCTAAATATTTTAGACTTGCCAGCCCCCACAATCACAGGAGCCAATTCCTTAAAATAAGTCTTTTTATTTTAAGGGATATACATATATTTTTAAAATATACATATATCGGGGCGCCTGGGTGGCTCAGTCGGTTGAGTGTCTGCCTTCGGCTCAGGTCATGATCCCAAGGTCCTGGGACTGGGCCCCAAGTCGGGCTCCCTGCTCAGCGGGAAGTCTGCTTCTCCCTCTCCCTCTGCCTGCCTGCCTACTTGTGATCTCTCTCTCTCTCTGTCAAATAAATAAATAAAATCTTAATAAAATATATCTCTTATTGATTCTGTTTCTTGGAGAATACTAAATGATTCTGCCACCAAATAGCTTGTATTGTTAATACAAATAGCTTGTATTGTTAATACTTCCTTCTGTGACCCATATTCTGACTTACAAAGTTGATTTGAGAGCTATCCTGCTGCTTGCCATAGGAATCAAAATCACTGAGCACAAGGATCAGAATCTATATACTGATGCATAGCAGGTGCTCAATAATGTACATTAATGGTAATGAACAGAAAGAGAAAAGAGATGCTAAAGAACCAAAGAACATAACCACCATCATATAAGGAAATCAAAGGCCCTAAATCTGAGGACAAAATCAAGAAGTGAAAGAAATCAGTCTGTTAACAATGAAGTGAAGTACAAATAAAGCAAAAATATTAGATGTTTTAAGAGGTGGGTGCCTGGGTGGCTCAGTCATTAAGCGTCTTCCTTTGGCTCAGGTCGTGATCCCAGGGTCCTAGGCTTGAGACCCACATAGGCCTCCCTGCTCAATGGGGTGTCTGCTTCTCCCTCTACCCCTCCCCCTGCTCATGCTCTTTCTCGCTCACTCTCTCTCTCAAATAAAAATATAAAATCTTTAAAAAAACAACAGGAGAAGTACTACATTTGAAGTGTTTAAAAAAATACTACTAGCATTTGAGGGGCGCCTGGGTGGCTCAGTCAGTTAAGCGACACACTCTTGATTTCGGCTCACATCATGAGGTGAAGCCACATCAGGCTCTGCACTGGGTGCGGAGCCTGCTTAAGATTCTCTCTCTCCCTCTCCCTGTGCCCCTCCCCTCCACTCGCACGCACATGCGTGGACATGTGCGTGCACGCTCTCTCTCTCTCTCTCAAAAAAAAATACTAGCATTTGAACTCTTGATCTTGATGATTTCATCATTAAATGGATCAACACTGAGGTTTTTATTGTATTAAATGTATTTACTATGAATTTCAGGAACTTACTTAATTTTGAGGTATCTAACTGTGCCAGAACCACACAATTCTTTATTCTGTAGTGAGTTCCAGATTTTTAAGTCCTTGGTGTCAAAACCAATATTAATGTTCCTAAAAGTTAAGAGTAACTTTTATAACTATCTAACGGACAAAGACATGACCCATGCTTTATTTATTTTTTAAAATATTTTATTTATTTGACAGAGAGAGACAGCGAGAGCGGGAACACAAGCAGGGGGAGTGGGAGAGGGAGAAGCAGGCTTCCCGCTGAACAGGGAGCCCGATGCAGGGCTCGATCCCAGGACTCTGGGATCATGACCTGAGCCGAAGGCAGACGCTTAACAACTGAGCCACCCAGGCACCCCATGACCTGTGCTTTAAAAACTGCTCTTGCCATAGGACAGACCCACATGACAAGCATATATGTACTCCAATGTAACAAAAATTTGGAGAATAACAATGCTAACTGCTCAGGACTCTACCATTCTGAATTTTTATAATAGGTTTAGCTCTTAACAACCTGAGCAAGGGGTGCCTGGGTGGCTCAGTCGTTAAGCGCCTGCCTTAGGCTCAGGTCATGATCCCAGGGTCCTGGGATCGAGCCCCACATCGGGCTCCCTGCTCGGCGGGAGCCTGCTTCTCCCTCTCCCACTCCCCCTGCTTGTGTTCCTGCTCTCACTATCTCTCTCTGTCAAATAAATAAATAAAAAAATCTTTAAAACAACAACAAAAAAACAACCTGAGCAAAATGAATTACTCTTGTTTTTCAATTTACTCAAATATGTAGAAAGAAATAAACTAGATTCATTAGGTGCTGAATTACAATGAATTAAATTGTCTTTATAGTATGCCCATTTCTTGCTGGATAGAGAAAACAGGCCTAATGACTTTTATTAATGTGGATACCCCTTTCAAAAGATGAGCATGCATTCATAAAAACAACCACCTCAGCAAAGCCATACCTTTGCTAAACAAATGATCATGGGCTTTTAAAGAAGGGAAGATCTTAGAGAAGGATTTAAAAGCATGCATAGCTTCTAACTCAAAAATTACAAAGGTACAACCAAACGCAGAACAGTGCTATAAATAGCTTTCTATGCTAATGCAGAAATACTATCTAGAAATGAGCTCCCACCATGCCTTGTTATTTAAATGACTAAAAATCATGTGTTTATTAAGAAAGCTAAATACCACTGAAGAACATTTATATAACATCCATCATCGCTGCACTGTTTACAACAGTAAAAAATTGAAAAAACAACAACAACAAAAAGCTCCCAAATGTTCATCAACAGAAGACTATCTTAAAATAGGGCATTAGCATACCAAGGAATATTATACAGCTGTTAAAAACAGGGCGCCTAGGTAGCTCAGTCGTTAAGCGTCTGCCTCCAGCTCAGGTCATGGTCCCAGGGTCCTGGGATCGAGCCCCATATCAGGCTCTCTGCTCCACGGGAAGCCTGCTTCTCCCTCTGTGTTCCCTCTCTCCCTGTGTCTCTCTGTCAAATAAATAAATAAAATCTTTAAAAAAAAAAAAAGAACAAAGATACTCTCTAATATGGAAATAATATAAAAAGACCTCCAATATCTCTAAAAGTGAAAAAAAAAAAAAGACGCTTGGCTGGCTCAGTCAGTAGAGCATGTGACTCTTGATCCCGGGGTTGTGAGTTCAAGACCCACACTGGGCATAGAGATCACTTAAAAATATAAAATCTTTTTTAAAAAGTGGGAAAAAAGGTGCAGAACAGTCTAAATTGCATGTTATGCTTTTATCTGCACAAGAAACTCTGGAAGAATTCCAAAGAAACTAAAAGTGGTTACACAGGGATGGGAGGTGTATGGGAAGAAAATGGGTAGATGAATATAGTACAGTGAGAACAAGATTTTCACTGTATGACTTTTCATTCTATTAAATTTTGAAACATGGGGGCGCCTGGGTGGCTCAGTCGGTTAAGCATCCAACTCTTGATTTTGGCTCAGGTCATGATCTCAAGGTCATGGGATCCAGTCCCGCCTCTGGCTTTGCTCAGAGTCTGCTGGAGATTCTTTCTCTCCCTCTCTCTCTGTCCACCCCCACCCCCCGTCCCCACTCATGCTCTAATAAATAGATAAAATCTTTAAAAATAAAAAAAACTTTGAATCATGTAACTTACATTACTTATTCAAAAAATAAATTTTTTTTTTAAAGTAGGTCCACACCCAGCGTGGAGCCCAGTGTGGGGCTTGAACTCATGACCCCAAGATCAAGACCTGAGCTGAGATCAAGAGTCCGACAATTAACTGACTGAGCTACCCAGGCGCCTCCCAAAAATAAATAATCGTAAAAAATTTAGGCTATTTTATTTCCACTCATCTCTAAAAAAATGAACCTAAGTTTCAACATGAAATCCACTGTTCTCAATAATTTCTAAATATTTCCAGTTCAGTGAGCATACAAAACTAAGGGGTTCCTCTAAAAATACAAAATAAGGAAAGCAATGCTGCTGGGCACTGTGATCATCAAGACAGGGACGGATGACAGAGCTGCTTTTTGAAATTATTCCACAGGCAGCAGAGCTTGAGACTTTCCAGAGAGCCAGAGGTCTCAGCTTAGCCGGTCACCTGAAGAAAGCAGACTCTGCTATTTGCTTTGCTCTATCACTACTGAAGATAAGAAGACTTCTCGGGCACCTGGGTGGCTCAGTCGTTAAGCGTCTGCCTTCTGCTCAGGTCCTGGAATCGAGCCCCGCATCAGGCTCCCTGCTCGGCGGGAAGCCTGCTTCTCCCTCTCCCATTCCCCCTGCTTGGGTTCCCTCTCTCGCCTTGTCTCTCTCTGTCAAATAAATAAATATTTTTTTAAAAAAAGATAAGACTTCTCAGAATCAACCCAGTCTGATCCCTCAACAAGGACAGACCTTTGAGTTTTGTCTCAGTCCTGGCGCAGAACAGCTTCCTTTCCACAAATCATCACAAGTCCAATTCCTTGTGAAAGGCAGAGGCTGATGGCTTAGAGAGAAGAGCACTAACTGGGTGACCCTGGCTATGCTAATTTGTTTCTCTGACTTCCATTTTCTTATTGGTGAGATGAGCGTATCCTGGGCCAAATTCTCTCAAAGGTTACTTTCAGGTCTACAAAACTATCATCCCACAAAAAGACAGGTCAATTTAAAGATCAGATGAAGGGTGGGAGATGCCTCCACACTAGAGCATATACAAGTTCATGGAAATTCTCAAGTACACAAAGGTTTGCTGACTGGGACCTGAATGTTATGATTCTTCTTTTTTTTTTTTTTTAAGATTTTATTTTTTTATTTGAGAGAGAGAGAACCAGGGTTGGGGGTGCGGGGAGGCAGAGGGAGAGAGAGAAGAAGACACCATGTCGAGCAGGGAGCCTGATCATGACCTGAGCCCAAGGCAGATGCCTACCCAACTGAGCTGCCCAGGTGCTCCTGATTCTTATTTTTTGTGTTTTATCTTCAACATAAATAATGTGGTCCCCTTGTAAAGATTTCTCACATACATAACTTCCAATTAAAAATGATTTACAGGCGCCTGGGTGGCTCAGTTGGTTGGGCGGCTGCCTTCGGCTCAGGTCATGATCCTGGAGTCCCTGGATCGAGTCCCGCATTGGGCTCCCTGCTCGGCGGGGAGTCTGCTTCTCCCTCTGACCCTCCCCCCTCTCATGTGCTCTCTCTCATTCTCTCTCTCTCAAATAAGTAAATAAAATCTTTAAAAAAAAAATGATTTACAACTAGTTAACACTTCTAAAACATGGATGGAGTGGAGAGAATTATTTCAGACTGTTAGCACTGAGTGTGTTGGTTAAGAAAAGTTTTAGTTCGGCCTTTTGATCCTTTTATGATCATCATCCAAGATTCATACTTGTATTACTTACTATCCTTTGGGGAACAGCCTTCTAGAGATTTACCTATGCTAATTCCCACACGTGAAGGGAGGGTGAATCCTCTTCTGAGACTGCAAACTCTACTGAAACCTCCAAGCTCAGCAAAACATGTTCCATATTGTGATCAATAAAAGCTAAGTGATTTCAGGGAAAAAAAAAAAACCCACAAATACTTGTGCATATTTTTGTCTACTAAAAAGCAAAGTGCATGCTTCTTTTGGCATTGGTTTCATATAGTCGTAATTAGCTAGAGTTTTATTAAAACGCTAAAGGTCCGCAGCTTTATCTTAGACTGTTCTAAAACAGCTCTTAATCATGTTCATGTCGGCAAGGATTCATGCTTTGGCACAAAAGCATCAGAAACACAGCTCTCACAGACACTCTGCAGGGTGCAGGTCCATTGTCTGGTCCCTGCTTCCACCTGGCACAGACTGGACACACTGCTGGGAAACCAGCTCATCTCATTAGCATGTCTTTATTCTAAGGTTCTAATTCTGACACCTCTCCAAGATCACCAAAATCCTCCTCAGGTCCTAGGCCAAAGAGAAGATGGTAGCCACCGGTCCCCCAGAAGTCTTGAGAAAAGCAATGAAAAATAAAGCACAGAGTTAGGTCATGCACCAGCAGTCCAGAATTGGCCGGTGCTCAATCCACTTGTGATCCTCTATCCTTCTCTGTCAAAATCCTCCTCCAGCTCTGACGCTTTATGCCACAACCCAGAGGCCGGACACGTTTACCTTTTTAATGATTCTGAAAACAAACGGAATCCTTCTGTACATTTTAAATACCTCTGCCCTGTCCCCAAGCTATCCCCATTCTAAAAACCAGGTCTGCCGCTACTCTGGCAAAGGGACAACCCGGCTGACTCTGATACTCAGACTCCCAAACATTTCTGTTAAACACTTCTTTTGGCTTCTGACAGCCTCTTGAAAAGCGCAGCCCTGCAAACGCATTCTGGGCCTCCATCCTCCAGCAGGCACTGGAAGCTTCGCCCTGAGAAACCTACTTCCAACCTGCGCCCGTGCCTCCCTCTCCAGAGGCCTGGATGCGCGGACCCCGGCCGCCCCCCCGCCCCCCCAGCACAGGCGCCGGTGCGGGATGCCAGGCCCGCCTCCCCTAGCCCTCAGCTCCCGAGGGGAAAAGGCGCACCGGGCGCGGAGCAAGGGTCCCGTCGGGGCCGCGGGCACCCCGCCCCTCGGGAGCCGCAGTCCCCCCGCACGCGTCTCTGCCACCGGGCACACGGCCTGCAGGCCGCTCGCGTCCTCGGGCGGCGGGCCGGCCGGCCACCGCGGCCACCCCGCCAAGGACCCCCCCCTGCACCGGCCCGCGCCGGCCCGCAGACCTCCCACCCCCGGCCCCGGGGCGCGCCCCGGCCCGCGCCCGCCGGCCCTCACCGGACTTGGGCGGGTAGCGGTACACGGAATTGGACGGGATGTCCACCTCCTCCACGCCCGCGTGCTGCCGGCTGGTCAGGGCCCCCATGGCGCTGCGCCCGCGCCACCCTCGCGCCTCACCGCGGCCGCTCGCCCCGCGCGCAGTGCGGGGGTCGGCTGCCCGCCGCGGCCGGCTCCGCCTCGGCGCTGCGGCTCTGGCAGCGGGGAGCCCCCGGCGCGCTGCGCACCATCCTCCGCCGGGCCCCGCGGCGGCGCCTCTGCCGAGGGGGGCTGCGGGCCGGGCCGGGGGCGCCGCCGCCGCCGCCGCCGCCGCCTCAGGCCGCGTGATGTCAGCGACCGCTTGAGCGCGGGGCCCGCGGCGGCCGCGGCCAATGGCGGGGCGGGGCGGGGCGTCGGCGGCGCGCCAGCCAATGGGCGGCGGGATGAGGCGCGAGCGGCGGAGGTCCCGGCGCGGGGAGCCGGCCGGGGGCTCAAGGCTACGGGCGGGGGCCGGGGACTGCGGGTCGGACGACAGTCGGGCCCGGAGGCTGCTCGCCATTCTCCCAGACCCCCCGAGGGCGGCGCGCGGCCGTCCGGCGGAGGGAAGGCTGCTCCAGCCCCGCCCCTGGCATCAGCGAGCCGGCGGTCAGGAGCCGGCAGAGGGGCGCCCCCGATCTGCGGGCCCTGACCCCAGCCCCCAGCCGTAGCGGTCCGAGTGCGTTCGCAGCAGAGGACTGCGTTCGCAGCAGAGGACTGCGTGGCGTGAGCATCTCTCTTGCCCCCCAGCGCCTCTGCCCCAAAGTGCCCTGCTGATCCCATCTCCCAGGGGTCAGGGAGATTACTCAATACCGGTAAGCCGCTAGGAAGATGTCGCCATCCCTCTCACGTAGCTCCTTTCAGAGCGCCGAACTCTTTCCATGCACTCTGTTTTTGGGTCCCTGAGGCGGCTCCTGTAGCTCTGAAGTTTGGAGAGCATCAGCCCAAGATAAGATCAAGACATCCAACCTCTGATTGCATCTTTTGGAAACTTTGGAGGCCTGCGTGCGAAAAGTCAACGCAGGGGAACGCAAATAGGGCCAGGCAGAACAAGGGGCCCCTCCCGATAAAAGCACACAAGACTGTGGGAGGCTTGGACAGGCAGAAGGCGACGTTCTAAAGCTTAATTATAGACATCTGTATTTTAAACCTTTTATTTTTTATTTTTTTATTTTTTTAAAGATTTTATTTATTTATTTGAGAGAGAGAGAATGAGAGAGAGCACGAGAGGGGAGAGGATCAGAGGGAGAAGCAAACCCCCCGCTGAGCAGGGAGCCCGATGTGGGACTCGATCCCGGGACTCCAGGATCATGACCTGAGCCGAAGGCAGTCGCTTAACCAACTGAGCCACCCAGGCGCCCCTAAACCTTTTATTTTATTTGTGGGTCTGGTGGGTTTTTTTTCTGAGAGAGTGGACTGATCAGCAGAAATTTCAGCTGCTAGAACATGACTTCAACAACTTTTCACAATGTTTGAAGTACAGTGTGGAGTGTTCAGTTCCCTTGATTAGGTTCGCTAAGCCTTTTTATAGAGTCTGGCTCTTTCTTGATTCCATTTTGCATTTTTCATTGCCTTCTTTTCAGCAACAGACCTGGTGCTAAAGGCACCGAAGCCCAGTTGCCTTGGTTTTCTCCAGAGTCCCCAGGATGGCAGGAACGCATTGCTGTTATTTATATTGACTGATGCTGTAAGAGGGGCTTGAGCTACAGGTCAAGTCCCTGGCCCAGGCAAGCTGGTGGGCAGCCTTCTCCCAAGCACCTGGCAGAGTTCAGAGCCCTCCCTCCAGCCCCTGGCCCTAACTACTGGAAGGCTTCTGTACATATCTCTGGCAGGGAACCGATGTCCTTCTTGATACTCCTCTCCCCTCATGCAGGCCCTACCTTATAGCAACCATAGGTACAATATCAGTCATGAAGAATCTAGAACCACCTCAAAATAGAAGGCCTTCAGCACATTGCAGAGTAAAATGTTGCCTCATCATCTTGGGATCTGCTCGGAAACCTTTGTTCTTCCTGCCCTCAACATCCTGCACCATCCTCTTTATGGGTTTCTCCGAATCTGAGGGTCTCAGTCAGAGCCAGGCGGGGATGTGGCTCAATAGGGCAGCTCAGTTCTGTTGCTTGCAAGGATCTGTTCTGGTCCCAACTCAGCCTGCTCTGAGTCTGGGAAACGGGTTCATTCCTCATCTTAGATAACACTGTCCAAGCCTAACTGGTTCCTCCTCCCACAAATGAGTCAGGAATCCAATGCTTAGAATAAGAAAAGAAAAGAAAAACTAGGCATAGCACAGTACTATTAGTGGACATTTATTGAACACTCTCTCTGCCAGGCCCTGTTTTGAACGCTTTTACATATTAAAGCATTCATCCTTCATAGTAATCCTATGAAGTACGTGCTCTTAACACCCCCATTTTACAATCGAAGAAACGGAGATGGAGAAAAAGCACAGACTTTGAGTTGGACAAATCAAGACCCTAACCAGTTACATAACTTTGAACTAAGCTCTCACCAATTCTCGGTCTTCTCGTCTGTAAAGTAACCTGGCCCTGGGGTGCCTGGCCGGCTCAGTCTGTAGAGCATATGACTCTTGATCTCAGGGCTTGTGAGTTCAAGCCCCATGTTTGGTGTAGAGATTACTCAAAGATAAATTCTTTTTTTTTTTTTTTTTTAAGATTTTATTTATTTACTAGTCAGAGAGAGAGAGGGTACAGCTGGGGGAGCAGTGACAGAGGGAGAAGCAGGCTCCCTGCTGAGCAAGGTTCCGGATGTGGGACTTGATCCCAGAACCCTGGGATCGTGACCTGAGTGGAAGGCAGACGCTTCACCAACTGAGCCACTCAGGCGCCCCTTTTCCTATTATTTCTTTTTAACTGAGCCTTGATCCACTCATTGCTTCTTCACAGCAGCCAGTGAGGGCCAGGTAATTTTATTTTATTAAGAATTTATCTTTAGGGGGGCGCCTGGGTGGCTCAGTTGTTAAGCGTCTACCTTTGGCTCAGGTCATGATCCCAGGGTCCTGGGATCGACCCCTACATAGGGCTCCTTGCTCAGCGGGGAGCCTGCTTCTCCTTCTCCCTCTGCCCCTCTCCTCCCCCACCCCCCGCTCGTGCTTGCCTTCTCTATCTCAAATAAATAAATAAATAATCTTTAAAAAAGAAATAGTAGGAAAAATAAATAAATAGATAAATAATAAATAAATAAAGAGAAGTAATAGGGTGGCCTGGCTGGCTTAGTCGGTAGAGCATGTGACTCTTGATCTCAGGGTTGTGAGTTCAAGCTCCACATTGGGTGTGGAACCTACTCAAAAAAAAATTCTTTTCAATTAATTTTAAAAAACAAAAAGAAGTGATAACTAGCCCTCTAGGCTCATGAGGCAGAAGAGAAAGGGATAGGGGATAGTTTGGAGAAAATTGTAGCTCAAAGAGACTTTCTGGGAGTTGAGTTCAAGTCCCACTTTCTACAATGTAATCACATAGTGTTGTTGTTTGGGAAAAGAGAACTTCAGTCAGTGCCCAGGGCAAAGAAGAGATATGCAACCAAGCCTTGGAGCAGCCACCTCTTGGGGGCCAGTCCTACATTCCTCTCTGGTCCTTCCTTGGCGCCACTTGGCTCCCTTGCCGGAGATCTGGGCCAGGGAGAGGGCCTGAGGGAGAAGACGGCACAGACAAAGGAAAAATCCAGAAGTGATTGCCATCAAGAGAGCCATAAAAATGCTTTTAACTTGAATAAATGGTCTGGTGAGGGGTGGCACAGGGTGCGTGGGGAAATTACATGCAAATACCAGGCATCCTTTGTGTAAACGGCCTCACAGCATCCTCTCCATTTGCATGCTACACAAGCAGCCCTTGGGAGAATCTCCGCAGAGAACCCAGCGTTTAAGGGTCTCACGGGTTTCCTCTAAGCATCCACTCAAGGCTGGGAGGGAAAAGCCACACATTTTATCAGGTCCCAGCTTTTCTCAACCTTGGGTCTAAGGGACAAAGGAGAAGCGGGTGGGGGAAGCACAGGGTAAGAGTAATTTCGAGGTCAGCTCGTCCCTTAGAGCTTTCAATTTTGCTCGTTTGGGCTGTCCTGATTTCAGCTCAGATGTGCATTTTCCACCTTTGTGACAATCCACTCATTTGAACGATTCTCACAGATTCCTGTAACAGGAAGGAGAGATGATAGCCTGCTGGTGAAAAGCTGACAGATGCAGCCCTGTTTGCAGCACAGCATTCCCAAGACAGCAGGGGAAAGGGGTGGGGTGGGGGGATGTATCTGGGACCCAAAAGGGCTGGGGCTAAGACAGACCCCTTCTTTGCTGTTGGTTTGGCCGTTCTGTCCCTGCTAGGGTGATAGGAAGATTATACCTCTGGCTGTTCTGAGTGAGTGCAGGTCTCTCCAAAAGATAGGGCCCAATCAACGACACATGGCCCCTGATCCCACTCTCAGTCCTTGGGCCATGGCTTCAGTGGATTAAAGCTAAAAAACCAGAAGAGAATTTCACATCCTACTCCAGATCAGGGGACTAGACTGACACTGGCAGAGGGGTCTGATCCTAAATGCTTTTGGACCCTGCAGATGGTTCCTCGGGCGACCTAACGCTCTCTGTTGAGGAAAATAACCTTGTCCATTAGGAAGCCAGCAATCAGGCTTTCATATTTTGCTTTTTGCCAAATGTGAATTCCTCATTGTTAATTTCCTCCTCAGCTGTGTGCAGCTAACAAAGGAGAACTGTTCACAGGGCTGCAAACTTCAGTTGGGTCTGTAGCTTCTTAATCTACTTTTCCATTTAAGACCAAAATGAAAGACGATGCTTAACGCTGCCCTGCGTGGCCGAGCCCAGGGTGAGGAGAGTGAGGTGCTAGGGTGCGTGACCTTCACGTGGCGCTCACGCTCACTGCCAGGCCCAGGTAGGCACCTCAACCACCTGTCCCTAGTTTTAGCCCTGCTGCCTGGGCATCTGGCATCTGCAGAAATGAGGGACCTGGGACATTAATCCTATTAAAGGACTAGTTTAAAGAAATTAGGAGAGGGGCGCCTGGGTGGCTCAGTCGTTGAGCGTCTGCCTTCGGCTCAGGTCATGATCCCAGAGTCCTGGGATCGAGCCCCGCGTCGGGCTCCCTGCTCCGCGGGAGGCCTGCTTCTCCCTCTCCCACTCCCCCTGCTTGTGTTTCCTCTCTCGTGTCTCTCTCTGTCAAATAGATAAATAAAAACTTTAAAAAAAAAAAAAAAAGAAATTAGGAGAGTCTGTTCTATTGCACTTTATTTTAGTTTACTTCCATTTTTTTTTTTTTTTTATTTTAGAGAGAGAGAGGGAGGGAGGGAGATCACGAGTGGGGGGCAGAGGGAGAGGAACAAGCAGACTCTCTGCTGTGCAGGGAGCCAGATGCAGGGCTCGGTCCCAGGACCCCGAGATCATGACCTGAGCCAAAGGCAGACGCTTCACTGACTGAGCCACCCAGGCACCCCTATTTTAGTTGACTTCCAGATCGTTCTATCAAATACCAGACCCTGTAAGCTAGTTTCAGTACACTCACTTCTGCCTTCATCTGCCCAGCCCTGCTTTGGTTTTGAGCTCAGCCCCACCTGGGGCTGCACATTCTGCGCGATGAAGTCAGTGCGAAAAGAATGCACTGCTATTTCAGCCCGGTATCCACTCGGCTGCCCCTACTGCCCTTCTCAGGTAAACACACCAGGCCCGCAAAAAGCCCAGCCTCTGTCTCCCGCGACCCAGAGAAACCAGAGTGTGAGAGAGGCAGCGTGGCGACAGCCCTCGTACCCCTCTTTAACCAATGATCAACTGTGGTTACTTAGAAATTCAAAGGAAGAAAATGAGAATGAATTCTCTTCCTTCTCCTAGGGTTTCTTGACAATGCATGTCCTGGTGGGAGCATCAGATCTGGAAGAAGTCTAAAGGTCATCTAGTCCAGCCCCTTCACCTGACAGATGAAGCAGCAGCAGCCTGGGGAGGGGAAGGGACTGGCCCAAGGCATACAAATAGCAGCATGGCTCAGAACTCGGGGATCCCAGGCTCCATCCATGCACTGGGTCTTGCTAAGCGAAACGCGTACTGCTGGTTTGGTTTCTTTTTACTGCAGGGTAGGCTGTGTTCTAGGGCCAATGTAAGAAGACAAATCAACTCAAGGGAAAAGCTCAGAAACCCAACACAAACAGTGCAGATGCGACACGCAATACACTGCGTTTGCATGGAAGCTGTCCATAACCATGCTTGAGTAGGAATAAGAAAGCCGTGAGCTTCTCTCAGCTGCACTTCCCCCTCCACTCCTCAGAAACTGGAGCTGAGGTCAGATCGTCACCTAACTCCTTGCAGGCACAGGAACCAAAGCCCAGCAGATGAGAAGAGGGGAGTGAGAGCAGCTACGGAGGGTCAGATCAGATTCTTATCAAGTGGGTTAAAAGCGTCCTATACGCACTAATGATGTGTCTCTGCTAAAGCCTGAGTATGGGCTAAAGTCCACCACAGGCCAGAGATTCAATGACTTAATTTACAATGACGCGTTTATTCCTGAGCTAATTGCTTGTTCATTTAAGTGATAACTACCATCCTCATTAGGGTGCTTCAAAGACTCTGTGTCGAGCCTGCCGAGTAATAAACAAAGGTACTACCTACAGTTTTGGTTCTCACAGTACTGTTGGAAGCCCTAGATCTTTTTTATGCACCATGAGGTGTATATTTATTATATTGCTTAGTTGTATACTGTTATCTTTTATTCCAAGATGAAATCTATGTATGAAGAGAGGTCTGGCGATTTCATTAGCTTTTTCTCTAGTCTTCCTGCTTCTTGGTCCTGCCTCTAAAGATCACCCTGGGGTGGGGGACCTGGGTGGCTCAGTCGGTTAGGTGTCTGCCTTCGGCTCAGGTCATGATCTCAGGGTCCTGGGATGGAGTCCCATACCGGGCTCCCTGCTCAGTTGGGAGCCTGCTTCTCCGTCTCCCTTGCCTCTCCCCCCTGCTCATTCTCTCTCAAATAAATAAATAAAATCCTTAAAAAAAAAAAATCGGGCGCCTGGGTGGCTCAGTTGGTTAAGCGACTGCCTTCGGCTCAGGTCATGATCCTGGAGTCCCGGGATCGAGTCCCACATCGGGCTCCCTGCTCAGCAGGGAGTCTGCCTCTCTCTCTGACCCTCCCCCCTCTCATGCTCTCTATCTCATTCTCTCTCTCAAATAAATAAATAAAATCTTTAAAAAAAAAATCACTCTCGGGTTAACTTTCCTGGTATGCTACTCCCTTGCCCAGATACCTTCAGTGGCTCCCTATTACCTTAAACAAGACAAGTGTTTTACCCGTGAGGTATTTCCTCCCTCTGCTTCTCATATAACCCACTTGTACCGTGAATGTAGCTATCATTCCTGTTCATGTGTTTGCTCATGGTAAACCTTTCTATAGGTGCGACTGATGTGTGCAGAGGTGAATCCCCTCAGCTGAAATCCCACCTTCTCTATGAAGCCACCTCTGAGAACCCTGGCCCACCGTTGACTCTTCTTTCTTAGAAGTCCTATTGCACAAATAATTTTCTGTATAACTCATTTGATACTTACATGTAGGACAAGGTTCAAAACCCAGCTCTTCTACTGTTGTCTCTGTGCCCTGGGAAAGTCCTTCAGTCTCCCTGAGCCTTACCTTCCTCCTGTATAAATGACATGAGAATAGCAAAGTGCTATTTGAACATTCAGTTAGACAAGGTATAGAAAGCAGGAGGATACAGCAAGGGATACAGCAGGTGCTCAATAAATGCTAACTTTTTTTAATCAAAAAAAAATTTTTTTTTGTTTGTGAAGTGGTTGAATTCCCAAGGCATTTTTTTATGTCAGAATTCTGGGATTTCAGAGCCAGGACGTGTGTTAAAGGCCCTGCCTTCGGTGTGCATATGGTGAAAGGGAGGTTGGTGCCCCACAGCTCGGAGGCAGAGCCCAGGGGTTGGATCCCCTGAGATATCATCTTTCCGTGCCCATTGGGAACTCAAAATGCCAGGAACACATCTTACCCATCACACTTGTGGTAGCTGCTGAATGGCCAGAGAAAAAGCCAGGCTTTTTCCTCCCCCAAATGCAACAGCCTCAGTCCCTGCACCAAAGGGACTGCCACCCCTAAATGGCCCTCTAGCTCCGGATCTGGATCAGTCCTCTGTGGACTGGGGGCAGGGGGTGTATCTATGAGTAGCTATTGTTAACTTTGCACTTATGTGTCATTTGCTAACTAGAGAGAAAGCTCATTGGGTTGGAGCCTGCTCTCTAGAGCTGATTGTACAGGAATTTTGCCAGCCAGGTGTTAAACTGTTAGTAGCTTGAAATTGGCCACAAAGAGACTATTTAAACCACAGAAACCATCAAATGCTGCCCATCAGGGTTTGCCCACTCCCTGAGCCTGTTTACCTGCCACCCCTGGTCTTACTTTTCTTTGAATGCACCCCCGCCCCCAACCAAACAATGGATACATTGTTTCCCATATGTAAGTGCACATGGCTATTGAAATACATATGAAGAATAATCATTTTTTAAGCTTTTTTTCTCTTTTTAAGGAATCTCTACACCTGATATGGGGCTCAAACTCACAACCCCAAGATCAAGAGTCGCATGCTCTACTGACTGAGCCAGCCAGGTGCCCCAAAGAATAATAATTTTTCTTTCTTTCTTTCTTTCTTTTTTAAGATTTTTATTTATTTATTTGAGAAAGCGAGCCAGCATGTGGCGGGGGGAGGGGCGGGAGGGAGAGGGATTGAGTTTCAAGCTTACTCCCCCACTGAGCACAGAGCCCATGCAGGGCGCGATCTCACAACCCCGAGATCATGACCTGAGCTGGAACCAAGAGTTGGTTGCTCAACTGACTGAGCCACCCTGGTGCCCCAAGAATAATAATT
>NC_138383.1:4906896-4912967 GCF_054177405.1 Leptonychotes weddellii | reverse complement strand
TCTGCAGCTGCACCAGTAATAAAGGGCAATGCACGGGGGCCCTCCCTCCAGCCCCACCTCTGCCTTGCCTCCCTCCATATTTAATCTGTCTTCCTTATCCTACCCACTTCCTTCTACATCACCTCCTTATCTGAACTAGGACCTTTTTTTTTTTTCCTTTGGGGCCATTTTTCAACAAGCCCTTTGACACTCCATGTCCTCTTGTCTATAGAAATCCTTTTTGGCCTTAAACTTCTCTCCAAGAGCTCTGGCAGATATTCTCTGTGGACGCTGTGCTTCATAACTGCCTTCAGGCCTGGACAGACGCCCTATCTCCTGGAGCAGTCCCTTCTGCGGACTGGGCTCCGTACCCAGTCTGGTCAGTGGGGCAGCTCTGGTCTGGAGGCTGCCGAAGGGCAGGACGAGGGATTTTCTCTGACTGCTCTCCGGGCCCAGGGGCAGGCCAGGCCTGGGCACTGCTGGTGATGAGGCACATTCTGGTGGTTTCCCAATTCTGTTGTGTACAATGCAGTGCTCTCGTTCTCAGTAAATACTTCCTTCCTCTTTATGCAGAACGCTGCCCTGGGTTCATTTACAGCACCCGTGCTTGGTCCAAAAAATGATCGGTGTGGCTTGGGCTTTTGGGGTCAGGAAATAGCACACGTCCAAATTTCACCCCAAGGTGCCCTGTGTTCCTAGAGGAGAAGGGCACCTATCACTGCCAAACTTGCAAAAAAAGATCAGGGACTTTATTTTAACCAAACACGTCTCTTCCAGGACTTGCCCTGACTTCCTGTGTTCCTGAAAATTCCTGAAACCTCAAGCAGCAACTCATCAGAAACTCCAGACCTCTTCAACATTGCCCTCCGCTCTGCTCGAGTCGTAGGCCATGTAAATTCCCTCTGGGCCTCTGGGATTTAGAGATAAGCAGGTGAAAATAGGCTCATCCTCGCTGCCCAGCAGCCTGGCACCTGTGGAAAAGCCACATGGCAGTTAGATGGTAATAATGCTCATCAATACCCTGGTCTCCTCTATTTCTTGCTTCCCCCTGGATTAGGAGAGGCCACGTGATTCTTCTGGACAAGGAACCGTGAACAGAGGTGTGTTACTTTTGGGCTAAAACACGTAATTGCCAAGGCTCGACTCTCCAGCGCTCACGTTGCCTGCTGGAATGTTCCACACAGCGCAAAGGACAGATAGGAAACCTTTTAGGCTTTGTGATCCATACTGCAACTACTCAGCTCTGCTCTAGTACAAAAGCAGTCATAGATGATACAGAAACAAATAACTCATGGTTGTGGCATGCTTGCCATCTGTACGTACTTGTGAAAACTGGAACCCCACAATGACAGTACTTCCTTGTTCTGGGGCTGCTTATGGCCTGAGCTCCCTGCCATACAAGCTGCTGGCTGCTCACTTTTGTTTTCACCTTGCAATTACTGGAGGGGAAGGGCTGCAAGCTGTACTTGACTCTCCAGCCACACTCTGGGTTCCAATAAAACTTTATTTATAAAAACAGGCAGCCACCCAAGGGCTTTATCAAGTGGGAGCTTCATGATCGTGGAAACTCCCACAGTCGGGGTCATCAGGTCATTGCCCAGAGGGCAGTTCTTCTTGAGAGTCACCCAACTGCAGCAAACTTTGTATTGGTAAGAAGTAAGATTTTAGGATTGTACTTACTTGAACATAGCTTAGCCTGACCTGATTAATTTGAGGAGTCTCTGCACCACCTTGTGAAAGCATGTGCCATTTTTCTGAAACAAAGGGAAGGATACTAACCACCCCCTCCTACCCCACAGCCCACAGAGGGTCCACTCTAACCCTTGCCTATCCAAGCTTAGCATCGCCCCCACCCTATGTCTCCCAAAAGATGCTTGAAAACTCCTTGCTATGAACTCGCTTTCAAAGTAACTCTGTGCCTTGGTTCGTACTATTCTCCCTTCTGAAAATTCCTTTCACTCTCCTTTCTGTCTACCTGAATCCTTCCCAGCTTCACTTCTTCCTCCCTCAAGGAGCCCTCCTATCTTCTTACCATCTATGATTGCTAGTTTGGATCAGAGTTGCTGTCTGGGGTCATGGAAGAAAGAACAAGAGAGCCAGCCCTGTTTGCAAGAGACCCATGTTGGTAAAGGGTGGGGGCGCGGGGTCCACAGAGCTCACCCAGCAGAGTTAATGAAGAGAGGGATGGAGGGCAGAAGGGGTGAACCACGTATGCAAAAGAATCAATCTGTCACACCCACAGTGCATTGTTTGGAGATACATACATACAGGAGTAAAGGACAAAGAAAAGCAAGCGAATGATTAATGCAAATTTGAGGATTGAGGTCTGGGGAGGAAAGGAAGGTATGCTTTTGGGGAGGCTCACGTGAGAGTTTTCAAAGGTACTAGTCTTGGACATCTTAGGTTCTGCGTTGGTACGTGGGTGATTGTTCATTATTCCTCAAACCGGGCAGAGGTTATATACGAACTCTTGGTGTGTGATATATTTCTCAAAAAAAAAAAAAAAAAAAGGGTGGGTCAGGTAAGAAGGCTGCCTCAAAACTTGAAGTCAGCAGCTGCCACAGCAATGGATCTCCCATGTTTTTGAATGCAAGGGTGAGGCTACAGAGGCCCAGCTCCACGCCAGTCAATTCCTAGACCATCGAGAGGAAGTGGCTGGGAGCCTGAGTCCAAGCGGACAACGAAGGCCCCTGAGAAGGAGAACCTTCCTTAGAAAGTTGTCTCTCTACCCTGCCTTTCTCTCCCCTTTGGCAAAGACCCCACCTCCGGTGTCCCTTCGAAAGGTTGTCAGAGACTCACCTACCGTGAGACACACCTGGCAATGGGAGGTGGGGCCACCTTATCACCCAGCTGGCTGGCGCAGGACAGAGTGCAGGCCCCCAGTGCTGCTTTTAGGAAATGCCATTTACCACGTTGGGAGTGGTATGGCCTTTGTCCTTTGGGGAACATGTGACATTTGGTGAAAATATAATCTGGTGTAAACCAGCATGAACTCATCACTTGCGGAATGGCTTTGACCTTCCTGCTACTTCCAACAACCCAGACACACTTTTCTATCTTTCTTTTTTTTTTTTTTAAAGATTTTATTTATTTATTCATGAGAGACAGAGAGAGAGAGAGAGAGAGGCAGAGGGAGAAGCAGGCTCCCCGCGGAGCAGGGAGCCCGATGCGGGGCTCGATCCCAGGACTCTGGGATCATGACCCGAGCCGAAGGCAGACGCCTAACCGACTGAGCCACCCAGGCGTCCCCTTTTCTATCTTTCTAGTAACACCAAGGGAGGAGATAAGGTGGATGCCAGGGGCTAGGCAGGGATAGAAAGTAGATTATGATATTTAAGAGCACCAGCTTTGGGGGCAAACACACATGCTGAGTTCAGAGCTCAGTTCCACCCGGAGCTAGCTGAGTGACCTTGAGCAAGTCACTTAACCTCTCCGACCCTGCTTTTTTTTTTTTTTTTTAAGATTTTATTTATTTATTTGACAGAGAGAAAGACAGCGAGAGAGGGAACACAAGCAGGGGGAGTGGGAGAGGGAGAAGCAGGCTTCCCGCGGAGCAGGGAGCCCGATGCGGGGCTCGATCCCAGGACCCTGGGATCATGACCTGAGCCAAAGGCAGCCGCTTAACTGACTGAGCCACCCAGGCGCCCCTCTGACCCTGCTTTTCTCACTTGCTAATTGGGGATAGGCACAGTCCCCACCTCACTGGGCTGTTAAATAAGGTAATTACCTTATTAAATAAGGTAATTCAAACAAAGGATTTAGCACAGAGCTGGGTTCATAGTACATTCTCAATAGACATAAATCTCAGTTATCACAGAGGAGAACTGGGATTTGCCTGGAGTGGAGGGAGCACTCCTGCACTAGCCCCCATCCTCTTTAAGGAGAATGACTAGGGAAAAAAAACTAATGCTTCGAAGCGGCAAGGTCTACCTAACCCACTATCTATAGTAGAAATAGCATCAATTTTCACTGAAAAGTAGTAGCACAACCTAGGTTGTGGGAAGCAAACAAAAGCTAGGAGCAGCACTGGAAGTCTAAGACAGGGGAAGGGAGCCATCCCACCGGTCAGCACCTGAGCCCCCGCTTCCCGGGCCGGACCGTCCAGCCTCAGCCAGCTGCCCAGGGGGCCCTCAGTGCTGCTGGCCTTCGTGCTGCTTTCTCATCCTGGAGCGGGCATCCTTCGCACCCTCCCTCGCCTTCCCCCAACTCTTTCTGCTTCTCCTGGCCACCTGTCCCTTTGTTCTGGCAACTTGAAGCAGCAATAGGGAAACAAGAAATACGAAGATACAAAGACAGCTGGTGTCCCCTTTTCCCCATCGGGGGCTCACTCATGTCCAAGTATCCCCAGTGGAAATTCCAGTGCCCTTGACAGCCCTTGTGTGGAAAAGGCAACCTCTCCAGCACGAAGGAAGGGGGCGAGCCATAAGGGGTAACCATGAGGTTCTGGAACTAGACCCCCCGCCCTGCCTCACTCCACCCCTTACTACTGTGACCTTGGGGAGGCTCCTCCCCTCCTGTGTGCCTTACCTGCCCGGCTGTGCAATGGGAGTCTGGATTCTTGTGAAGATTGAAATGAGTTCACTGACATTAAACTCTTAGAAAGGTGCCTGGCTCACAGGAAGTGCTCGGTAGGTGGTGGTGGTTTGTTGTGGTCTGGCCATTGCTGCCTGTCTCAGCACCCACTCCCCGACTTACATTCACAACATCCTTGGGAGCCGCCCCAGGAAATATCGGCTGTGACCGTCTCTCTTCCAGGTCTCGGCTCCCTCTATAGCTCAGACCATTGATAGAACGAGGATTTTCTTCCTTCTGAGGCTACCACTGTTTGACTTGTTATTAATGGGCAGGTTTTTATTGCTCTGTTTTACCTGCCGCACATTGTCCTCTCAGATTAAAATAATGATACCTTCGGTTAATAATACCTCGCACTTGGAGAGTTGCTTTCATCCCAGCAGCTCAAAGCCCTCTACAAACATGACCTCATTCATTCTCCCTGCGCTCCCAGGACAGGGACACTCCTGTATTAACCAGCCTGAGAAGGGTAAGCCATACCCGAATTCATCTCCAACCAGATTCTCAGAAGCCAAAGTATTGACTGAGCATTCCCACCTCTCACAGCCAAGATCAGAGACAGAGCTCTGTTGCTCTCCCTCTCTCTGGGGGTGTGGAGGGGGTGGGGTGGCAATTCTGGTGTTTTCAGGATGCTGGTTTTCCTGGAGAACTTCTTAATTAAGACCCAAGGGATCCTGCAGGCTGAAATGCCTCTGCCCAGGTAAATCCTACCACTCATGGTCGTGGCATGCTTGCCATCTGTATGTACTTGTGAAAACTGGAACCCCACAATGTCAGTACTTCCTTGTTCTGGGGCTGCTTATGGCCTGAGCTCCCTGCAATACAAGCTGCTGGCTGCTCACTTTTGTTTTCACCTTGCAATTACTGGAAGGGAAGGGCTGCAAGCTGTACTTGACTCTCCAGCTACACTCTGGGGCTCAGCCCATGTGCGCTTCATTATGGCAAAAGAAGCAGTCAAAAAGCTGACTCCTTCCCCTTCAAAATAAGCAAGCAAACAAGCAAGCACACAAACAAAAAGACTAACTAAATGGGACAAGCTCATTATAATGCCCAAGGCTGTTCTTCATCAGTACATAAACATCGGGTGTAATTTTTTCTCTTATTTATATTTTATTTTTTATATGGTCAAGTTTTCTCAGAGACTTACATTCACTTTAGGCAAAGTCAAAATAGAACCATGGCTTGCTTTCTTCTAGCCTTCTATTCTGCAGACCCTTAACTAATTTCAATATACCATGGGATTGGTATTTCAGATCCAAAACTTGCTAAGTTTTTCAGAAACAGAAATTCTAACAGTGAATCCCTAGCAATATTTACTTTTGTAACCTCTCTGCCCCTTCCTCCATCTGCTTCAACTCCTAGTTCTTACCCCACGCCTACAATTCCAGACACAGCCCTGAAGGTCAAACCCCTTTTTTTTGTTGTTTTTAAGATTTTATTTTTAAGTAATCTCTACACCCAAGGTGGGGCTCGAACTCACAATCCCAACATCAAGAGTCACATGCTCTTCCTACTGAGCC
>NC_138383.1:4884473-4906796 GCF_054177405.1 Leptonychotes weddellii | reverse complement strand
GAAAACTTCCCGGCTTGGGATATTAATGACTGAAAAAGTCACTAACTTTTCCCTTTTGCAACTATGCTTAGTGTATGTTAACATTGGTTTACATCTTCAGAGAGCAAAGTTTTTGGTCTAAAAACCAGGAAGAGACTGTTCGGCCTTTGGGGAGGATAGTGACTGAAAGGAGGCAGAAAGCGGGTACCTTATATTTCAATAAAAGGCTAAAAAAAAAAAAGTAGAGCTGCTTGAAAGTCTTAAAAAAATAAACAATTTTGGGACTTGAGCAACTGCAAAGCCTCTGTCTGTTTTCTATTTTGATCATTCTGTGTCTCGAGATGACCACATCTTTCAGAGGAAATGAGTCAAAGCCACTCTGTCTTGCTTTTCCAGCTGAGCATGTTCAGTTTCAATGAAGTAATGAATGAACTTGGCCGCACCACCCCCAAGCCTACAACAGCAAACACAGGGCCCTCGGCCAATCAGCAGACACTCAAGGTTTTCAAGTTGAGTTCAAACGGGCCCACGGGAGGCCAATCAGCGCGCGCGGCTCCGCCCCAAACTCCCGGCCGTGGCCAACCAGGAGCCCGGACGGGCCAAAACACAGCGGCCGACCAATGCCGGGCAGCCCCACGGCGCCGACCTCCGCCAATGGGCGCGACCGGGCGAAAAGAGAAACAGTGCGGGCCGCAGGCCGCAGGATTCGAATCGAACGTCCGCACCAGAGTCGGGCGCAGGCCGAGCGGCGCGGGCCAATCAGCGGCGGAGACTCGCGGCCCCCGAACGTTGGACACCGGCCCCGCCCCGCGCCGTTGTTTGTGGTGTCGGCGGCCGCGGGAGCCGGACCGGGACACTCGCCGGGCGGGCGGCGTGCGGCGTGCGGCGAGGGTCCGGAGGCCGCGGGCGGGCGGCGGCGAGCGCGAGCCGAGGGCGGCCGGCCTCCCGCGGCCGCCGAGCCGGGATCGCGCGGCGGCCGGAGCCATGTCGGTGAACATGGACGAGCTGCGGCACCAGGTCATGATCAACCAGTTCGTGCTGGCCGCGGGCTGCGCGGCCGACCAGGCGAAGCAGCTGCTGCAGGCGGCCCACTGGCAGTTCGAGGTGCGCGCGGGCTGAGGCCCGGGGGGGGGGTGTGCGGGAGGCGCGGGGGCGGCCGGCGGCGCGCCGCCGGGGACGGGGAGCTCTATTTATGTCGCCCGGCCAGGCGATCGGCGGCCGCGCGGTCTCGCGTGGGGCGCGGGCCCGGGGCCGGGGGCGGCGCGGAGGGCCCTGCCGGCGGCACCCCCTCACACACACACACCGGCGCGCGGCCCGGGGACGCCCCCTGGCGCCCCGCGGGCCGGGCCGGGCTGTCCGAGGGGACACCGCGGAGCAGCCCTGCTCGCGGGGCCGCGCCGGCCGGGCGGTGGTTGGGGGTGGGGGGGCTTCCCGGCCCGGCCCGGGCCCCGTTAACCGCCGCCCTGCCGCTGTGTTTGTCCGCAGACCGCCCTGAGCACGTTTTTCCAAGAAACCAACATTCCCAACAGCCACCACCACCACCAGATGGTAAGTGGGTCCGGGCGCCGGCGGGCGGGGAGCTGGGGCGTCCTCCCCGGCCCGCAGCCCACCGGAGGCCGAGGGCGCGGGCCGGGGGGCCGCTGTCAGTCGCCGGCGGTGACAGCCATGTTGCCGGGAAGCGCCGCGCCGCGATGTAAACAAAGAGCCAAAATGTCTTCCAGGAAAGAGCGGCTCCCGGGGCCGCCGGCTCGCCCAACTTCGTGGCCCGGCCTCCCGGGCTGCCGTACCCTCGACCTCAGGCCTGGGCCGGGCGCGCTCCCCGGGGCAAGCGGGC
Organism: Leptonychotes weddellii; assembly: GCF_054177405.1. Taxonomy (NCBI): domain Eukaryota; kingdom Metazoa; phylum Chordata; class Mammalia; order Carnivora; family Phocidae; genus Leptonychotes; species Leptonychotes weddellii. The sequence continues at coordinate 4,904,983 of NC_138383.1, read as the reverse complement.
AGGAGGGCGGGGTGGCCGGGCAGTAGCGGGTGGCGGGGCGTGGGGAGGGGGCTCGGATAATAACTACTCAGCCTGGGGGAACTGGGAGCCCGAGTGAAGGGCCCGAGGGCGCCGGAAGCTGGGGTGTCTGTGTTTACCGGGAGCCCCGTCTTGCTGTCGGAGTGGTAGTCCCGCATCCAAACAAGCCAGCTCTGCAGGGAACAGGAAAGGGATAAATCCACCCTGGCTCAGGGAGCGAGGCTCTACCCAGAGAGGTATGTTCTCTCTTTCCTGTTGTTGGAAAAGGGACATGCCCTGAGTGTGGAGGATGGAGGGATTTTGACAAGATAAGGACAAGAATTTGCATTTAATTTCAGTATGTGAAGACACAGAAAGTACAGGAAACAGAGCGGTTCGGGTCTGGATTTGCTTTCTTCTCTTTCCCAAGCTGGCCCCCTCGGCCTGAGCCTTTGCCCTCCTGGCCAGTGGGGTGTTCTGCTTTCCGGGGGCACAGGACATCGCTTTCACTTTAGAAGCTTGAATGCCTTCCCCTCCCCTCCCCACCCCACCCCCCTAGTTACCTATTAGCTCTGCTGGGGGAGGAGGGACTGGGCTCCACCATAGGGATTGTAAAACATTATTCCCCAGGAGATCTGTTGTGGCTTTCAGAGTGCATTTTTGGCATTTTTAACACTTGGTGTCCTTACCCGTGGCTCCCTTCTCAGAGCTGCTGCCTTTCCTGGAGGAGCTGAGATGGTTCCTCTGCTGTGTCTTGTCCTTGGTGCCCTGTTTTCATCTAGTTGCTTGTTTTCATCTAGTTGTCCTTTGACAAGTAGAAGGGTCTATCTTGACCTTTTAACCGGCTTTCCGCTTGGAATGGCTCATGCTGTGTATAAATCAAAAGACAAAAAACGTATTGGAACACAGTGGGAGAATTGGGGGAGCTGCAGGGCTGTGGCAGCTAAGGCCAGGTTCCTTGTAAACCAAGAGGGGTCATCTCCAGGAGACCCTCCCCTGCACTTGACCATGGGAAAGCTCTGGCTCCCACCTTGCAGCAGAGCCTGGGAGCACCCTGCCTCCTATCTCTCAAAAGAGCCTTGAGGTTTGCTCCACCAGCTTGTGGCCATTCGAAAAAGCCCAGGGGCTTCCAGCACAGCCATTCTGCGATGCTGTGAATAGGGAGGCTGACCCGGGAGAGCGGGGACTCCCGGCCCCTTTAGACCTCGTTGTTCTTTCTCTGCAAATCCCAAGGGGTTATAATCTTTTTTTTTTTTTTTTTTTAATTTATTTAAGTAATCTCTATACCCCACATGGGGTTTGGAACTCACGATCAAGAGTCGCATGCTCTTCCAACTGAGCCAGCCAGGCGCCCAGGGATTATAATCTCTTAAAGCTTCCCTCAAGGCCGGTTTTGTAACAGACATTATAATCGGTGTATCCATCAATACAGCAATACAGCGCGTATTGAGTACTTCATCAGCACAGTGGAGAATGCCATTCCTGCCCTCAGGGAGTCTGTAATTTTTTGAGAGAGACAAAGGAAAAAGTTAAATAAAAGCAAGACAACAGTGATGGCATAATAGCAATTCCAGAAGTGACCCCAGGGCACCCCCAGACAGGGGGGGCTCCGGGTTGAATTGAGGGGCACTGAGGAGTGAGGCACTAGATTGGAAGCAGGGTGCAGTGGGCTCCGTCCATAGTTGTTAGAAGCAAAGAGCTAGAGGGGCTTTGCAAACATCTGGTCCAAACCCCTGCTTTTACCGAAGTAGGGCGAACCTCGGAGAGGTTAAGGAACTTGCCTGAGCTCACACAGCCAGGTGGGCACAGGAGGCCCCTGGTCCAGGCGAGCCAGGCCGTTCTCTGCGGCAGGGTGGTTCTTGAGACCGGCTTCACTGGCTTGGTCAACTGGGGAAGTCACGATGCTGTGATGCAATTGGCCTCTCCCCCCAACCCCCCATTCATTGTTTCCTGCTGCCGAGAAGTCAGCCCTGGGGTGGGGGGCGGGGAATAGTGGAGGGAGGAGGGAAGTGGTCTGGGTGGGGCCAGGCCTGCTGGGTCTCCCGTGGCCGCCCCTGAGGAAGACAATGGTTGGAGCTCCCTGGCTGCTGATAGGGTGCTGGCCCAGTTAACAGGACAGATGCGCCTCCCTCCCCATTTCTGGCTGGGCTTTGACTGCAGAGCTGTGAAAAGCTCCCTCTGCGAGGTGAAGAGCCCTAGAATCTTGCTCCCCCAGCCCCGTGCCTGGGGGGAGGGGCTGGTGTTGCTAAAATTAGGAGAAATTCAAAGAAGGACTCCCTGGCTTCCTGGGAAAGGGAGAAGCTGCTGTGAGGTCAGAACGGGCTTTGTGTAGGCCTTGCTCTCCGCTGCCTCTTCCCCAGGGTCCTGGGAGAGACTTCTGAGTGGCACCCCCCGGCCCCACCATGCTGCTGGGGGTGGGGGGGGCGCCAGTCACAGTACAGCGCCTACCCCAGTCCTTGCCCTTCCCAGCTGGGGTCCCTGATCAGAAAGGGTGGGGGATACTGGAGGGTTTGGGGAGTTTCCCTCCCAGGGTAGTGGCAGAAAACAGCAGATGTTGGGGTGTTTGTAAGTACCCCCAGGAGGAGGGCTGAGGGGACTGAACAGGCTGAGACTCTGCCAGCATCCCGCCAACGCATCATGGAGGAGACGCTGGGGACACAGAAAACCCAAATCCCTGGTTTTTGTCCTCGGGGAGCCCAGGCGTGAAGCACAGACGAGTCAGGGTTGGCTAGAGATTGAAGGGCTGGGGCCTCGGAGGCCCCCTCACCGCCCTGGGAATCCGAGCCCAGGAATCCCATCTTTCGCAGCCTGTAGCCTGCAGCGGGTGTGTTGCGGTCCGTGGACTTGAGCTCCGGGCCTCAGTTTCCTCATCTGTGCCCGGGCACTGTGACAACTGAGATCATGAGACAGAGCCTCCAAGGTCTGCCCGCTGGTGCTGAGAGTGTGGAGTGAGCCCAGACGCCGGGAAGGTGCGGCTTCTCTTCTCCTCGCTGAGCAGCGGAGGGAGACCCTGGGTCTGGCTGCCTTCCTTTGACCGACAACCTCAGAACATCTGAGGGCGGATTATTGAGGGCGCCAGCTGGTTTCTTACCCAGGCTGAGGCGCTAAGCACTGGTGTCCCGGGCTGCTCTCTTGTCCTCACTTGAATCGGGCAGCCTGGCTTCTGGTTGGAATTAACCCTTTGCTGCGGACACTCCTCGGGGGCGTCCCTGCCCGGCATTCAGGAAACACTCTTTGGTTTTGATAAAAATTGTCGGGGTTGGTCTTTATTGTTTGTATCGGCTCAGGGCGAGAAGGGTGCTTCTGTTCTGTGGAAGCCGCCCGTGGACTGGAAAAGGGGAATGGAGGAGGGGCCGGCCTGGGTGAGCCCCGCCGTAGGCTCTGTTGGGGTCCACTGGGCAGGGCTCAGAGTTGGGTGGCGCGTGCCCATAACCTTCCCGACACCTGTGTTCTCTCCCAGCAGATGTGCACCCCAAGCAACACACCTGCCACACCGCCCAACTTCCCCGACGCACTGGCCATGTTCTCCAAGCTTCGTGCCTCCGAGGGCTTGCAGGGCAGCAATAGTCCCATGACGGCCGTGGCCTGCTCCCCCCCTGCAAGCTTCGGCCCCTTCTGGGCCTCGTCCCCACCCAGCCACCAGGCCGCCTGGATCCCGCCCTCCTCCCCCACGGCCCACAGCTTCCACCACCTCCACCACCCACAGCCCACGTGGCCCCCCGGAGCGCAGCAGGGTGGCGCCCAGCAGAAAGCCATGGCTGCCATGGATGGCCAGAGATGAGACTGGATGCTGCCGGGCGCTGGGCTGGAGCTGGGGCGGGGGGGGCAGTCCAGGGCCGTGGGGACACAGGAGGGCCGGGGTGGGGGGAGCCGGGGCGGGTGGGGGTTTCCTGAAGATCGCACTGGAAGATTTTATAAAATAATTTTTGTGGGTTTGGGGGGGGGATAGTAAACTTCCTGAGCCACTTGGGTCCTTCAGGAGTTTCTCTTCAGACAAGTTTTTTTCTCTTTTTAATATATAACTATAATATATATGAAAATATAAATATAACTAATGTATGTGAGAATGGGGCTGGCTGACCGAGGTGTTGGGGTCGGCAGGGAAGGGCCAGAGCGTCCCCTTGGGCCAGCACCCCTTCCCTCCACCCCTCGTCCCAGGGCAGGTGCTTGGAAGCCAGGTGGGGTGATCCTGCAGTCATGAGGGGTCTGCTAGCTGCCTCCTGGAGGTCACGCCTTCGGGAATCGAGGACCACCGTGGATCCACTCAAGGAGTTCCACAGCAGGGGCTCCCTGAAGCGCCCGTCGGCCGAAGGTGTGGAGGCCCCTTGCCATCCGAGCTCTCCCTAACCGCAGGACTTCCGTGGCTGGCTCCTCAGGGGCCCTGCAGCTCCGGGTCTCTTCTGGTGTCACCCGTCGCCAGCCAGATGTGCGGGGCTTGTGCAGAACTAAAGAGCCGGCTTGGGCCAGAGACTCAGGCTCTGCCTAGCAGGGGTCCTGATCCTCCTCGGCCACCCTGTCTCTCCCACTGTGTGTCCCACCCGACAGAGTGGAGAGCTTGCCTTGGATTTACTTCCCAGATCAATCATCTCACCAGGGTGAAATTTTAATTTAAAAACTTAAAAGAGACTTTTCTAACTTCCCTAGTTTGCGGTGCCTTTATTTGCCTTGGTAGGAAACCAGGCTCTCCTTGGGAAGGGGGGGTGGGGCTCCTGGTGTGCTGTGATTGGGGGGTGGGGCTTCGGTGCCATGTGGCTGGTCTGGATATTCGGAGAAGGGGTGTCCAGACCAGGGGGTTGATGGGACCGGCTGGGTCCAGTTGAGTATGGGAGGGAGAGTGGGGCCTGGGCCTGACTGGTTTCCGTGACCGTCTCCCCTTCTTGGCCCTTGCAGTGTGGCCTGCCACAGGCTGGCGCTTGGCCCTAAAGCCTTGTCTGTGGTAGGGGGAGCTACTCCTCCACTTGTGGCCCCTGGCAGCACCCCCCCCCACCCCCAGCTCAGGCCCCCCAGGCATCTTCCCGCTGGGCCCACCCCTTCTATTCCTATCTTCAGCCTCTTGGGGGAGCCTGGCCCTGAGTGCATGTTGAGCGGCCATCCCCCAGAGGTCAACCAGGGCTGTCCCGGATCCACAGAGACAGGGTGGGTCCCCCAAGGGACTGGCTTCCTCTCCCTTCCCACCTTCCCCACAGCCTCCAGCCATTGGAACAGAAGCAGTGTTGGGGATTCCTGGCCCAGTGGGGCCTTCGCACAAATGATCCGGCAGTGCTGGTGGTGAGGTGGGGCTGGAGGAGTGGGTGGCTGGCCCCAGGGTTGGAATTTCTTCAGCCTCATGCTGGGGAGGAGGGATGCTACCTTGCACCCCCCTGCCCCCCAAGACCCCTTCAACATGTGTGTGTTGGGGGGGCTTGTTTTCTCCCTCGGGGGGCCAGAGCCCTGTAATCGACCGTGCTGTAGATTGGGGCTGCAGGGGCTGGAGGTTCATACCCAAAGTGGGAGTGACACCTGAGAAGGGCCCTGCGTAGTAGGCCAGGCCACCTCCTCCAGCCAGCCCGCCCGCCCAGCGGCCCCTGCAGAGCCAAGCAGAACCTGCCCACAGCTGCCCTCAGCCCCTCTGCATGGGATGGTTTACTTTGAGGATGGGTTAGTCGTTTCAGTTTTGTTTCCTGGTTGGAAACCCCTGGGCCTCCTCCCGGCCTCACCCCTCAGCCAGCCCACCTGTGCTTTCCGGGGCTGCAAGGGGAAGTCCCTGCAGGGCATGTGGGCGGCCACGCTGGGACCACAGCCTGGGGAGGGTGGGCGGCCTGGCCCAGGTGCGAGGATGGGGGTTGGCCTGCGCTGCTTGGGGAATGTCCTCCCCTCCGTGTCCTTGCCTGCGCGGGGGAGGTCTGGGTGTGGAGGGCTGGGATGGCCTGCTTCTGCCCCTCCCTGCCAAGCTGGTGAGTTTGGATTCTAGGCCAGGGACACTGAGCTGGCAACCTTCTGACATCTCTCAGGCAAGGTGAGAAATAGGAGCCCGAGCGGGAGCAGAGGGGCTGGAGCGGGCCCCGCCCCCTGCTCCGAGAGGAAAGGGGGCCTGTTGTGAGGCCTGCCGACCCGGGCCCCCAGGTTCAAGCTGCTCCCCTCCTCTTGTCTAGCCAGAGCATTAGATCATTGCATGAAGATGGATGGGGTCTCAGCCCATGGGGAAAGTAGGGGAAAGCCCCCCCACACCCCATAGGGAGCACCTGCCCTACCCCATGACACCCCCAGCCAACCCCACCCTCCTTTGCCCACACGGGCCTGGGGAGAAACCCTTTTCTGGGCAGTTTCCTGCCACACTTTCCTTTTGTCATTTGTCACCCCATCCACTCACACCTTAAAGCAGGCCTCTTGTGTGAGACATCCCCTTCCCATGTCGGGGTGATGGGGACTGGGGGTGGGGGCCCCCCATGAGGACAGACCTGAAGACAGGAAAGCTGCTTCTGTGACTTCAGAGGCCTCAGGGGGAGGGCAGTTCTCCCTTGTCCCCAGGGCTCCAGTGGGACCTGGGGGCTCGTCTCTTACAGTTGCTGCACCTGCTGAGCCCAGTCCCCGCCCCTCGCTCCTCTGTCCCCTCAAACCTGCCAAGACCCTTAGCACAAAGGACTCAGGGTAGCATTGAACCCTCGTGCCTGTTTGGGGCTAGTGGAGCCCAGCGGGCTGGGGCAGGACAAAGGCTAGGCCTGGAGGCTGCTGGGCAAATGGCAGTCACCTGGCAAACCCCCTCCTGACACCCTTCTGCTCTTTCTGGGGAGGGGTGAGCGGAGCAGGGAACCAGCCTAGGCCAGGCAGCCCCTCTGCCTCTGTAGCAGCTGCTCAAGGGTAAGCTGCAGAGGCAGCAGACCGAAAACTTCCCAGGTGCCCGGGGGCCCTGCTCCCCCGGGACGTGGTGCCAGGAGCCGGGCGCTGCCACCCTCACCTTGGCTGCACGGCACGGCTGGTGCACGGACACCACGAACCCCAACCTCTCCCGAACTCCCCAGCCTCCCCAGACGGGAAGGCAGCAGCCTCGGGGTCCCGCTGAGGTCAGGAGAGAGCTGACGGGGGTGAGAGTGGGTCCTACTGCGGCCCGCCAGCCCCCGGGTCTGGGGTCCGGCCTCTGCAGCTTCTCCTGAAGCCCCCGCACCCTTGGAGGGTAGCTTCATCTGTTGGCGGGGCGGGTCATGGTCTCATTCTCAGGCTGTAAGTCCGACCTGTCCAATAACTGAAGGCCGGCCACCTGGACCCCGGGCTGGGTCCCTCCCCTTCCACTCCATCTTCCTGAGACAAGCCCACTGAAGCGTCGCTGCCCCCAAGCTTCTTCCCACACATTTATTAATAACTTTGGTCAATGAGCAGTGGTGGACCGCGGTCCCCGGGTGGGCTCTTCGAGCCCCTCCCCGGGAGGCAAGTCCATCTGCATCTCCATCTCGCTGGGGCTGGGCGGGTGGGCCGCGTTGGGCTGGGCCAGGTGCCCCTCGGAGGACAAGGGTCTGTCTTTCCGCGGACGAGGAGGAGCTGTGAGACATGGGGGCTGAGGTGGCTCTGTCCCACTCCCCACACCCAGCGCAGCCTGCCAGGCCCTCCCCAGCTTGCACGAAGGGCAGGCCGGTTGGGGGGCGGGCAGAATGCTGGAGAGGGGGCCCCCGCAGGGCTGTGGTGGGCAGTGCAAGCCCGCACGGGAGCTCCTGAGCAGCGCTCCTTGCTAATCTCTGGGAGTTAAAAATAATCAAGCCCTCCGTCGGTGGCCAAGAGAGCCTGCCTCTTAAGTGATGTTTCCTCTAGTAATGCAGGGGCTGTTGAGGCACTGTTCACACCAACAGATATGCAGGAATTGTTCCTAAGCCTGCCCTCTCTCCCTCTCCTGCTCCCCTAACATTTTAGGTGCTCTCGGAGTAGACAGTGGAGTGCCAAGAAGGAGGAAGCTAAGTGCCCCCAAGAACGCAGTCACAGCCCCGCACCGCACTCTGTCCGCCACCGAGTCGTCTGTCCCGGCCCGTCCGCCACTGAGTCACCTGCCACACGTTGTGACCACCATAGGTTCCGGAGGCAGACAGCTTAGGTCTGAATCCCACTCCCGCTGCTTCCTAGCTGTCTGACCTTGGGCAAGTACCTTAACCTCTCTGTGCCTCCATTTTCTCAGCTGTAAGTGATGCTCACAGTGGTCCCTACCTCTTAATGTTGGTGTGAGGATTAAACTAAAGGCGAGGTGCCACGACCAGGGCTATCACTTCTGTTTCCGCTTCCTCCAGGCACTCACTGAGCGCTGGAACTGGAATGGGTGGTAAAGGGCATCTAGGGCTGGGCCTTTAACAGGGGTGGGGGAAGGGGGGGCGGCCCTTGAACCTCCTGCAGGCATCTGCAAAGTGTTGGGAGAACGTAACTTTGTATAGGAAGAAGGTCAGCCCCTTTCGTTAGATCCCCTTTCTTGGGCGCCCCGACTCTGAGTAGCACCAATCCAGCACCCCTTTATGGGCAGATGAGGAAACAGGTCTGGAGATGGGGGGAGACTTGCTCAGAGTCACTTGAAGGTGGTCCGGCCTCGTGGCTCCAGGCCTGTGTCCTTCTCTGGCCCCCAAGTGTGGCTGGACCCTGGGGGACCCTTAGCGCCCAGACTTTCAGGCAGGATTTAGCCCCTCAGGGGAGAATGGGGACTCAGGGGGCCTTCCAGGCCTGGGGGTGAGGAGAAGCTCCTCCCCAGACAAGGTCGGCCTGAGGGGTGCCCACCAGCTGCCGCCCAGAGCTGAGCACCAGCTTCAGCAGAGTGAGCCCCTGTGAGCCGGGGCAGGACTCGGGTCTGGAGCCGGAGCCTTGGGCTGCAACCCTGCCCCTGTTCCCTCTTCTGGGACATCGGACAGCACAGCCCTGGCACATAACAGGAACTCAGTAAAGATGGACTTTCTCTCTTCTCCCTCCCATCCCATCTCTCGGCTCCTACGCACTTCCTCTCTCGGGGAAATGAGGGCACAGACCATCAGGGACAGGAAAGGGGGCCGGCGGGGCAAGCAGGAGAGGCCCTGGGGCAGTGGGGAGGCCACCTGGAAGGCTGCTCCAGCCGAAGGGAAGCTACCTGGACTGTTGCCCGCCAGCATCCGAGCACTCTGAGGCCGCGAGGGCAGCTGGCCGTTGTCGCTCAGGGACTGCTGCCTGTGCACGTGGGGCTGCGACTGCTTGGCCTTGTGCTTGGTCATCCCGGAGACGGAGGCTGGCGGGGGACAGCGAAGGGGGGGGTCAGTTCCGAGACGCCGAGTGAGAGCTCTGTGGGGACCCGTGGGATGGGGAGAGGGCTGCAGGGCCACCGGTCACAGCCAGCCTCAGCCGGGGTCCTTCCCCGTCTGCACTGATGGATATGCGCCTTCTAAGCACTCCATTCGTTCCCATGTCCGTGCGTCCATCCACCCCCCCACCCACTCAGTTATGCTCTGGGGACCTACACCCAGGAGCCCTGTGCCTGCTGCTGGGCGGGCTCTGACCTGGGCTCACAGTTCAGGAGGGCAGGCGGCTAGACAGGTGCACACAGTGCTCTAAGAGCAGGTGGGGAGTGATAAACAGTGCGGTCTGGCTCGCTGGAGGTGGGCACCAGGGTGGTGGGAAATTCTCCAAGTGGTGGGGGGCTGAGGAGGGGCATTTTGAGTTTTGAAGGAGGGGCAGAACTCGGCCCCGGTGGTACTGGGAACAGAGGCTGAGGCAGGCAAGCCAGTGAGGCAGCACGAGGAGGAAGGCTGACAAGAAAGATGCGGCCATGACGTCCCGGCTCATTGGCTGAGAGTGGACGGCTGCCTCCGACCTGCAAACACTGACCTGGGGCTTTCAGGACGTTTGCAATCAGGGAGGTAGCGGAGGAAGAAGGCACCCAGGATCCAGGGGCCCCACGGCCTTCCAGGAACTGGACAGACCCCCGGGGGACTCGAGCAAGGAGCCTCTGGGCCCCCGGGACACTCACTGTCTTTGGTCAGGATGCCTGGCAGCCTTGTATCCATCCGTCCCTTGTAAATATGTCCATCCAGGCCCAAGATATCCACCTCATCATGCTGTGGGGGTGGAGGGGGACATCCATTACCATGTGGCACCTAGAGCGTGCCCCCCAGTCCTTCCTCCATGAGGGCTGGGGGGCACCGAGTGACGTCCTCTCCTGACTCCCAGAACCAAACGGTGCTCAGAACCCTCCCCCAGGGCTCTGGCAGCGCCAGGGTGAAGAGAGGGCCCATGGTGGGGATGGTAGTGCTAGATGGTGGCCAGGATGGCAGGTGGCCAGGATGGCATTCTTCCCAACAAAGCCTAAGAACCAGAGGCTTTCAGAAACAGCCTCCGGGCAGAGGGCTGGTCATCCGCCCTTCTGGTGACTTAGGTGGTTTTTCCAGAACGACTTGAGAACGTGGGGTCATGTCAGGGCCCTCTCTCTTCACTCCCAGGCAGCACCCCCAACCTTCATGGCGATCTGGACCTCCTCGGGGGGGTACAGGCCCTGGGACAGGTGCTGCAGGCGCGTGCGGCGGTAGGGGTAGGTGAGGGTGTGGCTGCCCCCACAGCGCCGGGGTACGCTCGAGTACGTGTAGTCGGCGGTGTCCGGCACCCTGTGATGGGGACAGCAGAGTCACCGGGAGGAGGTGTCACCTGCGACCCACCTATGGTGGGGGCCAGCCGGCCAGAGGTGGGACCGCTGTGTCGGGGGTCTCCGGGAACCAGGGCAGGAGCAAGGGAATGGGTGAGCCGAGCAACCCCACTGCTGGGCCACCCTGAAGACCTCTAATACCCTCTTTCTACCCCCTGCCCTGCCACCCCTCCTTGGCAGGGCTTTCCCCAGCGGTGGATGAGACATTCTCAGGGCTGTGGGTGCGCAGAAGCTGAGCCCCGCGGCCAGCGGCCCAGTCTGTGTGGTCCTACCGTTTGTAGCAGGGGGAGCTCAGGCACTGTGCCTGCAGCAGCTCCCGGATCATCTGGCTGCTGGCCTTGACCGAGCCTCCAAAGTGGATCTGCACCTTCTCAATGTCCATCAGCATCTTGGAGTGCATGGTGCGCAGGCGCCCCACGCTCCGCTCTATATGCGCCAACTCGCCCCGAGGGAAGGCAGTACTGCCCAGCTTTAGGCTGTGGGGCGCAGGCAGACGGCGGGGTAAGGGGGCCACACCATCTTGAGCCCACACTCAGACCCTGGCCCACTCCACCCCTTTATCTGCGCCTTTTTAAGCAGGACCCTGTGTGGGCAGGAGCCCTTCCCATAGCACTCCGAGGGACCACGGATGGGGCAGGGCAGAAGCTGAAATGGGGAGAAGCCCTGCACACTTAGCCTTGCCTCCCTGGAACCCCGAGGGCTCCAAAGTGCAGTTTGAAACCATCCTTACTGCCGAACCCCCATCCTTGGGAGATGGAAATGCAGCGGGGAGGGGGGCAGGAGCCCAAGGGAGTGTGCAATACTTCCCCACCTTCTCCCAAAAAAAAAAAAAAAAAAAAAAAGAGGAGCTACCCCAGACAGCCAGCACCCTTGGCAATGTCCCACCGGGACCACCAGTAGGGACTCAAAGGCAGGGGATTACTAAGTAGGTCTCCATTCTTCCTCTTCCGGGGAAGAACTGGGGGGCTAGCCCAGAAATCACTCCGTGCCCCCCACTGTCCAGCCAGGAGGAGGAGCCCCCCACACTCGCCCTCCAGCCTCTGCCCCCATCTGGCCTGTGAAGCCCTGCCCGGGAAGCCCACTGCCCCGTACTTGCGGCTCTGCCGCCGGACCTGCTCCAGCTCAAAGATAGTGTAGGGGCGGAGGGAACGGTGCCCAGGCAGGGCTGGGCCCACAGGAGTCACAGGGATAAATCTGGGCAGGGACAGAGAGAAGAGGAGGGTTGGGGAGTGAGAAATCCCCTTCCCAAATCCAGGACTCCACAGTCTACGTGCCTGAGGAGGCTTCCGGTCCAGGGTGAGGCGGAGGGAAGGACGGAGGGCTAGCAAGCGGTCAGGCACACAGGAATGGACCCAGGGGAGAGGAGACGAGGAAGGACAAGAGCTGGAGGCAGGTAGGGAATGGAGGATCTACAGCCCTCCTGGGCCCGCCCCCATGACCGCCACCAGCTGGGGTTGGCCAGGTGTGGGCACTCACTGTCCAGTCACAGCTGTCTCCAAGGGACGGTCACAAGAGAGGCAGTGGAAATGTGCCAAGAGCTGCCTGTGAGGAGTGGGATACACACAGATGGTGAGTGCCCTGCCCAGAGGGTCGGGAATGGGAGAGACGGAGGACACAGAAGGCCACGGCCCCTCTGCAGGCCAGGTGGGCCGGAAGCTCGGCTCACCAGGGTGGCAGGCCCCGAGCCACAGAGGCAGATCTGGTCCCAGTTCCCTGGGAACACACTAGCTCCTCGGCATGCCAGCTTTGGGGCGCCCACCTGTCCTAACCCAAAGCCAGCAGGGTTTCAAAGGGCCCCTGATGGACGCCCTGTGTAAACCTCGGGGGCCCTCTGGCGGCCAATAATGGAAACCCTGGGATTCCAGCCTGCCGTGGACCAGCCCCCGAGGGGCAGGCTCAGCTCTGGGGACTGTGGGCCCGTCCCCAGCACGGCGGCCCCGCGGAGCACAGCCGTGCCAGAGAGCCTTAGCCTCTCTCCCCGCCCTTTCTCCGCCCTAAGGAACCGGCCTAAGCTGGAAGAGCTTTTCAAGCTCTCAAATTCTGTCACGGCAGCTGTGGGATGGTCCAGTGGGATCAGCCATTCCCCCAGAGCTGTTCATCTGGGGACCCCCCCCAGCCCCCGCTGTCGTCCGTGCCCCACCTCCGCATGGCCGCCGCCTCGTCTGCCTGGTAGAGTGGAGAGCGCTCTTTGAGCTGCTGCCGCAAGGACTTCCAGCGATCTTCCAGCAACTGCTTCACGGGGTCCAGCTCCAGGCGGTCCAGCTGCGGGGGGTGGGGTAGGTGGGGCAGTGACCAGTGAGCGCTGGGAAAGCCAGGCGGGGGTGGGGGAGCCATCTGCAGCATCCAGACAGGAGCTGCCCTCTGCCCTCACCTTGCTGTCCATCTCCACCAGGAGCTTGTCCAGGATCTTCTGCCAGTCCTGCTCCTGCCCGCTCATCTTAGCCACCAGCTCCTGCATCATGTGGTTCAGCTGCTCCGTGGTGGCATCAAACTGGACACGGCTCACTTTGGCCGCCAGGGCGCTCTTATCAGCTTTCTGCCCGGAAAGAGAGGAGGGGCCCCCCACATGGGAGAGAGCCATGGAGGGGCCCCATTGCCCTGAAGCGTCAAGCCTGGATGCTGAGCTCCCCCTCTGGGCTTCTCTTCATTCCTGGCCTTTCAAAGAATGACCGCTGAGAACTTGTGGGACGCAAGGTGGCTCTTCCGGGCCTGGCCCTTACCACGTCAATCTCCATCTCCAGGTGTTCCCTGTTGGCCTTTTCCTTCTCGAGCTTCTCTAGACCCTGGTACAGTACCTGGGAGGCGAGGGAGCAGAGAATGAGGAGCCAGGACGGGAACGGCCTCGCCCCCGCCCCGGCAGCCCTGCGGGCCCCTCACGTCAATGGCCTTCTGCTTCTGCCGATGGTCTTCGATGAGGTTGCTGGTGGTGATATTGAGCTTCTCACAGTCGCCCTGTACCTGCAGGATGGCGCTCTGGACATGGCCCAGCAGCTCTTCATCCTGTGGCAGGTGGCACAAAGGCAGGCTCCCTGGGGCCACTGGGCAGTATTGCTGCCCTGATTGATCAGCCCTTAAAACATCACCCAGAGGCGCCTGGGTGGCTCGGTCAGTGAAGCGTCTGCCTTCAGCTCGGGTCATGATCTCGGGGTCCTGGGATCGAGTGCCACTTTGGGCTCCCTGCTTCTCCTTCTCCCTCTGCTGCTCCCCTGCTCATGTACTCTCACTCTCTCTCACTCAAATAAATTAAAAAAAAAAAAGTCACCCAGCAGGTAGGCCAACTTTGGACCCCATTCTGGCTCTCCACAATTTCCCCCCGATAGTGGGGCGGCTCTCTGCTCTTTCTGTGTGTCCACCCAACAGGATGTGAGCCTCAGTCCCCCACCGCCCCATGGTCTAGCCTTGGGGGAACTGGTCTGCCGCTGGGGGTGACCAGTAAAGGCTCCAGAGTGGTGAGCTGCCCTGTGGCTCCTGAGAGCTGGGATGTGGGCTACAGTCTCCCCACCTGCCCTGGGCTGGATCTGAACTCCAGGATCCAAGAGGCAGGACTCAGGGACTTGTGACTCTCCCTGTCCCCACCGGCAAGCCTGCCCTTTGGTGGGGAATCAAGAAGGGGCCTGGAAGACTGGTGTGAAGGGGAGTCAATGAACCCTAAAGCTCTGCCGGTGTCCCCCGAGGCACATGAGTGCACGGCTCCACCCCTCAGCCAGCTGTGCCGTCCCACCCCCACGGAGCCAGGTCTCTTGTCCCCAGAGCCAGCTCGGCTGCTGTCCTCGCTGTGACCTAGTGCAAGGCCCAGGGACTCCTGTGGGGTCAGTAAAGGGCTCCACTATGGAAAACTGGCCCTTAGGCCAGTTAAAGCTCTATCAGCCGCTCCCCACTCTGTGGGCCACTGGGCTGTGGCTCCCCACTGTGGGGCATGGGTGGCCACGCCGGGAGGGGGGCCAGTGGCAGTCACCTGGCTCTGGAGCTTGGCTTTCTTGGAAGGCCGGGAGGCTGCCAGATTGTTGACCATGTCCTGGAGCTGCTCGTAGCGCTGCACCAGAATGCTGACCTGATGGCTCAGGTCCAGGCTGCAGGCGGGGCAGGTGGCCTCAGGGTCAATCTGGCCAGGTTCCAGGGTTGACAGGGTCTTGTGAGGAGCCATGCTCATGGACAGCAGGGTGGAAGACGAGGCCAGCATGCTCTCGATGACCGTCCTGAGCTTGTCAAGCTGGGTGCGGGCAAGAAGGCAGGTGCAGGGCAGTGAGCGAGGCATGGCCACGTTCTGTCCACGCTGTCAGCGCCCGCGTGATTCGGGCAGTCGCTGCACCCCCAGTGCCTCACAGAATGTGGCGCCCAGTGCCCGTCTGTTAAATAGTGAACAGAGTTCTCAGCGAGTGTAGCCTTGATGCTGAATAAAACCCCTACAGGATGGAGGCTTCTGGACCTTTCTCCAGCCAGCTCACTGATTCAGCGTGAGGACACATCTCCTCTAGCTAAACCCTCGAGTGGTGATGTCCGTTAGTCCACAAACACTTAGGGGAGCCTGACGACACCCAGACGCAGCTTGGGGCCCTGGGGACGGGAGGGGTGGGCTCACACAGGCTCTGTCCCCACCCTGCATGTCAGTAACAAGAAATCAGCGGGATGGGTGCTACTTCTGTCGTGGGGGCCTCTCTCGGTCTGGGCAAGAGCAGATGGCTTGCACTGGCTCTCTTGTCCTCTTCTGTGTCCCACAGTCCCCGTGTGTCACCACATGACTGGTCCCGCCCGGGTTGGCACCCGGTTCTCGGGCAGCTGGTCCCACAGCTGTGGGACCTCTAGCCGGGCTCAGAGAGGGCCTGGACCAACCGAACCCCCTCTCTTGGAAGTGTGTGACAGCGCGGGGCCTAGGCAGCCCCTGTGGGCCATGTGTGAGAGAAGGGAGAGCGGGCTGGGAGCACGGTGGGAGGGAGATGTGGAGGTATTGGAGAGAAATGGATAAGGACAGGGACACAGAGGCACAGGGACACACAGAAACAGACACGGAAAGACAGAGAAGGAGTGGCCCCGGCCAGACGGCCCCCTTGGCCCAGGAGTTCCTGCCTTTTCCAGCCCCCGCACACCAAGGCACTTTCAACCAAGTGCCCTACTGCCTGAGTTCGTGAGACCCTTGCTCTGCACCCGGAAGAGCCTACACTCTTCTGAAGAGTCCGTAAGAGCATGTCAGAGGGTCCGTGGGATAAAAAGGACGGATTAATTCTCTCTAGAAGAGAGGAAGTTGCCTCCCCAAACTATGGACATTTTAGTGGAGTTGTGAAGGACCAGTAGGAGCCCGCTGGGTAAGTGGGGGTGACAAGGATGTTCCGGGACGAGAAGCAGCATGGGAAAGCAGCAGTGTATTCTGAAGTAGGAAGCTAAGACGGTGGGAGATCTGGGAGAGTGGGGGCCAGTGCCTCGAAGAGGCTGTGGCGGGAGCCTGGGCCTGCCCAGCGGGGCGTGGCTTCTCTCCGAGTGTGGCCCCCGGAAACCCTGGAGGTTGCTAAGCTTAGACGGAAGCTGTGGACACACAAATCTTCTGCTCCTCAAGCCCCACACTGGACAATTGGCTTGGGGTCAAGAAATGGTACATGCCAGGGACGCCTGGGTGGCTCAGTTGGTTGAGCATCTGCCTTTGGCTCAGGTTGTGATCTCAGGGTCCTGGGATCAAGTCCCGCGTCGGGCTCCCTGCTCGGCAGGGAGTCTTCTTCTCCCTCTCCCTCTACTCCTCCTCCCCCCAGCTTGTGCTCTCTCTCTCTCTCTCAAATAAATAAAAAAGAAAGAAAGAAATGGTACATGCCAGTGTCCTGGCAAACGTGGGAGTGGCCCAGAATGGGGCCTCTATCGCTGAGGGGGCTCCTGACATGAGTCCCCTTGACCGAGTGGCTTTTCCTATCCTATCCTCTGCAAGCACTCAGAGGGCTGTTCCTGGTCCAGAAGCTCTTCAATGGGAACATTCTGGGATGACCGACGACGAAGCATCACTCAAGATTTAAAGGCAGACACTATCGGGGTGCCTGGGTGGCTCAGTCAGTTAAGTGTCCGATTCTTGATTTCACCTCAGGTTATGATCTCAGGGTCGTGGGATTGAGCCCCACGTCAGGTTTCACACATGGCACGGAGTCTGCTTGTCCCTCTCCCTCTGCTCCTTCCCCCACTTGTGCTCTCTCTCTCTCTGAAATAAATAAATCTTAAAGGCAGACACTAACAAGAGAGTGGAAAGACAACCCACAGGATGGGCAAAAATATTTGCAAATTGTATGTCAGCTAAGAGTCTAGTAGTCCCACCATCCATAGCTCACTCTGAGAAGAGCTCTGGTCTCACCTGGTCCTGCAGGTAGAGGGAGGCTTCGGAGACTGAATGTTCCATGCTGACCTTGCCCCGCTCTTGGCTCTCCCTCAGCTCGGCCAGTTCCTTCTCAATGTCAGCCACGGTAACTCTGAGAGATGTGCAGAAAGAGACAGCCTGGCCCCGCCACCCACCCCAGGGCCCAGGCCCACCAGTCCCATCAGGGACAGAAAGAAGATGCACACCACGGCTCTCGGGCCCTCCCTGCAGCAGGCTCTGTCTAGGGAGTCCCGGGTGCTGCTTGTCTGGGAAGTGGGGACCCCCGTGCTGGCCTGAGAGGTTTCTAGGGGGTGCGACCTGGCACCACAAAGAGAGGGCTCTGAGGGGGCTCTGGCAAGTGTTCTCCTCCAGCCTCCAACTGGGGACAGAGACTGGTAGCTGTTTTCCTCCCAAGCCCTGGTGCTGAACTGTTTTGAGAACCTCGGAAACTTCCACCAGCAACTTGAACTACAAACGGACACCCTGAAAGGCAGACACAACCTGGGTCAAAGACAGGGGCCAGTTCAGACTGTGAGTGAACCGAAGGCTGCCATTACCTCCTCGGCTGGGGAGATGAGATGCCCGGACACAAGCTGCCCTCAGCAGGGGCATTTTACCTGAGGATTCCCAGCTGCAAGCTCAGCTGGCCATTCTTCATTTCTTTTCCTATTTCTTGCTCTCCGGTGCCCTCCAGGATTCTCTGTATCCTGTCCATCTACAAACCCAATGAAGAGGAAGGTCAGGTAGGCTTGAGTTCTTTGCCTTCTGCATATGTGTCCGCAGCTCGAGCAAGCCCCTCTCCCGAGTCCTCGTCCTAATCTAAGCCTCTAACAAAAACCATCTGTCAGTGTGTCCCTTCTGGACATCCATCCATCCATCCACCTGTCCGTCCATCCGTCCATCCCGTGGACAGCTGGCTTTAAGAGAACAAAGACCCAGTAACCCCTTCCATGGCCACCGGCCCCAGACAGTCCCACAAACTTGGCTCCAAGGCTGCCTCAGTACCAGTGGGATCTGTTGGAAATGGCCCCCCATGTAACGAAAGGACCACTGGCCTCCTTGTTGGCTCAGCCAGATCTTAAGGGCTTTGAGCATCAGGTTTGAGATCAGGAAATGAACATGATGATACCTGAGGTGCATTTCCTACCTGACGGGTTTGTAAAGATCCAATGAGATAATAATGTCCTGCAAGGATCCTGTGATCCATCAAAATACAAATGGAAAGTGATCAGATTACTGGCACTCAAAGGCAAAGTGGGCGGACCCTCCCTTACTTACTTTTGCTTTTTCCTGCCAAACTTCTTTGGTCAAGGACTTCAAGGTCTTCAGCTGTTCCTGCAGGTCAGCGGGTATACTCTTTTTGACTGTGAAAAGTGGAGGCCTTATTAGTCAGAAGGGTTAGATCTCCAGCAGGCTCCCAATCCCCATTCCCAGCCCCCACAGGGAAGCTACCCCAGCGAGCAGCAGGACACCTCACTTCTGCTTTTCCTGGTGACTGGGGAAGGGGGGAGGATGGGAAGAAAGGAAAGAGGGGTATCCTTACCCTCTAAAAAATCCACCCAGTGCTTACTATCCTAAAGGGCTTTGGGACTACTGACCCACACTTTCCACCCATCTCTCAAATCTTAATTATTCTCTGGGCCCACAGCTGTGCATGGACCAAGGTGAAGTTGAATTCTTCGGCATCCTCCCTCCCCGCCCACCGTCCTCAGCTGCTGTCCACAGAGTCTGCCAGGGCACTGGAACCGCCTCACTCCTCTCCTGAGACTGCTTCGCTCCGACTGGTTTAAGTCTATCTTTTGGACCCCAAAGGCTAAGGTAGAGCCCAGAAAGGCTAAGAAGGGACATGCTATTTGCAGTGACTCAGGAAGAAGCCCAGCCACCAGATGAGGGCAGGGGATGCTGAATACACAGACAGTGGTCCCTCCTCCGCACCAGTGGAACCCACCCATGAGCCCGAGCAGGTGCTGGATCTTCTCCAAGTCGGTCTGGCCCTCCTGCTCCTCATCCAGCTCTTTCATGTTCTCCTTGAGCTCTACATAGAGGCCAATGAGCTCTCCCATCAGACGAAATGTTTCCACTGCCATGGGGAAGCTCGGAGCCAATTTATCCAGTGAATCATGTCTTTCGCTCTGGAAATCACTCTTTTCTGATGAGACTCGGTAGAGATGGTTAAGAGAGTCCATGCTCCTGGCAAAGGCGGCTGCTTGGCTTGGAGTAGTCCAGACAGAAATTCCAGGTTGGTCCGAGGCATATATTTGTTTTGGATCCAAACCTATCTGGACGTACGGATCTACCCCCAGAATGCCTGGGCCGTGAGGGCCGGGATACAATAGGTCACGAGATTCTGGGATAGAGTATGCACGGTCACGCTGGTCTGTACCTGCTTGTCCCTGGCCTTGCTGATCTGGGCCAGGTGATACCAAATGCTGTCGATCTCGCTGTACAGATCCCACACGGGTGCTTAATGGTGTTAGGCCATGCTGGTCTGTGCCACGATGTAACAAACCTTGCTGGTAAGTTTCTGATAAACCCTCTTGGCCAATACCTGGTGATGCCAAACCTTGATTGGCTAGGAGTGGTGACACCTGATCATGTTGATAGCTGCCAGGAGGTATTACACCATGCTGATAGGGATGTGAGAAAAATTTTGGAAACTCAGGGTGGAATGTTGGAAGGCCACGAAGCTCTGTGCCTGGTGGTATCAAGCCTCCTTCTGTACCAGGTTGCCTCAAGCCATGCTGATCTATTCCATGTTGAACCAAACCACGCTGATCAGTACTAGGCTGCAGGAAACCTTCTGGATATGTACCAGGCTGGACCAAACCTCGAGGATAGGCACCAGGTGGAACCGAACCACGTGGATAGGCACTAGATTGCACCAAACCTTGTGGATAGGCACCAGGTTGGACCAAACCACGTGGATAGGCACCAGGCTGTACTAACCCAGGCAGATATGCACCAGGCTGTACCAAACCAGGAGGATATGCACCAGGTTGAAAAAAGCCATGTGGATCTGTGCCAGCTTGTATCAAACCACGCTGATCTACTTGCCCCAAACCACGCTGATCTGCACCAGGTTGGACAAAAGCAGACTGACCTATGCCAGGCTGAAACAAACCAGGCTGACCTGCATCAGGTTGTACCAACCCACGCTGGTCCATTCTAGGTTGGGCCAAACCACGCTGACCTGCACCAGGTTGGGCCAAACCAGGCTGGGCTACAACACGTTGACCCAAGCCACGATGATCCATTCCAGGCTGCACCAAACCAGGCTGACCTGTAGAAGATAGAACCAAACCAGGCTGACCTGTAGAAGATAGAACCAAACCAGGCTGACCTGCACCAGGTTGGACCAAACCAGGTTGAGCTGCACCACGTTGGCCCGAACCACGTTGATCCATTCCAGGCTGGACCAAACCACGCTGATCCATTCCAGGCTGTGCCAAACCAGGCTGACCTACACCAGGTGGCACCAAACCACGCTGATCCATTCCAGGCTGCGCCAAGCCAGGCTGACCTGCACCAGGTGGCACCAAACCACGCTGATCCATTCCAGGCTGCGCCAAGCCAGGCTGACCT
>NC_138383.1:4855218-4884373 GCF_054177405.1 Leptonychotes weddellii | reverse complement strand
GTTGGACCAAGCCAGGCTGACCTGCACCAGGCTGGACCAAACCACGCTGATCCATTCCAGGCTGCACCAAACCACGCTGATCCATTCCAGGTTGGACCAAGCCAGGTTGACCTGCACCAGGCTGGACCAAATCACACTGATCCATTCCAGGCTGCGCCAAGCCAGGCTGACTTGCACCAAGCTGCACCAAACCATGCTGATCCTTTCCAGGTTGGACCAAGCCAGGCTGCGCCAAGCCAGGCTGACCTACACCAGGTTTCACCAAACCAACCTGATCCATTCCAGGCTGCACCAAGCCAGGCTGACCTGCATCAAGTTGGACCAAACCAGGCTGACCTGCACCAGGTGGCACCAAACCATGCTGATCCATTCCAGGCTGCGCCAAACCAGGCTGACCTGCACCAGGTTGCACCAAACCACGCTGATCCTTTCCAGGTTGGACCAAGCCAGGCTGACCTGCACCAGGCTGGACCAAACCACGCTGATCCATTCCAGACTGTGCCAAGCCAGGCTGACCTGCACCAGGTTGCACCAAACCAACCTGATCCATTCCAGGCTGCGCCAAGCCAGGCTGACCTGCATCAAGTTGGACCAAACCAGGCTGACCTGCACCAGGTTGCACCAAACCATGCTGATCCATTCCAAGTTGGACCTGATCATGCTGAGCTACTCCAGGTTCGGCCAAATCACGCGGACCTGTAATAGGTTGGACCAAACCACGCTGACCTGCACCAGGCTGCACTAAACCAGGTTGACCTGTGCCAGGTTGGAATAAACCATGCTGATCCATTCCAACTTGGACCAAACCATGTTGATCCATTTCAGGCTGCACCAAAGCATACTGATCCATTCTAAGTTGGGCTGAATCTTGCTGACCCATTCCAGATTGTATCAAACCAGGCTGACCTGCACTAGGCTGTACCAAAACAGATGGATATACATTAGTCTGTACCAAATCAGATGGATATGCACCAGGTTGTACCCAATCAGGTAGGTAAGCACCAGGCTGGATCAAACCACTTTGATCTACAACAGGCTGCACCAAACCACGCCGATCTGCACCAGGCTGAACCAAACCACGCTGACCTGCACCAGGCTGCACTAAACCATGCTGACCTGCACTAGGCTGCATCAAACCACGCTGACCTGCACCAGGCTGGACCAAACCACGCTGATCTGCACCAGGCTGCACTAAACCACGCTGACCTGCACCAGGTTGGGCCAAAGCAGCCTGATCTGTACCAGTTGGTACCAAACTGCGTTGATCTGCCCCAGGCTGGATTATATCATGCTCCTCTGTACTAGGTTGAATGAACCCAGATGTTTCCAGGCTGGGCTGTATAAAACCTTGCTGATCTGCAGCAACTTGCATCAAACCAGGGGATACCAAACCATGTTGATCTGTAAGATGTGGAACCAATCCATGTTGATCCATGCCAGGCAGTACTAATCCTTGTTGATCCATGCCAGATATTAAAAATCCATGCTGATCTATACTAAAGGGTACAAATCCATGCTGATCGACACCAGGCTGTTGGTCTGTGCCAGGAAGTACCATGCCATACTGATATGTGCTACATGGAACCATACCAGGCTGAGCTGTACTAGGTAGTTCCACTCCTTGCTGTTTTGTGCCCGGTACCAATGGTGGCACCATGTCATACTGACCCATGCCAGGTGGTACCAAGCCCTGCTCATCCATTCCAGATGGCATCATACCAAACTGACCCATGCTGAGGGGTACCACACCGTGTGGGCAAGTGCTAGGACGGTGCCATGCAAGCGGATCCGTGCCAAGTGGTCTTAATCCATGCTGAACTAGCCTGGGATAGATTTGACCCTGGCTTGGATACACCCCCCTATGCTGATCTGGGGATACTTGATGATGTTGATCTCTGGCCACAGTGGCTGCAGGTAAGTCCTGTTGAACTGGACCAGGGTGTGCCTCTTGTTCATCTTTTCTTAGATGGGTTAAGCTATGCGGCGGCAGCTCTCTTGTCCTGCGACGATCTGATTCTACTCTGAATTGGGACATAGGCGGGTGATGGGACTTTGCCAGGCCACCTTCATCACGGGCCCTTGGGTGCTGTTCTCTACCCGGGACTGTAGTAGCAGAGACACCTCTGCTTCGTTCCCTGGTAACCCCTTCAGAGGGCTTTCCTATGCCACTGACTCCTGATAAGGTCTGATCTGAGCCATAACCACTGGGAAAATCCAGAGCTGGGTCAGCACTTGAGCGCTTGATGGGGACTCCACCTTGAAGTATATCATTTGATGTTACGGAAGTGCGCCCTTTGCGTTTAGGGAGTCCTGTTGTTGTCTCTGAGCTCTGGTTGAAGAGGAAGAAAGAAGACAGTTAACTACAAGTAGAAAGGACTCGCTCACTCTAAGACAAGAAAATCTGGGACATCTGACTAGGATGACTTAGGGCTTTTGGAAAAACACACCCTCTGGTCCCCAAAACTGGGCTGGACACAAAGACTTTGACATTCTTGAAGGATAGGTCTCCAAGGCTTTGAGAATCTGCACATTTGCAAATGACATCATAATATGTTAATCCCCCTCATAAAAGACAGCAGGAACACTACACAATACAAGCGATCTACTCCAACTATTGCTGGGTCTACAAATAAAAGACATGAGTAATTTATTAAGTTTAAAATATAAAGTTTGTGGGCGCCTGGGTGGCTCAGTTGGTTAAGCTACTGCCTTCGGCTCAGGTCATGATCCTGGAGTCCCCGGATCAAGTCCCGCATCGGGCTCCCTGCTCGGCAGGGAGTCTGCTTCTCCCTCTGACCCTCCCCCTTCTCATGTGCTCTCTCTCATTCTCTCTCTCTCAAATAAATAAATAAAATCTTTAAAAAAAAAAAAATAAATAAAATATAAAGTTTGTCCCATCATTGGCCCATTGCCGATGGTAGAAGTATCACTGCAGGGCAAGTAAACAATATATCTGAAATGTAAATGCACAAACTCTAGGGCCCAGAAATTCCATAGATAAGATTTTCTCTAAGGACTCTTACAAAGGCTCCAGGACATACGTACAGAGTCTGCAGCACTGTTTATGAAAATAGGTTATCAGTAGGGGACTGATATATGTAGGGGGCACACCTATAGAGTAGAATACTAAGAATCCGTTAAAAAATTATGGACTATTTCCATTTCTAGCCCACATAGAATAACAGGAATTGGACCTCCTGTTTGTAACAACCAAAACCAAAAACCAAACCAAAACAAAACAAAAACCTCAAAACGATGAAATAGTGGTTTTCTAGACACTGGCTATCAGCTAGTAAAGGCTAGCAATCCCTGAAAGAAGGGGAGACCAACTATGTGAGCCCTACTGTTGTCTCAGCTTACTGCCATTTCAATAGAGTTTTCAGGCTGCATTTCCAGGAGTGGGACTCCCTGAGTTGAGGGGACAGACCTGAGCATTCAGGGAGACTGAGACAAGAGCTCACAGGACAGAGTATGAGAAAGAAAGGAGAAGCATAGGGACGCCTGGGGAGCTCAGTCGGTTGAGCGTCTGACTCTTGATTTTGGCTCAGGTCATGATCTCAGAGTCCTGGCATCGGGCCCTGTGTCAAACTCCGAACTCAGCGGGGAGGGGGAGTCTGCTTGAGGATTCTCTCTCCCTCTCCCTCTGCTCCTTCTCTGGCTCATGTTCTCTCTCTCACTCTCAAATAAATACATAAATCTTAAAAAAAAAAAAAGAGAGAGAAAAAGAGATACACATAGAGAGGATTCAGGAGATCTGTAGAGTCCTCTCTGGGTGTTCAGCACAGAAATGATCAGCATGTATATGTGAGGAAACTACCCAAGGTTGGGAAAAGAGCCATCTGCAAGGCTGGAGGGAACAGTGCCCAGACTCTCCCAGGGTTGGGAACAGTGCCTGTTTCTATCAGCCAGTTTGGAAAAAACTCAATTCAGGAGAGTACTCAGAAAGGTGTTACCTCAGAAGTGGAGAATAATCGGCTCTACACTGAACACTGCTATGGACCCACTAAAAAAATCAACCATGGGCGCCTGGGTGGCTCAGCCGGTTAAGCGTCTGCCTTCGGCTCAGGTCATGATCCCAGAGTCCTGGGATCAGGTCCCCCGTCGGGCTCCCTGCTTGGCAGGAAGCCTGCTTCTCCCTCTCCCTCTGCCCCTCCCCATGCTTGTGCCTCTCCCTCTTTCTGTCTCTCTCAAATAAATAAGAATCTCTTAAAAAATCAATGAAACAAAATATACAGTAAAAGAAACAACAAGGGAATTAAAACGGTACACTAGAGTTCACTTATTTTTTTTTTTAAAGATTTTATTTATTTATTTGAGAGAGAGAATGAGATAGAGAGAGAGCATGAGAGGGGGGAGGGTCAGAGGGAGAAGCAGACTCCCTGCTGAGCAGGGAGCCCGATGCGGGACTCAATCCCGGGACTCCAGGATCATGACCTGAGCCGAAGGCAGTCGCTTAACCAACTGAGCCACCCAGGCGCCCCACTAGAGTACACTTATTTAACACAAAGGAGACAAAACTGAGGAATGGAGGAACAGGAAAGACAAGACATATAGAAAACAAAAAGCAAATGGAAGAAGTAAACCTACTTTATCAGTAATTAAATACTCCAATCAGAAGACAGAGATTTGCAGAGTGGATTTAAAAACATGATCCAGGGCGCCTGGGTGGCTCAGTCGTTAAGCGTCTGCCTTCGGCTCAGGTCATGATCCCAGGGTCCTGGGATCGAGTCCCACATCGGGCTCCCTGCTCAGCGGGAAGCCTGCTTCTCCCTCTCCCACTCCCCCATGCTTGTGTTCCCTCTCTCGCTGTGTCTCTCTCTGTCAAATAAATAAATAAAATCTTTAAAAAAAAGTAAATAAAAAATAAAAACATGATCCAGGGGGCCCACACTCACTGTGTGCAACCTTTTCTTTTTGGGCCTGGAGGCACATGAGACCCTCTCCATGGACTAGGCAGCCATGGCCAGCACTCGCATGTGTGTCCTGGTGGCAGGAGTGCTGCTGGCCCAGGACATATTCACCTTGAAGAGAAACATGAGGCAGAAGCCCAAGATCACTGAGATGCCTGTATCCAAGCCCTGCATCTCGATGTTGCTTACTGTCTGTGCTGTGGCTCTAGGACAATCAAGAACAGAAGAACTCGGAGTGCCTTGGAGGACAACTGAATAACCAAGAAGTGACTAATTAAGAATCTGCTGTGTGTGTGAAAATGAGGTCAAAATTCCAAAAAGCTCAGTTCACATCAAGAACCCTGTAAGAGAAGAAATTATCTGTGGTCTTATCAAAGAAGGACCTGTCACCTTTCAGATAATAATAGACTTTGGCATGACACTAAGTAGATTTTTCTACAAAGGGAAAGGATGCCCAACATGTCATAATATCATTGACAATTATAAGCTGGTTACAGATGGAGGCCAAAAAGTATTACTACAACTAAAGGAAAAAGATTATGCTAGTAAAATGGATCCTGTTCCTCCAATAGAAGAGAAGTACCCTTATATGGTTCAACAGTGACCTAAATCACAGGGTTTGCTTGTTGAACAAGCTCTACTAAAAGCTAAACTGAAAGAAATTACGGCAGAATCTGATGTATGTTCAAGGAAGGATACAAGAATGTCTTCAATAAGCTCCAACAACACAGTCTCCCTGTGTTCAAATTTTCAGCTGGTATGGGTGATGTACTAGAAGAAGTTATCCCTCAGGCTGGTGTTGATCATCCAAACGTCAGAGTCGTGACTAACTCCATGGATTCTGATGAAAATGGGGTGTTCAAAAGACTTAAAGGAGAACTAGTTCATGAATTAAATAAACATGGTAGGGCTTTGAACAACACAGAACATCTCAAATCAACCATAAGACAGTAACAACACAACTCTGCTGGGAGACTCCCAAGGAGGCTTGAGAATTGCAGACGGACTAGCCAATGTTGAACACATTCTAGAAACTGGATATCAAAATGATAGAGTAGATGAGCTTTTAGAAAAGTACATGGAGGGGCACCTGGGTGGCTCAGTTATTAAGCGTCTGCCTTCGGCTCGGGTCATTGTCCCAGGGTCCTGGAATGGAGTCCCGCATTGGGCTCCCTGCTCGGCAGAGAGCCTGCTTCTCCCTCTCCCTCTGCTTGCTGCTCCCCCTGCTTGTGTTCCTGCTCTTGCTATCTCTCTGTGTCAAATAAATAAATAAATAAAATCTTTAAAAATAAAAAAATAATAAAAAAGAGAAAAGTACATGGACCCTTATGATATTGTTTCAGTAAAAGATGAATATTGGAGATAGCCAACACTGTCTTACAGAAACTTCTGTAAACAAGCATTCTTTAAGACCTCTTTCCTGTGGATGCAACTGATACAAGAACTGCTTATCCATTCATCTTGCTCAAAAACTCTTATTTATAATATATTCTTGCCCTTGAAATTTTCCTTTGCATTACTGAGTATCTTGAGACACATTGAACCCATCAACTGGAAGCTCCTCTTTCTTCACCTCTCTCAATACAGTCCTCGCCACACTTTTTGACAGATTAAAAAAAAAAACAAAAACCCAAAGAACCTTAAAGCCAAAATTTGAAAAGTAACTCCTCTAACTTTTCCAAAATGAGTTTTGTAGTTTATGTTATCACAAAGTTTTTTTTAAAGGATTTTATTTATTTATTTGAGAGAGTGAGTAAGTGAAAGAGAGCACAAGCAGGGGGCTGGGAGAGCAGCAGAGGCAGAGGGAGAGGGAGAAGCAGACTCTCCGCTGAGCAAGGAGCCTGATGTGGAACTCCATCCAAGGATCCTGGGATCATGACCTGAGCCCAAGGCAGATGCTTAACCAACTGAGCCACCCAGGCACCCCACCACAAAGTTTTTTAGGGCCTTTTTTATACTGGCAAAGTTTGTAGAAGTTAAAAAGAAGTTTTATGAAATGGTGACATGATGTGCATGGCTTTAAGTTTTGCTCTTTTTATAATTTGGGTGAATTATGCTGATGGCATAACCATCTCCTGATATTGTGTTATGTGTGATTATTTTGTTTTTGGAACATTAATATTTACCATAAAATATTGGCACTTGGCGCTTGAAAAAAACTCTTGGTATCCATATGTCACTAATCATTACAAAATGTTCTGTAGTGAAGCACTGATAATAAACATGAAATGAAAAGCAAAACTAAAAAACAAAACTCACACATGATCCGACTATATGCTGTCTTTAAGAGACATACGTTAGAAAAGAAAGAAACAGGTAGAAAGTGAAAGAATAGAAAAAATAAACCATGCATATAGTAATCAAAAGAGAGCTGGGGGTGGTGCCTGGCTGGATCATCTGGTGGAGCAAGCGACTCTCGATCTCAGGGTTGTAAGTTTGACTCCCACGTTGAATACAGAGATTACTCAAAAAAAAAAAAAAAAAAAAAAAGAGCAAGAGAGAAGTGGAGTGGCTGTACTAACATCAGACAACATTGTTAACAGAGACACAAAAAAAGACATTTTATACTGATAAGAGAGTCAATTCATTAGAAAGACATAATAGTTTTACAAATATATATGAACCGAGCAATAATGCCCTAACAAACATAAAGAAAACCTGACAGAATTAAAGGGAGAAACAGACAGTTCAACAATAATAGTTGCAGACTTTAATACCCCATTTTTGATGGGGATAGAACAAAGAGGCAGAAGATCAACAATAAAATAAAAGACTTGAACCATAGACCAACGGGACCAGCAAACATCTGCAGAACACTCCACCCAACAAGATCTGTATAAACACCCTTGCGTGCACACACAACATTTTCCACAACAGACCATATGTTAAGGCCACTAGAAAACAAAATGAAACACAAAAGCACAGGAAAAATAAAGATGTTTTCAAACATATAAATACAAGCTGAAATTCATCAACAGCAAGACTCACACTACAAGAAATGTTGAGCGAAATCCTTCAGGCAAACTGGAAATGTTTTTCTTGACTCAAATCCCTTTGAAAGATAATTGACTGAACAGAACAAGAACAATGTATTGTGGGGTTTATAACAAATGTAGAAGTAAAATGCATGACAACAATCGCATAAAGCAGGCGTTGGCAGACAATGGCCCATGGGCCAAGTCCATCCCATCATCTGTTTTTGTTTTTTTTTTAAAGATTTTATTTATTTATTTGAGAGAGAGAATGAGACAGAGAGAGAGAGCATGAGAGGGGGGAGGATCAGAGGGAGAAGCAGACTCCCTGCTGAGCAGGGAGCCTGATGTGGGACTCGATCCTGGAACTCCAGGATCATGACCTGAGCCGAAGGCAGTTGCTTAACCAACTGAGCCACCCAGGCGCCCCCCATCATCTGTTTTTGTAAATGACATTTTACTGGGACACAGGCAAACTCATTCATTTCTAGATTGTTCATGGTTGCTTTCACGCAATGACAATGGAGTTGAGCAACTGTGACAAAGACCGTATGACCCACAAAACCTAAAATATCTACTTGGCTCCTTCACAAAAAGTTTGCTGACCCCAGAAATAAAGGCACCTGGAAATAGTTTATTGTCAAGTCCTTATACTATTTGTGAAGTGGTATAATATCACTTGAAGGTGGATTGTGATAAGTTAAAGAGGTATAAATCTATAAACCCTAAAGCAACCACTCAAATAACAAAGATGTGTATCTATTAAGCCAACAAAGGAGGTTAAAAAACAAAAACACTCAAATAATACCAAAGAAGTAGAAAAAAGAAGGAAAAAGGAACAAAAAGCAGATGGAACAAATAGAATCCTAATAGGGTGACAGATTCAACCCTAATTATATCAATAATCACATTAAATGTAAATGATCAAAACAGCCTGACTAAAAAAGCAGAGATTGTCAGGGGTCCCTGGGTGGCTCAGTTGGCTAAGCATCTGACTTTGACTCAGGTCATGATCTCAGGGCCCTGGGACTGAGCCCCATGTTGGGCTCCCTACTCAGTGGGGAGTCTGCTTCTCCCTCTCCCTCTTCCTCTTCATGCCCCTCCACCTCTGCTTGTGCTCACACACATTCTCTCTCTCAAATAAATAAATAAAAAAGCAGGACCAACTATACGCCACTTACAAGAAAAAAATTTTATATAGAGACACACAGATAGGTAAAACAAAAAAGAATGGGAGAAGATACACCATATTCATACTTGTAAAAGAAAAAAAAAGCTGGAATCACTATATTAATATTAGACAAGGTAGATTTCAGAGCTAAGAATATCACTAGGGATAAAAAGGTCATTTCTTGGGACACCTGGGTGGCTCAGTAGGTTAAGCGTCTGCCTTTGGCTCAGGTCATGCACGATCCCAGGGTCCTAGGATTGAGTCCTGCATCCGGCTCCTTGCTCAGCGGGGACCCTGCTTCTCCCTCTGCCTGCAGCTTCCCCTACTTGTGCTCTTTCTCTCTCTCTCTCCTTCTCACAAATAAATAAAATCTTTTTTTTTTTAAAGGTCATTTCTTAACATAAGGAGATCAATTCATTAAGAGGGCATAACAATCCTATATGTCTCTGCACCTAATAATGGGGCTTCAAAACATGTGAAGCAAAGCCTGATAGACCTACAGGGAGATATGGACAAATCCAGTTATAGTCAGAGATTTCATTACCTTTATCTTGCTAATTGACAAGCAGGCAGAAAATCAGCAAGGACATTGTATTCATTTTCTGGAACTGCTATAACAGACTCGGTGACTTAAACAACAGAAATGTATTGTCTCCCAGCTCTGGAGGCCCGAAGTTCGGGATCCAGGTGTCTGTAGGGTTGGTTCTTTCTAAAGCTGTGAGGGAGAATCTGGCCTCTGGTGGCCTCAGGCATTCATTGATGGCTGTCTTCTCCCTACCATCTATGGGCAATCGTCTTCTCTTTCCATGTGTCTTGTCTTTCCCTCCAAATTTCCCCTTTTTATAAAGACTCACTTATATTGGATTAGGGCCCACCCTAATGGCCTCATCTTAACTTGATCATCTGCAAAGACCCATTTCCAAATAAGGTCGCATTTACAGGTACTGGGAGTTAGGACTTCAACACCTTTTGGGAGGGGTGGGGAAGGACACACAGTTTAACCCTAACAGATACAGTAAACTTGTCAACACTATAACCTACTTAACCCGATCGACATTTATAGGATACTTTCCCCAACAACAGCAGAGGACACATTCTCAAGCGCACACAAAACATTTATCACAATAGACCATATTCTGGGCCATAAAATATACATCCATCAATCTAAAAGGATTCAAGTTGTACAAATTATATTCTCTGACCACAGTGGAATTAAATTAGAAATGGGTGACAGAAAGATCCCTGGAAAATCCCCAAATATTTAGAAACAAAATAACAGACTGCTCAATAGATCATGGATGAAAGAAGAAATCAAAAGGGATATAAGAAAGTATTTTAACTAAATACCAGAACTTGAGGGATGCTGCTAGAGCAATACTTAGGGACATATTTATAGCACTAAATGCCAATACTGAAATAGAAAAGAGTCTCAGCTTGCACTTCAAGAAACTAGCAAAAGAAGAGCAAATTAAACCCAAAGCAAGCAGAAGAAAGGAAATAATGAAGATCAGAGCAGAAAACAATGGAGAGAAAACAACAAAGAAAATCGATAAAATGAAAAACTATTTGAGTAAATCAATGTAATTGATAAACCTCTAGACAGACTGATGAGGAATTAGAGAGAGAAGAGACACAAATTACCATCAGGAATGTCATCAAGGAAATACAAACTAAAACATGATACCACTACGTGCCTATCAGTATGGTCAAAATCTGGAACACTGACTAATTCAGCAAATGCTGACAAGGATCTGGAGCAGCAGGAACTCTCATTCATTGTTGGTGGGGATGCAAAATGGCACAACCCACCGTGGAAGACAGTTGGCGGCTTCTTATAAACAACTAAACACACTCTTTCTATATACCAGCAATCACAGTCCTTGGTATTCACCCAAAGGAGTTGAAAACTTATGTCCGCACAAAAACCTGCACACAGATGCCAACAGCAAACTTATTCGTAATTGCCAAAACTTGGAAGCAACCAAGATGCCCTTCAAGTAGGTGAATGGATGAACAAATTGTGGTCCATCCCAGACCACGGGATATGATACAGCACTAAAAAGAAATGAGCTATATCGAATCATGAAAAGACATGGAGGAAACGTGAATGCACAGTGCTAAGTGAAAGAAGCCGTCATACCGTAGGATTCCAACTGTACGCGACATTCTGGAAAAGGCAAAACTATGGAGACAGGGGAAGGATCAGTGGCTGCGAGTGGGGAGGGAGGAACGAAGAGACAGAGCACAGAGGATTTTTAGGGCCGAAAAACTACTGTGTATGGTACTATCATGGTGTGTCCATGCCATTACACGTTTGTCCACACTCATAAAGTGTACAACACCAAGAGTGAAGCTTGATTAAAACTATGGACTCTGAGTGACATTATGTGTCCTTGTAGGTTCACCAGTTGTAACAAATGTACTGCTCCGATGAGGGACGTTGTTAGTAGGGAAAGTTATGTGTGTGTATATGGGCAGAAGGTATAAATAGGGAAACCTCTATACCTTCTACTCCATTTCTTTAAATTTATTTATTTTTAAGATTTTATTTGTTTATTTGAGAGAGAGAACAAGCAGGGGAAGGAGCAGAAGGAGAAGCAGACTCCCCGCTGAGCAGGGAACCCCAATGTGGGGCTCGATCCCAGGACCTTCAGATCATGACCTGAGCTGAAGGCAGATGCTCAACCCACTGAGCCACCCAGGTGTCCCTTTAAACTTATTATGTATTTATTTATTTTAAGGAAGCTCCATGCCCGATGTGGGGCTTGAACTCACAACCCTGTGATCAATCGTCACTGCTCCACTGACTGAACCAGCTAGGTGCTCCTATACCTTCTACTCAGTTTTGCTGTGAATCTAAAACTCTAAAAACAAAGTCTTGTTTTTTTTAAGTCAAATTTTAAATGCCGGGAGGGGGGATGTCTCTCCATGAGCCACGCTATAGCAGTTTCCCCACTACCCCCTTTTAGGCATATCTAATCCTGACCAGAGGCTGTGTTGTGATCCCCATCACAGTCATTTTTTAGTCAGGATCCAGGTTCCAATGATTATAATCTTTTTTTTTTTTTTTAATTTTTTAAAAGTAATCTCTACCCTCAGCGTGGGACTCGAACTCACAACCCCAAGATCTAAGAGTTGCGTGTTCTACTGACTGAGCCAGCCAGCCCCCACCCCCGGCCCACCCAATGCTTCTAATCTTAAATGTCACCTGCAGTGACCAACCTCTGTAAAGCCACACACAGCTGTTGGTAGGGGACTCTGGCCAGGGTGAGACTGGCACCACCCCAGGGTGACTGTGGACTCCCTGGACACCGGAAGACCTTGAAATCTCAGCAAAACAATTTCTTACTACTCACAAAGAACCTACAAGATCCCAGGAAGCAGGAAAGATTTACAACCTCTTCGGACCTCACCCAGTCGGAGCCTGCCAGGTTGGGGGCACGGTACTTCCCCCTGAGGTCCAAAGCTGCCTCACTGGTAAGACTTACTGGCCCAGCTCTGGGACTAGTTGATGCTGCCCCAAAATCACTGAACAAAAACACTAGCTCAGGGTCCTAGATTCCTTTACTACTCTTGTAGAGCAAGTTACCACTAATGTAGACATCGAAAACAGCACGAGTTTATTATCTCAGTTTCCGTGGGTCACGAGTCTGGTCTTGTTTTATCGGGTTCGCTGTTGGGGCCTCAGCTGCAATCCAGGCTAAGCTGTGGCCTTATCTGAGGCTCGGGGTTGTTGCCCGAATTCAGCTCCTCATGGCTGGAGCTCTTACCTCCTAGAGCCCACTCTCAATCCCAGCCACGCGACCCCCCTCTCCATAGGGGCCACCCTCTGGTTTCACTTTCTCGAGGAGGGCTCGCCTGATTAGGTCAGGGGCACCCAATCCCTCCTTTGATTAAACTTGAAGTCAATTTATTAACAACCTGATTATGGGAGAGATGCCCCACCATATCCGCAGGTTCTGCCCACAACCCGAGGGGATTATATGTGTGCACAACAGAGGGTGGGAATCTTAAAGCAAGTCTTAAAAGACACTCCAAGAAGCAACTGCTGTGGACTTTGTGTCCAGGTTATTGCCCGACACTCAGAAACAAGAGTAACAGAAAATGGCAGGAGAGTGCTGCTAAACCTCCCTGACTAGCCAGTCATTCACCAACTGCCCCAAGAGGAAGAAGGGGACTGTATTAATATGTTCCAGATGGCTGCCCTGACAAATTACCCCGCAGCTTAGTGGCTTCAAACAACACGAACAGTTCAAAAGGTCAGAATCCCAGAGCTAGTTGCATTGGGCTGAAGTCAAGGTGACGGGCAGGGCTGGCGATGGCGTGGGCTCTCGGCACAACCTGCGTCCCCTCTCCTCCGGCTTCTTAAGAGTGGCTTGTGTCCGCGTCGCTCCAGTCTCTGCTTCTGTAGCTGCATCGCCTCCCCCTCTTCTGTGGTCGAATCTCCTGCCTCCCTCTCATCGTTACCTTTGTGATCCCACCACCGGGCCCACCCAGATGATCCAGAACCAGCCCCCATCTCACGATCCCTAACTACTTCACGTCTGCTGAGTCCCCTTCTCTGTGTAAACTGACATTATTCAGCTTACCACGGTGACTAAAAGTCACGGTTTTACAGAATGCACAAAAGTTTGCGATCCTAGAAAAATGGACATAACAGCTACAGGGGTGGGGGAGGGGGTGGAATGGGGTTTTAGAAAAGTTGGCTGTTTTTGTTGCTGGCATTCGAGGACACCCACATTGTTTCTGAGGATCATGGGAACTGAAAGTCATGAGTGCCCGAGCTGACCTCCTAATGGGAACCATGCTTCGGACTCATCCGGATTTCTAAACAACAAACTGGAACTACACAGCCCCCTTCCAGCTGGGAAAACCCGGAACCCAGCCCTCTATTGCTCTGTCCCTCACACCCCACACCAACAAGCCAGGGATTTTGGAGGCAGCGATGCCAGGTGCTCTATGTTAAGACAACTTCTCAACTCTTGCACCTTCCAAGATGGTCAACCTCGTGGGACTTTCCTATCAAAGAGTGCCTCGTGCCATCTCTCCTTATTTCAGCAAGCCCAAGGTGGTGTCATTTAAAATGCACCACCAATTCCTAAGACAAGGAATATGCTGCCAATTAATTACAAAACATCAACTCAAAGATACAACCTGATTTCGGAGACACTAAAACGTGAGGGAAAAAATTTTTGAAAAACAATACAATGTGAGGGGAAATATACATCTTTGAATCAATGGGTTTGAGTCAAAGTACAGTTAAGCCCCTCCTTTCCTGCGAACCTGTTAGGTTGTGATCTGAACAATGAGAATGTACGATGAGCTCCTCTCTACACAGGATGGATCTCGCGCTTCCTCCTGAGCTGAAGCTTTCTATCCTTCCTGCCTTAAATGAGATCCCCCCAAGCATGGAACCTGCTATTTCCATGACCCCAAGACACCATAAAATGTTTATTTCTATTTCCCTGGGGATGTGCCATGGGATGGCCAGGCAGATGGAAGTAGGGTGACTCTTGTGAAGCCCCTTCCTAAACTGCTCCACTGTTCTTTGGGTTCCGAAGCCCAAGATATCTAAATGGTGATCACAACTGAACAGGGGATCACCTACCCTCAATGGAATCCTGAAAATAAGTTTTAATTTTGGCTACTTTATAGAGGCCACAAGGCTTCGAAGAGAAAATGCTCTTTACCTCGGACATGCTATTTCTGCAAGAGATCATCTGTGCTCAAGGTGTGTGGACCCGGTGAAATTGTCACTGAAAGATTCTTCCATTGTTACGCCCATCGCCATGGCTCTAGCTGGAGACTCAGATGCATCACCTTGATGACGGGAAAGTGAAGCAGCTTTTTCTTCCCTTAAGCAAGTTTGGATTAGCGTGCTAGGGTTGGTTGGCTCTTCCTGGTTATGGTGTGCCTTTCATTCTTTCTGACCCTTAGAAGTAGCACGCGGAGGGGGAGGGGAGGCAGACGGAGAAGCATCATGGTCATCTTTGTGCATATGAACAAAGTTGTGGAGAACGCCCTGCTGCCCATCAGGATCCACGCTTGGAAAGCACTGGTCTGTGTCCTCGCGTGCACTCACGTCCTGGGACGGGCATCTTCCACCTCAGTTCTGAGCTCCTGGAATTGTGGCTGCTACGTGTGGCTTGCAGCCTTCCTCCTCCAGGTGGAAACACAACACCCTTCCCGCGTCCGGCGTTCCAGAGACGGGATTTACTCCTCTGTGCTGATCACCCCCGTACTCACCATCCTAGCTTCTGTCCTGACCCTCTACTTATGACGTGGGCAGATGGTGCATCTCTCCGTTGCCTGAGAGCTACCACCCCTCTGCCAAAACACTCAGTCAACCTTAAGAACGCTGAGTCTCGAAATCCTAATCTCATATTTATGTTAAAGGGTTCCACCAACAGGGCCAGAAACATTGGTCTCCAAGCGTGTCTGTTGTATTTTCTCAGCTCCAGACGGTGAAACTCTCCACTGCGTTCATGATGGTCTGTGCAGCGGCTGAACTTGTCATTGCCAGAGCTTGTTCTCTTGCTTCTCAAGAATCTTTGAATATTTGGGCGCCTGGGTGGCTCAGTTGGTTAAGCGACTGCCTTCGGCTCAGGTCATGATCCTGGACTCCCGGGATCGAGTCCCGCATCGGGCTCCCTGCTCAGCAGGGAGTCTGCTTCTCCCTCTGACCCTCCTCCCTCTCATGCTCTCTGTCTCTCATTCTCTCTCTCTAAAATAAATAAATAAAATCTTTAAAAAAAAAAAAAGAATCTTTGAATATTTATATTTATTCTCCTTTGTTCCTGGGGCTGTTGACAATTCTGAGCAACTGTCAAAAAACAGACACTTTCTTACCTCTGGAGAAGTGAAAGTGTCTAAAGGGGCTTCTGTCATGCTCATTTCTAGGTCTGGCAGGTGTCCTGCCGGCACCCTAAAAAAATGTGTAGTTCACTCAAAACATGATACTGCTATGTGTAAAGAGCTTTGGCTTAAAAACAAAACAAAACAGCGAAAGCAGAGGCAACCTTTTTCTAGGCCATTCCTTTTGCTTGCAGGGTCCTTCTGATGCTGCTTTCCTCTGAAGATGCCCCCCGCCCCATTCAAAAAGCAATCTTAGAGACCAGCAGGGTGTCTTTTGTATCCACGTGATATTTGACGTGCCCCAGATGGCCACTTGGTGGCGCCAAAAGGTCTACTCGCTTCCCCATGTTCTTCCCCATGTTGGTGTGGGTACTGGAGGGTGAAACTTTTTGAGTAACCCAGAGGCACAAAGCCAGAAGGGGAATATCCAGACCAAAAGGGCAGCTGATCCTCGTCCTCGAGGGCCATTTGATAATACCCATTTTATTCAGATAGAGAAAGGGTGGGGATCTGAAAACGATTTGGAGAGCACCTTGGTGGCTCCGTCATAAGCGTCTGCCTTTGGTTCAGGTCATGATCCTGGGGTCCTGGGATTGAGCCCTGCATCAGGCTCCTTGCTCAGCGGGGAGTCTGCCTCTTCCTGCCCCTCCCCCCGGCTCGTGCTCGTACTCTCTCTCTCTCCCTCCCTCTCACTCTCAAATACATAAATAAAATCTTAAAAAATAATAAAAATGATTTAGTTATCCTGTGCACTGCCCTGGGACGGACAGATGCATGCATACACTCGTGTGTCAAAGTCATCAACACAGGGCCCCCTAACGATATTTTATTCCCAAGGTTGGTCATCTCTGTCCACTAAGCATAAAGGGACTCAGGCATTTCAGACCAGACTGTAAGGAACTTTGAAAAGCTACAAAAGCAAATAAAAACCTCACTCAGGTACCGTTTTCCATCCAATTGGAAAAAATTGGGTACAGACAGACAGTGTTGGTGGGGACTCAAGAAACACATTCTCTCCCACGTTGTTGGGGAGGGTCTAAATTAGAACCATATCTGTGGAAGACAGTTTGGCAAAAGTGAGCCGAATCACAAATCTGCATTCCATTTCTAGGAATATACCCTATGAATATGTTTGCACACGTGAATGTCACATTGGAGCATGGTTTGTTCTAAGACTGGAAAAAACACTTACAACATCCATAATAGGAAGCATGAAATTATGAACATCCACACAATGGAATACTGTGCAGTAGCAAAGACGGAGAGGTCCAGGGGAGCCCCACCCGAAACCAGTGCCCAGGTCCCCAATTTGTTCACCCCTTGTGAGGCCTTCCAGCCATCCGTAATCGCTTGCTCCAGCTCCTCCCAGGTGACCATGGTGACTTCTTCTCCAACAGGCATCAAACTCATCTTCCGGCTCACTAGGTCCTGATAGTAATAGACAACATGCAGGCAGACAGACAGACAGACACACACACACACACCCCAAGTTTAATCCCAGAAAGCTTTAGGAACAGAACTGAGCTAACAGAATCCACAGCCCTAGTCCTGAGGAGAAGTCACTGTCCTTCAAGTGACCAGTGAGATTTGGGCAGCCAGTTTCCTGTCATATGTGGGCCCCTGGTGGGATACCGGGCAGGGATGGAAAGGATTTCCCCTCAATCCAGGGATAGTGCCCAGAGGGACAGAGGGCCTCACCCAACTTTGGAGGGACACAGACATCTGGGGTGGGAGTCTGGACATCCTCCCCTACTGCCCACTTGAGGGCCCTTTGTTACAGAACTCGCCCATATTACCAGGAATTCATCCCGTTCTCTGACTATCTTCTCTAGTACATCAATCCGTTGGAGGGCTTTCTGGAAGAAAAGTTCAGAGATGGAGGATCAAAACAGCCCCTCCTGTGGCCCCTACACATACATACATACATACATACACACACACACACACACACACACACAGGGAAGAAGAAGAAAGGCAGTGTGTGGATCTTACAGGAGCAGGGAGTAGAGAGGGGGCTGCTAAGTCAGCTAAATTGTTTTCTTTCCAGCCAACAAGAGGCAGGAAAGTGAGGTGTGGTGGGGGACAGCGTGCCAAGAGCAAATACTAACCCAGGGGTGGGAACCTTTGCTCCCGGGATTCACTTCATCCTACCCATGATCGAAACATTCTGGCACTACAGAATGAGGCTGACCTCGCCTCTCAAGGACAAAAATGATCAGGTCCTTCAAGGGTGTCTGAATGGCTGTGTGGTTTAAAGAGAAAAGCATCCCCAAAGAACCAAAACAAGGGCCACCTGGGTGGCTCAGTCGGTTAAATGTCTGC
Organism: Leptonychotes weddellii; assembly: GCF_054177405.1. Classification (NCBI taxonomy): domain Eukaryota; kingdom Metazoa; phylum Chordata; class Mammalia; order Carnivora; family Phocidae; genus Leptonychotes; species Leptonychotes weddellii. Next base: position 4,866,143 of record NC_138383.1, on the reverse strand, counting down.
CTTCCGCTGGGGTCATGATCCCAGGGTCCAGGGATCGAGTCCCACATCGGGCTCCTCGCTCAAGGGGGAGTCTGCTGTTTCCCCTGCTTGTTTGGGCACTACCAAAACAAATTGCTAAACTTAAGTTGTTCCATATGACTTCTGCAAACCTCCGGAAAGTAGGAATCTAAAGGTAAAACAAGCCCTTGGTCAAAAAATCAATCAATCAATCAATCAATCTAAAAACACCACACTTCGAAAAGAAAAGCTTCCCAGGGCAAAGGTGAGTCCCACTTGGGGCTCAAGGCCTGGGATGAGGGGCAGAACGGAGGCAGGGGCCCCCGTGGCCTCCCTCAGCCTCTCCCTGGGCTTCTTCCTAACTGCCCCTCCTCCTCCTTCCAGCGCTAAGCCCCTGGGTGGCTTCCGGAGAGCCTGAAATAAGAGCACTGCCTAGTGCTTTGGGGCCCTACTGTTCATCTGAAGGGGGTTCTACTTTCTCCAAGAAAACAAAGATCCAAGTGAAGGTGTGGCTGGGGGTCTGAGAAGGGGCAGCGGAGTGCTAAGGACAGGCACTGCATGGGAAGGGGGCGACTCCGCGATCCGCGAGGTGGGGTCCCCGCCGTCCCTCACCGCAAGGCTCGACTCCGGGAGCTCCTGCGCCTTTTCCTGGGCTTCTTTGAGGGTTTTCACGTCCTCCACTACATCGTGCAGCAGCTCCATGGCCTGCAAGGTGGACACGGGGCCCTTCCGAGGCCTGGCGCGCCCCCACCACGCCCGCGCCTCCCTGCTCCCGCCGCCTCCCTTCCCGCCCCCGGGGAGCGGCCTGTGGGCTCCGCCCCCCTCCCCCTCCCCCGCTCCCCCCGGTTCCGCGCTCACCTGGGAGACCTGGGAGACGGTGGCCCGCTCGCCCTTTGCGATTTTCAACGACCCTGCTCGTGCCCTTGCCGGCGTCAGCTTGGCCGTCTCCTCCTCCAGCCAGTCCCGGGCGTCCAGCTCGCTGACGGGAGCCGTGAGGTGCTGCACGTGGCTCACGATGCCCTGCACCTGGCTGGTGACGGTCTTGAGCTGCCTGCTGAGGTCCTGGACCTGCCCGCCCAGGCCCTTCACCTGGCTCTCCAGCGCCGCCGCCGCCACCGTCGGTGGCTTGGCCAAGCTGCCGCGCGGCTTCTCTTTGGACACAGCCAGCTGCGGGGCGCTGAGCACGGCCTGCGGGGGCTCCAAGGTGCGGCTCGGCTCCAGCGACGGCAACGGCGACTGGAAGTCGATGCGCACCTCCTGCAGGTTGAGGCTCCGGAGCATGGCCACGATGAGCGTGTGCAGGGCCGTGAAGTTGACGGCGCCCACCTCCGGGGTGCCGATGGCCAGGTCGGCCAGCTCCCGGAGGGAGACCGTAGTGGTGGCCGCCGTCGCGGGCGGCATCGTGCGCCCTCTCAGCAGCGGTCCGCGCCCTCGGCCGGCCGGGCAGCCATGTCCCCCTCACTGCCCCCCGCGCCCCTAGGCGTTCTCCGGGGCACCAGTCACGGTCTGCCGCCCGCCTGGAGGACGGAGGGGAAGCGCCCGGCCGCTGGGCTTCCCACCCTCTGCTCCTGGGGACCCGCGCCCGCCTCCCCGGCGGGGTCCCGACACCCGCCTACCCTCCGCCGTCCAGTCTCCGAGCTACAGCCCTGGGCCGCCCTCCCCTCGCGCCGGGTCGCGGCCAGCAGACGTTTGGAACGGGAGGGACTGCCCGTTCGCTGCCGGGTAGTGCGGGACCCCGCGCGCCCCCAAGGGTTCTGCGAAAGAACTGGCGCCGTCTAGCCGGCCGGGACCTGCCCATACGCGAAGCCACCCCCCAACTCGCAAGGGGAGCCCATCGGAGCGGGGTCTGGGGAAGACTTGGCCATAGCCCAAGGCACCACAAATTGTTACTATCAGTTATCGCTCCTAAAGGGGCTATGGGGCTGGGTCAAGGCACTGCTGTGGGAACGCAGCAGTTTGGGGAGGCGAGGCGTCCTATGGCTCACCTAGATTCCAGTCGTCCCTTAACCTAGGAAGGCCTCCCATTCATTCAGCCACTAAGAACAGGACATGTAAGAGACACCATGTGTGTCCTTAGCCTGTTTTCATTATTTAGGGCAGTGGCACATTATCTAAGGGATGCAGTCCTGAGACCTCGGCCTTTTGGGGACAGTTCCCATCTCATTTTGCTTCATCAGAAAAGAGGGTAACTTGGAAAAGACCACTCGCCACCCAGGCAGCTCCAATGCATCACCAGATGACAGACCTTCACTGTGCCACCCTGGCTTAGTTTATCTCAAAACAGACTCATCTGGTCAGGTGCCAGCATTTCAGCTCATCCCAAGGCAGGATTAGACAAGACTAGAGGAATTTGGTGCTCTCAGCAACTGGGGCTTGACTTCCCCACACCAGATTCTTCCAGAAAATGTAAAATGTCAGTGTTTACATGCAGGAAAGCTAAGGAAAACCTGCACAAAAATCTGTACCATGTACTCCTATTTTAACTACTTCTCAAATTCAAACTTTTAGTCTGCGTTGGTAAAATGTAATGGAAACCCTTCGTGCCCCTCGTCCCCAAGTGTTGCCTGGGAGTGGAGTTAAACATCAGTCTAGAACCTCCAGGAAGGTTAACACCTGAGGATTTTTGTTCACCATCATAGTCCCAGCGCCTGACACTCAGTGGGGCCTTCACATGCTTGCTGATACCATCAAAAGAACAGATTCTTTGCAGCCTTGTGCACTTAGGCTTTTACCCCATAAAACAAAAGGCTGGATCACAAAGTTAAAGCCTTATAGTGGGGCATCCACGGTCCTAGAGGGTGTGGAACGTGAGCTTCTTGATTCTAGGTTCGGTGACTTTCCAGAAGGATGTTATCCCTGCTACTACTGTGCTAGCACAGGCCGGAATCTTAACTCCCGGAATCCTCACGACTTCATCTGCATATGCCTGAGACCTGGCCTCATGCCAGGCACATATTAGGACCCACTAAGGGCCCATGGAAAGGGTGTATCTGAATATATTCTACTTCTAATCCCAGGAAATATATTCTACTAAATAAGTACATAGAAACACCTCTGTTCTTATAGACACAGGAAAATAAACATTAACTGGATGTATAAATGGAATTTTGGAGTTGAAAAGGACCTCCCTCAGCTGTCAGTTCCAAACCTCCCTCTTTATACCTGATGAGAGGCCCAGAAAGGACTAGTCATCTGCCTGGCCATATGAATAAGAACTAGGTCTCCTGAGTAATAGTCCACAGCTCTTCCTCCACCACCATGCTATCTGATAATTAAGTTCTTGCTCAAAATGCCCCTACTTGGACTATTAACAGAAGAGAAGGCAACTTGTGTGCTTGAAAAAGCTAATGTGCTCAGTCTTGATTGTGGCTTGGGAACTTTTCAAGTCATTAGGAAAGGGGTAAAAATGTCAAGGAAACGTCCCTGCAGAGAAATTTAATTGTACAAAGTAGCGAATTGTCCTTTACTATCCCTCAGGAACAGAAGCAATTCCAGCTCATTGCCCAACAGACAGGCTCTGCTCCTTCCCATTACATTCAGTCCTGCCCAGAGCAGGCTGAAGGTTTAAAAGGCCTACCTGACAAATGTGCTATAAACCAGAGTAATTTTAAGTGCTGGGTAGAAAGGTCAAGTGCAGTCCTGAGCAATGCCTAACATTGTCACCTATCACACAGGAAAAAGTATAATTCGTTCCATTTTTTAAAAATTTCGATTTTTAAATCCATTAGTCCAAGAAGGATTTGACTTTGATGTTTAGGAAGGGGATGGAACCTACAGGCGGAGACTCCTGTCCAGGGTTCGGGACCAGCCATGGACCTGGAACACCCTTTATTTTGCACCCGTTGTCTTCTGCACCGTCTGGATAGAAGTCAGTCACCTCTAAGGCAGGGGAGCAGGCGGTTCTGCAATAGAGTGAGCAGACTTGCAAGACAACAAATTCTTTTATTTGCCATTGAAGAGCAACGCAGGTATCCAGAGATAGGGTGTACTCTCTAATCTGACCTCCCCGCTGGGGTAATGCCACAAAGGCTTTGTTGTTCAGTGGCTGTAGGCACAGCAGCTTCTCAAAGAAAAAGAGGGTTTCCTACAAAGACTTATGTGAGGCTGACGGGGGAGAGGACAATTAGAATGGAAACAGTACCAGGGCACTCAGCTTCCCTAACCAAGTTCAATGCTGACACACATTTCCCTGCGGTAGAAATACCCGAATGTTACAGAGCTAAGACTATCTGCCCTTAACTCCTTTTCAGTATCAACAAAATTTGGGGATTCTTTTCAGGAAAGCGTCTGTAATTTTTTGTTTAAGGAACAGGATGGCGATGGCAGACATTTAAGGCCATTTATCCATCAGCTCTGTCTTCCCCTTGACTATCTTAATGCCTCCTACCTACCCAACTTGGTGAGACAGACTATCTGACTTCAGGCTATTTCCAGGCCTCCCTTGAGAGGAAACACTGTGTACATAAGTTGATGGCACTGCTCTCCACACGTTTTCCTTAGGAGTTCCACGGTCAAGGCAACAGTGACAGCTAGTCATCCACAGTGATGTTTCGGAAAAGGTACGCCATGGACTCCCCATTGTGGATTCTCCGAATTGCTTCAGAAAGAATCAGACTGATATCCACAGTCTTTATCTTGGGACACTGCAGCTTCTGCACCTCGTGAGGGACAGTGTTCGTCACCACCACCTAGTCATTGCAGCAGTGGAAGATAAGCACTGTTACTGATGTGTCCCCAACGTGGTCACCCAGAAAAGTCTGTCCCACATTTAGTTCCCACAGCCCAAGTTCCAAACTACAAAACCTTATTCCACCGAGTATAGTTTTTACAAACCAAACTTAACTGACCTTATACAAGAAAAAGGTTACACGGTTCAAAACATAAGATTACGAAGGTCACGGTCTACTTATGCAGAAATGGTAGGGCGAGCCCCGGCACCGTGCAGCACGGGAAGAATCCAAGTCTTGAGAGAAATGCTACCAAGGTACCGAACTATACTGAGACACGAACCATACCGAAGTACATAAAGCGAACCTTTATGAAAATAGACATCTATTCCTAACTATACATCTGTCCCAACACACTGCTAGCCACCAAGGGCTAGAATTACTTCAGAGGTCCTCTGGAGAGGGGTTAAGTAACACTGATGGAATCATTTTACTATTCACAGAAAAGAGAGCAGCAAATTCTAGGCCCATTAAGCGCAGACAGACCTCGTCAATGGAGGACTCCTCGATCAGGCGGGGGGCCTCCGCAGACAAGATGCCGTGAGTGGCCATGACGTAGATCTTGTAAGCACCTCTCTCTTTCAGGATCTCCGCAGCAGCAACAAAACTTTCCACATCATCAATAATGTCATCCTGAGAAGAGACCAGAGTGAGTAGTAAGGAGCTACCCTCTGTCTCTATAAACACACTCCTCTTTGCTCTTCTCTGCACTTTGTTTCAGAGGATCTCCAAGTGGAGATCAGAGCCACCTGCCTGGGCCCAAGATAGCACGTCGGGCAGGGGCAACAACCGTGTGGACTGTGCTTTGCGTGGCTGTCAGTACAAAGAGCAGCAAAGCCTGGCAGTCACATGTGACATGCACAGCTGGAGTTCTAGACTGCCAAGACTCATTTCCCTGTTGCACACTTCTGATTAACCCGACATACCTGGTGTCCCATTTACTTTTTCTCAAGACAAAGTGAGATGACAAGAACACAGAAATAAAGCAAACCATTGTAATCAGGCCCAGCAAAGGCATTTAGAGCGGGGAGCAAACAGATCATGCTGAAGTACGAAGAATGAGACACTTGTTCTCATTAGTGAAAATGGAACCGCTCATCTTTAGTTCCTCACGTGGCCCTAAAGCTGGAGGTTGAGTAGGGTAGGTCAGCTGCTCTGGTGGAACCTAGACCCCTTAAGACAAAGCTTATTTATTGGGGTTGGAATTTTCTTACAGGAGATCCAATGCTCTTTTTACATCTATCTGTAGGTTATAATAATCCCTGTTCAACTACATAAAAATTTCTACTTGTCCTAAAGGAGTTTGGGTGAGTTGGAGTTGGGTGAGAAAGGACATTTAACTCCATCATCTTTACTAGAAATGTAATCCCAAAGTGGACAAGCCACAAAGAGCCAGCAGTGCCATCCGGGCACACGGAGGGGGACACATGACCGTACCACTATGATTGCGATGCGCCCGCCAACATCTCCGACTACGGTTATCGGTGGCTTCTCTTTGGCCATCATCACTAGCAAAATAAAACAAACCACAAGATTCTAGTTAGTCATGTGTCACTAAATAAATATAATTGCAACCCCATTCCCTGGAAGCAGTGAAAAAAAAAATTATTAAAAAAAAACAAAAAACAAAGGGCAACCCTCTTGGGTCTCCTCCCTCCTCAGGAGCTTTGTACTATCACTTTGCTGTCACTCAATAAACCTTGTTTTGCTGCCCACTCCCCCCAATCAATCAATCAATCAATAAGGCGGGGGGGGGGAATTCTCCAAAATGAATCTGGGGTCTCTCAGAAATAGATTTTCTAGGGGCGCCTGGGTGGCTCAGTCATTAGGCATCTGCCTTTGGCTCAGGTCGTGATCCCAGGGTCCTGGGATCGAGTCCTGCATTGGGCTCCCTGCTCAGCGGGAAGCCTGCTTCTCCCTCTCCCACTCCCTCTGCTTGTGTTCCCTCTCACGCTGTGTCTCTCTCTCTGTCAAATAAAATCTTTAAAAAAAAAAAAAAAAAGAAATAGATTTTCTGGAGCAGTGCTGTCCAATACAAACAGGTGAGCCATATGTAATTTTACATTTTCTAGAAGCCACATTAAAAAGTAAAAAGAGGGGCACCTGGCTGGCTCAGTCAGTGGAGCATGCAACTTTTGATTTCAGGTTGTGGGTTTGAGCCCCATTGGGTGTAGACATTATTTAAAAATAAATTTTTTAAGATTTTATTTATTTGTCAGAGAGAGAGAGCATAAGCAGGGGGAGAGGCAGGCCGAGGCAGAAGCAGGTTCCCCGCTGAGCAAGAAGCCTGATGTGCGCTCAATCCCAGGACCCTGGGATCATGACCTGAGCCGAAGGCAGACAGACGTTCAACTGACTGAGCCACCCAGGGCGCCCCAAAAATAAAATCTTTAAAAAAAAAAAAAAGTAAAGAGGGACGCCTGGTTGGCTCAGTTGGTTAAGTGTCTGCCTTCGGCCAGCTCCCTCTCCCTCAGCCTGCCGCTCCCCCTGCTTGTGTGCACTCTCTCTCACAATAAATAAAAATCTTAAAAAAAAAAAAAAGTAAAGAGAAATGAGTGAAATTAATAGATTTTATTTTACCTGGTACATAAGATATTTCAGTATGTAACTGAGAAGCAAATCTATTAGAGATATTTTACCTTTTTTTCATACTAAGTCTTCAATATCTGGTGTGCATTTCACAGAGACAGCACTTCTCAGTTGAGACTAGCTAGCCATGTTTCAAGAGCTTAAGGGCCACATGTAACTACCAGCCACCGGTCTTCAGACAGCACAGGTCTAAAGACTGAGTGGCAGAGTGAGGAAGATATTACCACACACAGAAGCAGCACTGCAATGCCAGGCAAAAGAGAAATAATCTGACTCTCGCTAAGACTGATAAATGTAAAATATCACTGATAATTACTGATAATGTAAAATAAACGCCACTCTGTAGAAAACCAAACAGGTAAAGGCTGCCAGACAGAGAGCCAGCTTTACTTCATTTTCTTTTATTTTTTTAATTTATTTATTTTTATTTTTTTTTTAAAGATTTTATTTATTTATTTGACAGAGAGACAGACAGAAGAGCACAAGCAGAGGGAGTGGCAGAGGGAGAGGGAGAAGCAGGCTCTGCACTGAGCAGGGAACCCGATGCGGGACTCGATCCCAGGACCCTGGGATCATGACCTGAGCCGAAGGCAGACGCTTAACCATCTGAGCCACCCAGGCGCCCTACTTCATTTTCTTCCAAAGTGACTTTATTTGGACAATGTAACCTTATTATCACATAACTACACGACTGACATCATAAGATTCCTGAAAATCAGGGACGTGAAGACAGTAACTATGACTCCATCATTTCTTCCTGATTTTTTTTTAAAGATTTTATGTATTTATTTGAGAGAGCGCGCGCGCATGAGCAGGGGAGGGGCAGAAGGAGAGGGAGGAGCAGACTCCCCGCTGAGTAGGGAGCCCCAACGCAGGGCTCGATCCCAGGACCCTCAGATCATGACCTGAGTGGGAGGCAGACCTGTAACCGACTGAGCCGCCCAGGTGCCCCCATTTCTTCGTGATTTGACTGGCCCTTAAAGTATGGGCCTCCTATCTCACTACCTAATTTATACCTGGAAAAGGCCCATCCATGTACAGACAACTCCAGGATAGAGAAGGGAAGTAAGAATTCACCCTCAAGGAGCGCCTGGGTGGCTTAGTCGTTGAGCGTCTGCCTTCGGCTCAGGTCATGATCCCAGGGTCCTGGGATCGAGTCCCACATCGGGCTCCCTGCTCTGCAGGGAGCCTGCTTCTCCCTCTCCCACTCCCCCTGCTTGTGTTCCCTCTCTCGCTGTGTCTCTCTCTGTCAAAATAAATAAATAAAATCTTTAAAAAAAAAAAAAAAAAAAGAATTCACCCTCAAAAGAAGGTTAGCAAACAGAAAGAGAAAGAGAGAGAGAATTTCAGAAGAACAGGCTAAGTATTCTTTTAAAGCTTTTTATTATTCTGAAATATTAAACCAGCAGTGGGAGAGGGACACAAGAATAAAACTCAAAGTAATTCTCTAGGTTAGCAACTATCAGCAAATAAACCATTTTAGCAGATTCCTATCTACAGGTACTGTGAATTTCAAAGAACAGGTGTGCCTTTCTACATACCAGCACATTGGCCAAGCTGAAGTCCAGCACTATTTTACTGGCAAATTTCAATCAACATTTCCTGATTTCCCATCCCAGAAACAAGGGCAATTTTTTGAATTTGGGCAGTCAAAAAGCTCTGCATACAACTACCACTTAAAAGAAGGAGAAGATAAACCACAAACATTAGGAAAGGCTTCCCTAAATTCTGTCTTAAATTAAGCCATGTGGGGGGCACCTGGGTGGCTCAGCCGGTCAAGCGTCTGCCTTCAGCTCAGGTCATGATCCCAGGGTCCTGGGATCAAGCCCGGAGTCCAGCTCCCTGCTCAGTGAGGGAATCTGCTTCTCCCTCCCCCTCTTTCCCTCTGCACACGCCCCCCACCCCCGCTCATGCTCTTTCAAATAAATAAATAAAATCTTTTTAAAAATTAATTAATTAATAAAACCATTTGGGTAGATGGCTGTGTTGACCTACCCACTTCTCAAAGAGATGTGGTCCCTTTTCTTGACCATTTTCCTCTGTAAAAAGAGAAAAAAATTGCAAACCAGTATCCCTCATCAAAGACCAATAAAAATTCAACTCTAGTTTGATGAGGAAAACATGTCACAGTGCTCCTGTTTACTTTTCTGTTAATTCTCCTTCTCCCAAAAAGCTTCTATCAGTTTGGAATGAAAAAACACAGGCATGGCCAGGACAGAAGCTTAAAAGGCTTTTAAAAAGCAAGCCTCTCTCCCGGTATGTTCATTCTCTGCTCATTACTGGTTTTAGGATCTGGATAAAACTGAACATACAATTTGGTGGCTACTAAAAAACAGAAACAGACTTTATTAGTAGGGTCAAGGGAAATGAACTGTACCCCATAGGCTCTTTTTTTTTTTTTTTTAAAGATTTTATTTATTTATTTGACAGAGAGATAGAGAGACAGCACAAGAAGGCAGAGAGGCAGGCAGAGGGAGAGGGAGAAGCAGACTCTCCACCGAGCAGGGAGCCCGACATGGGGCTCGATCCCAGGACCCTGGGATCATGACCTGAGCGGAAGGCAGCCGCTTAACTGACTGAGCCACCCAGGTGCCCCCCCATAGGCTCTTAAAAAAAAAGCCCCAAATTTTCTAATACGTTGCCCCAAAAATAAAACTCTGAAAATTCAAAATTTTCAGTAGAAGTAAGATATGTACTGGAGATTAAGGATAAAGGATGCTAAAACTACCCTATGTTTAAGATTCTGTTCCCTTTCTTCATTTTCTCAAACAAAACCCAATCTGTTTAAGAATAAAATGAGAGCGCCTGGGTGGCTCAGTTGGTTAAACGACTGCCTTCGGCTCAGGTCATGATCCTGGACTCCCGGGATCGAGTCCCGCATCGGGCTCCCTGCTCAGCAGGGAGTCTGCTTCTCCCTCTGATCCTCCCCCCCTCTCATGCTCTCTCTCTGTCTCATTCTCTCTCTCAAATAAATAAATAAAATCTTTAAAAAAAAAAAAAAATGAATTGTGTACCATTACTTATGGCCAGGAATCACAAACTACATCAACTTACTGTAGTGAAAATGTCAATTTATCAAGTGACCTCAAATCTTGAAGGAAGTAGGAAATTATCTTTTGCTTTTAAAGTTAGCATTTTCTACATAAAATGACACTGCATTCACAACCATCCTTAAGTTTTACACAGTCTCTTTCACTCTCTCCCCAGTCAATTAACCAAACCTTCCTCTCTTAGAATATAGGATGAGAAAGGACCAAGAGGAATTACTCATTCCTTATCCATTTTGATTTTGGTCTATTTTTAGTTCAGTGGAAGGTCAAACTTTATCAACAGACTGACATTAAAAAGAGATAGAATGAAATAAAGTCTCCAGTAGGACTGGAACTAAAATTATTCTCAAGCTCATGACTTTATCCACGTGCAAGCAAATCAAAACTGACATCTAGTAGATGCTCAAGAGGAGCTAATGTCTGCAACGACGTGGATGGAACTGGAGGGTATTATGTTGAGCGAAATAAGTCAAACAGAGAAAGACATGTATCATATGACATCACTAATATGAGGAATTCTTAATCGCAGGAAACAAACTGAGGGTTGCTGGAGTGGGGGGTG
>NC_138383.1:4836881-4854718 GCF_054177405.1 Leptonychotes weddellii | reverse complement strand
CTTAATCGCAGGAAACAAACTGAGGGTTGCTGGAGTGGGGGGTGGGGTGGGAGGGATGGGGTGACTGGGTGATAGACACTGGGGAGGGTATATGCTCTGGTAAGTGCTGTGAATTGTGCAAGACTGTTGAATCTGTACCTCTGAAACAAATAATGCAATATATGTTAAGAAAAAAAAAAAAGAAGAAGAAGAAGGTAGCAGGAAGGGAAGAATGAAGGGGGGGAAATCGGAGGGGTAGACGAACCATGAGAGACGATGGACTCTGAAAAACAAACGGAGGGTTCTAGAGGGGAGGGGGGTGGGAGGATGGGTTAGCCTGGTGATGGGTATTGAGGAGGGCACATTCTGGAGCACTGGGTGTTATGCACAAACAATGAATCATGGAACACTACATCTAAAACTAATGATGTAATGTATGGGGATTAACATAAGAATAAAAAAAATTAAAAAAAAAAAAAAAAGAGGAGCTAATGTCTGTTTTCACTTTAGTGGTGAAAACCACATCTTCATTTGTAAAATTATCAAGCCAGGAAAATCAAGCCAAAAAAGGTGACTTTCTCTTTTTGCGATCCAAACTCTTAATTTTCACCACTGTGGCAAGCACAGAGCAGTGTTTAGAGAACCACTGACATATAATCCTTTCAAGTTCATCAGATGCCCTTGCCATCAGGATGGAATGAATTCTATCTTACAGAACAGAAAAATTTATACAACTTCACTTTTAATTTCTCAACTTTAGCACTACCGACATTCTGGCCTAGAGAACTATTTGTTACACTCAAAGGACATTCCGTGGCTTCTCTGGCTCTACACAAGATGCCCGTGGTACCCTCCCTCCAGCTGGGTGGAGAGACCAGAACGCCTTCAAACATTGTGAAATATCCTCGGGGCGGGGGGGGCGGGACGACACAAAACCAAAGATTCTGAGAGTGAATACTTTTGGTCTTGTCCTAGCACTCCAGTATCTTCAACCTCATTACTATTTTATTTTATTTGAGAGAGAGTGCATGCGTGCGGGCAAGCAGGGGGAGGGGCAGAGGGAAAGAGAATCTCAAGCAGATTCTGTGCTGAGCTGGGAGCCCAACTGGGAGCTTGATCCCACGACCTTAAGATCATGACCTGAGGGCGCCTGGGTGGCTCAGATGGTTAAGCGTCTGCCTTCGGCTCAGGTCATGATCCCAGCGTCCTGGGATCGAGTCCCGCATCGGGCTCCCTGCTCCTTGGGAGCCTGCTTCTCCCTCTGCCTCTCTCTCTCTCTCATGAATAAATAAATAAAATCTTAAAAAAAAATTATAAAAAAAAAGATCATGACCTGAACCAAAACTAAGTCAGTCACTTAACCGACTGAGCCACCCAGGCACCTCCTCATCCTCATTACTATTTTTTAAAAGATTTTATTTACTTATTTGAGAGTGAGCGAGCGCACGCACAAGCAGGGGGAGGGGCAGAGGGAGAAGGAGAAGCAGGCTCCCCGCTGAGCAGGGAGCCCGATGCAGGGCTGGATCTCAGGACCCTGAGATCATGACCTGAGCTGAAGGCGGATGCTTAACTGAATGAGCCATCCAGGCGCCCCTCATCCTCATTACTATGAAGTAAACTATTATAACATACTGGAAGCGTAACTGATACATAAATACAAAGCATATTTAATTTGGAAAGTACAATTACACAAAACTAGCATTTTTTTAAAGCATTCCCTTGCCCAAATCTGTAAGAAGGAATCAGAGAATGATCCTATGGCAACTGTAAAAGTTGTAATGTAAACACACTAACAGGTCTATGAGGGAACACACTGCTGTACACCACCATATAAAATATTACACTAATTTGGCAATATCTATCAAAATAACCTTTGACCCAGTAATTTTATTTCTCGGTTTTTATCCTGTAAGTACACTGAGTCACTTACGAAAGAACATAAGTCAAGGTGAGTCATAGGGACTAACGTGTGGTGACTGAGTGCATACTCCAAAGCCCACATCTTGGTTTGTAAATACCACTTTCCACTAAAGGAACTGGGGCTGCTCGTTGAAATGATGATTCCACAGCTAAGAAAGTACAAGATAAATATGGAACATCTAGTTGGACCAGGAAGTATCAAAAAATGATACGAACATGTCAAAAGAACACAGAGAGGGGCTTGAAGAGGCTCCCTCTGGCCAAGTCTAAGACAATATGAACATTACAATAAATAGCATTGGATTAGAACACCCTGAATAAATTAACATTCTATGAATCCACTCTGATATAAGTGAATGAATAGGGAAGAAGTGGAATTGGAAACATCACCACTTGATCACAATCATAGTAATAACTGATTCAACCTAATATGAGAAATAAGCCTCAATAAAGAGATATTCTATAGAAAAACTGGCCTGTATTCTTCAAAAATATCAAGGTCATGGGGTGCCTGGGTGGCTCAGTCATTAAGCATCTGCCTTCAGCTCAGGTCACGATCCTAGGGTCCTGGGATCGAGCCCCACATCAGGTTCCCTGCTTGGCGGGAAGCCTGCTACTCCCTCTCTCACTCCCCCTGCTTGTGTTCCTGCTCTCGCTATCTCTCTGTCAAATAAATAAAATCTTTAAAAAAAAAAAATATCGGGAGGGGGGTGGGAGGATGGGTTAGCCTGGTGGTGGGTATTGAGGAGGGCACATTCTGCATGGAGCACTGGGTGTTATGCACAAACAATGAATCATGGAACACTTCATCTAAAACTAATGATGTAATGTATGGGGATTAACATAAGAATAAAAAAAAAAAAATCAAGGTCATAAGAGACCAAGAACAGAGGAGCCGTTCCAGATTATATGAGACTAAAGAGAAAGGTCAACTGAGTCCGATGTGTGATTTTTATTGGGTTCCAGGCCAGAAAGAAATGATTTTCCTTTGCTCTAAAGGATACAGTGGGACAACTGGTAAAATATGAATACGGTCTGCAGATTAGGTAATAGTATTGTAACAATGTCAGTTTCCTGAGTCTGATAATTACACTGTGGTTATGTAAGAGAGTATCTGTTTTTTGAAATATTTACTGAAGCATTTAGGAATACAGGACATTATGTCCACAACTCATCTCAAATGGTTCAGAAGAAAAGAGTATGTATATAAATGTTAAATCTGGGGCCTCTGAAGAGTAGAGAGGAATTCTGTATTATTCTTTCAACTTTTCTCTAAGACTGCAGTTTGTTCAAAAGAAAAAGCTTCGTTCCAAACCCCAGCTCCACCAGCTCCCGGCTGTGCTCAGTTGCCTCACTGGCAGAATGAGGGATAACACAAGTACCTACAAGATTGTGTGAAGTCTGAAGATCTACTAAAGAGCTTAGAAAACTCTGGACACAGAAGGGCTCAAAAGATGTTTATTATTGGCGCTTTTTCATAGCCAAAGACTGGAAAAACTCACATGTTCGTCAACAGGGGACTGATTAAGAAAATTTTTGTCTATCCATAAAATAGAACACTCACGAAACTGTAAAAGACTGAGAGAGCTGTACAGATTGATGGGGAAGGAGCTCTTGAATGAGAAAAGCAAGGGGTAAAACAATGTGGTTTAATATACTCCTGCTGTGTGAAAATGAGACAAAGAGAAATACATTATTTGCCTGCATATGCATAGAGCCTCTAAATGGATATAAGAGACCAACTACACTGGGTATCAGAGTAGCTGGTTGTGGGGCAGGGGGAAAGAAAAGTTTAGGTGGGGTAGGAAAGTTTTTTACTATAAAGAATTTTATACTTCTTAAATTTTGAAATATGGGAATATATTGCCTAGTCAAGAACTTTAATTATGAAATCCTCAAATAAAATAAAATGCTACAATACCAAAAATTTAAATTAAAAGAGTTTATTACTTGTTTCTCTTGTATAAAAAACCTCCAAAGTTTACACCTTAGACAGGAGCCTGTCTGAAGTAGCCTGTCTGGGGTATAACCATGCTGGTATTCCCCGCCCCCCCCGTTAATCTCTGTATGTTTCTGAGCTATGGCAAATAGATACAGATTTTAAAAAGAAATAATCTCCTTCCTCTAAAAAATATACTGTTATCTTCCAGTATAGAATGCCAGTTATTACCACTCAAAATCCATGGAAATAAATAGCCTCCACACTCCTGGATTAATAACAATTTAGTCAGGGGGCACCTGGGTGGCTCAGTCGGTGAAGCATCTGCCTTCAGCTCAGGTCATGATCTCAGTCCCAGGATCGAGCCCCACACTGGGGTCCCTGCTCAGCGGGGAGTCTGCTTCTCCCTTTCCCTCTGCCCCTCCCCCTTCTCTCTCTCTCTCAAATAAATAAATAAAATCTTTAAAAAAAAAATAACAACTTAGGGATCAGGTCAAAGGGTTGTATTACTAAAATAAGTGTTAGAAGTTACCTGGATCACCAAAGCCTGGTGTATAATCAACGGCTGCTATCGCCCACCTTACCAAAATATAAAAGCTTAAGATTTCACACCTACAATTTTTTCACTAAAGCTAAAATTACTTCATACTCTCTGAATGCTAAGTGCTACCCAGATTAGTTCAATTGTCCTTGCACAGTCTGTGACTGTAATGCCACCTCCTTTTACAAAAGGGGAAATCAATGTAATACCATTCAATTATCTAAAAAAACCAAGATGGGGTGCCTGGCTGGCTCAGTCGGAAGGGCATGTGACTCCTGATCTCAGGGCTGTAAGTTCAAGCCCCACGTTGGGTATAGAGATAACTTAAAAATAAAAATCTTTAGGGGAGCCTGGGTGGCTCAGTCGGTTAAGCATCCGCCTTCAGCTCAGGTCATGATCCCAGGATCCTGGGATCAAGCCCTGCATGGAGCTCCTTGCTCGAGGGGAACCTGCTTCTCCCGCTCCTCCCAGCTCAGTGCTCTCTCTTTCTAATAAATAAATAAAAATCTTTAAAAAAATTAAAATTTAAAAATTAAAAAAAAATCTTTAAAAAAATAAAATAAATTAAAAAAAAAAACCAAAATAGCATACATTCATATATGTATTAACTCCTAACCATTCATATTACTCAAAACTTTCTTCAATTTGCAAGTGAAATAACAGAGCTCATCTTACACGGCAACTCCAGACCCGGGTGGACAGTAGCATTTTTGACCATCGGGGGAGAATGGCGACCGTCATCCATGTCCAGCTCTGTACACTGGGCTTCACCGTGAATCACAGCTAACCCCAGACGGAGTCTCTCAGCGTATGACTGGGCCCTACGAGAAAGACAAGAAACGGGGAAATTCACGGGAAGAAAACCCAAGTGTTGCCATCTCATCACTATTAATCATCAAATGAAAACATAATTCAAACTTTTAGGGACACGCAAATGATTTAGACAAATCAGAAGATGAGGCCCAGACCAGAATGTAAATGCCTCAAGAGGAACAGTGAGGCACAGGAGACATGGGCCAGCATCTGATTCTAGATAATTTCGGTTCTACCCTTTGTCCAATATTGTAACACTCATCTTCAGAAGATGGAACTTTGTTCAAAAAGATCTCTTAAAAAACTACTGCCTAAAAAACGCTCATAGCCCTCCGCTGTCCTTTTCCTGAGAACCTGAAGGAAGAACTTCCTTTTCTCCCACAGGAAAACCGAGTAACTCAGGGACCGCCTTGTATTGTTTGGAGAATGGCGATAAGCCCTGGTGGGGAACAGGACAATAACATGGGGGAAGCTGGAGCCAATGAGTTTTTCCAGGCAATGTGACAACAGACCCTGAGTTCCAAAACAGCTCATTTTGACTTGAGAAGCTCCCGAAAGGAATTTTTATGAATGTCCAACTTCCTTACCTTTTGGCAGCATCAGGAGACTTAGCCACAATGACTGCATTCCTGTAATTCGGAATCTAGATTTGAAGGAAAAATAAGAAAATACTGAGAAGTTATCACAAACTAACACCTGGGTGCTGGTATGACACTTTTTCCTCTCATAACAATGATCCATACTAGCAAGCAAATAACACTAGAATTTCATGGACACGTTTAAAATTTAACACTTAACAATTAACATCATTGCAAAAGTACTGCTACTTCAAGAAGATAAAAAATAATTACTTCTTAACACCTTCATTTAAGACAACATAAGCAAATTGCTAAAGATACTTAGAAGGAAATCCATTTTTAATGGCTTTAAAAAAATGATCCTCCATGCCTACATGCTGACCCTATCTGGCTGCCTCAGGCATTGAGACTTAAGGGGAAGATCATCTGATGTGCCTTTCAATATTGAAATCTGATACCAGAAAAAAACTACATAGGGTCTCTTTTGAGGACAATGGGGTGTTTGCTGGTGGCTCCTCACTTCTTCCTGGATATACTGAAGCAGGAAAGGTGAGGCTCTAAGGTTGTCCACGGGAAAGCTGAAAAAGCCTTGTATTTCCTTTTGATGAAGATCCATAGTGATAATGTGAGTTAAACCTGAAATTTTAAAACAAAAAATTACAAAGTTCACCCCTACAAGTTAATGGCTACAGTGGACACAAATTAGACGCCCACTCCTGTTTCCTAACCGAAGATTGAGAGCAGGGAATATATTGTGAACAAGCACATTAGTTACAGACTTCATTGGTAACCTTAACAACACTCAATGAACTAAAGAATGTTGTCAAGCCTCAGGTAAAAGAGCCTATAACCTTCCACATGGACAGAGAGCTAAAGCAGAGAAAAAAGTGCTCTCCCCTACTATCATAACTAGCTTAGTCCTGAAAATTAAGAAAAATCAGGCAAAAGCAAAAATATTAATATGGAATTAATAAACACTGAAGAAGTAATGGATGTAAACAATAGTAAGGCCTTGATTAAAGAATCTAGGAAGAAATGTTAAAGGCCTGTGGCTGGAGCGGAAGGAATAAGAACACAAAAGCAAAGTAATAGACGTATTAGAAGAAAAATCCATATCGAAGAGTTTGGAACAATTTCTAAACATCATAAAAGAATGAGTGAAGGAGTACTCTTATAGAACAACAATAAAGACATACTCTTATAATCAGTCGTGCTGAACAAATAAAAGGTACATATATAAAAACATTGCAAATGGACAAAGGTCACTGCAACCATTCTAGAACAAAGAACCAGTATTACCCATTCCTCCCCAAACACTACACATTTTTAGAGAAAATGGAATCCAAATGTTTCTCAGGACTTGAATGTATATTAAAGTTTTTAAGTAAACATGCCAGGCAAATAAAATCCCAACTGCTATCAAGTGTTATTACATTGGACTCATAGGCCAGAAAGTATGTTACCGCTATAAAAACACAGAATAAAAGCAATGAGAATGGGCTGCTATACAGAAAGACGGTCAGAGAGGGAGGAAAAGGAGGATTATATAAACTGGAGAAGCAGTAAAAGAAAAACCCAGCTTTAATATTATGTACATAAATAGAATCTAGCTAATAACCAAGGCAAATAGGTAAATCTACACCTGCAGCTCAAAAGATCCCATACAGACGCCAGGATCGCGGCTAAAGTTTTCATGAGAAGAGGAGATGGCACAGAATGATGAAAAAGCCCAGGATTAGAGAAGAGACAACGTCACTGTCAAGTAAGACAAAGAGGAAAGGAAAACTAAGAGTTTATACCTTGGCTCACATATCCCTAACCAGAACTATCAAAAGTAAACAGGAAGAAAGCAATTAGTGAACAACACTTAAAGAAAACAGAGATCCCACATTAGCTCTCTGAGGTAGGGCCTAATCTCGTGCACAAAGAGTCCTAAATGACAGGGCGGGAACCCCGGGGCCTGTGTCCACACTCACCTGCTTTCGCCAGCATGGATGCCAGGAGCTTGCACACAATGGAACCCCTCTTCCTCATCTTGCTTTGCTTGCTGTAGGGGAAGTAAGGGATGACTCCGATAATGTTCCTGGCACAGGCAGTCTTCAGTGCGTAGGCCATGATCAGCAGCTCCATCACAGCTGTATTCACATCTCTGAAACAGGAAAAATTTGTATTTTGGGGTCAGGTTCATTGAAATGGCAGCATTTCAACCTGGGCTGCCAAGATGGGCATCATGGACATTTTGTCATCACACTAGCTGATGACGGCACCTCACCAATCCGGGGAAAGCTTATTAGCTCTTCTTTTGAGCCGTGGTTTGCATCTGCAGTCACGTAAATCCAGTGCCCAGTTATCCACGCTCACCTTTGCCTGGATCTTCTGTCGGTGACATGGTCACTGGGGTGGCACATGAAGCAGATGTCAGCTGGCGGCCAGGGTGAGCCAACACCTTGGGCCTGTCCCAGGGACCGTAGGCTCAGGCCAGCACACCAGCCCCTCGCTTCCTATGGATGCCAAGGGAAACCCACTGCCCTGCTGTTGAGCTGCCAGGGCCAGAAAGGATTTGTTCTCTTTGTTCTTCACAGGGTAGAGGGTAGGGGGCAGGATGGGGAGGTCTTGGATCCAAGTTTTCAAAAATCTCCTCATTCCTTTTTTCTGAAGATACACAGATGCCCGACAAAGATTACCCAGAGAGACAAAGAAAGAAATATGAATCTGGAAGATATTCAAAGGAAAGGCTACTTCCGATTTTAAGGAATGTGGATTGCTACCCCTTGCCACGACTGATCGAGCCTAAGGTGGGCTCTGCCCTTAAAAAAGGCAAGAACCTTAGGGTGGAGGGAAGCTCATCAGTGGGGCCCTCAGGAGCTGAGTGCCTTGCGTCACTCTACCCCACGTTGCCTGGAAAGGTCTGGGACTAGAGCCAAAAGTGGCCCTAACAGGATCCTCCCTGAGTTTCAAAAGAGGTGAGTTTTCAGAGAATGCAGCTCGTTGCTCCTGAGGGCGGACTGGGTAGGAGATGCAGTGGACCGGCCCTTGGGGACGGGGCCTGGCAGATGCCTCAGCCTGAGCTTGGAACAGACTCTCACAGCCAGGGAAGTGAGCTCAATGGCTGTGGTGAGGTACCCTGCCCGGGGGCCTCGTAACCCAGTTCAGATCACTTTCCCCTATCCTCCAAAGACAGGAAAAAAAAAAAATGGTGAGCGTCTTGAAGTCCTTCGGATACTCTTCCAATGCTCAACCTTCCCTCTCTAGCCTCTTCCCACTCCTCCTTGGATTATCCAAGAGTCCTCAAACACCCCCTCTTTTGGGTCAGGAGTGTATCTCCCTTGCCTTCCTGAGAAAGAGGATCATTTCCCATGTAGTTTCTATGTGAGGAGTAGACTCTCAGGTGTCAGTTCTTGAATTGTCCATATATAGCAGTGAGGCTGCCCTCATTTGGAGCAAAATGGAAAGCTTGCCATCAACATAGCAGAGACTTCATAATGCTTAAGTAGTTAAATGAAATATTCATCATGAGATTGCTTTTTAGCCTGAAGGACAGAGAGACCATATCCTCCCAGTCTCCCAGTTTGTTTGCCTCTCTCTCCAAGGGCGCCCATCCTTAGTACATCTGGGAGTGAGACACTGGAGACATCGTTGTCCTCTGACGGTGTTTTCCACGTCCACATTCAACTTAGAGAACTCCCAACCTCACCTTTGTAATTTGGAATTTTTTAAGTATTTCAGGGTTCTGTCATAAAAGCGTTTCTCCCAGAGGGTAGATATAATTGATTCAGGATTTGACTTCAAGACAACTACAACATTCCTTTCGGACTGCTGACAGGTTACACTATTTTCCAGTTGTTTCCTTCCTCTGAAATATATTGGAGCATTTTCCTCCTCATCCTCCCAAATTAATAATGTCCCAAGTCTGGCATCAAAAGGTTAGAGGACACACAATCGTTTGGTAAAATCAGGACAAAACACTTACCAAACACTTTCAAGGTACTTGGGAATTCATTATACTTGATCAATGTTAGTTCATTCATACATTCAACAAATATTTATTGAGCAACATGAATCAGGCACAGTGTTAGGTGGTGAAGATAAAATGGCAAACAAGGCTGATGACATCTCAAGAAAATGCCAGAGACCCACACTGGACCACCCTGTGGTAATCATCTGTCCCAAGAAGGAGCACATCTAACTCAATATTCTGCCTCCCAAAGGCTTTCATACTTGATTCCACAGAGGGGAGAGCGTCCCTTCCCCCATCCGTTCCCCCATCAAAACTGATGCCTGTGGGTTCTGAATGTTCAGCTGGAAGGCTACACAGTCCTTGAAGGATAGTGTGTAAATAACTCAGGAGTCCACATCTAGACCGAACACCGGGCATCATATACACTATAGCCGAAATCCTCTTCTGCATACAGACTGTCGGTCAATGTTAGAAATACAATCAGAGCTTTCTTAACCTTCCACTGGTGTGATAGCATGTGGCAGCATAAAAGTTCCACCGTCCGTGGCTTCCTTTTTTAAGATTTTATTTATTCATTTGACAGAGAGACACAGCGTGAGAGGGAACACAAGCAGGGGGAGTGGGAGAGGGAGAAGCAGGCTTCCCGCGGAGCAGGGAGCCCGATGTGGGGCTCGATCCCAGGACCCCGGGACCATGACCTGAGCCGAAGGCAGACTCTTAACGACTGAGCCACCCAGGCGCCCCCTGGCCGTGGTTTCTTACATCAGATGTCAATGCAACAATATACTCAGAGTTGAAGTTAATTTAATAGATTCTGGAAGAGTATCTGTCCAGGTGGTGGGCTTTTAGCTGGCCTTGTGACAGCATTTATAACACACAACCATAGGCTACAATGAGGTTTCGATAGCACACCACAAGGTGGGCCCAGATAGTAAGATGTTAACGTAACAAGATGAACAATTTCGGAAGGGCCTTGATTTCAGCGTAACTTTCCTTCCATTAATTACTAATTTCTGCCATGAGGTTTCATTTTCTACTTGTTCCTTTTCCTAATGACCTATGCCAAGGCATTCAACATCCTCCAGCCCAAGGCTAAGGAAAGCCTCCCATGCCCCACCCCTTTGGTCAGGAAGGCGACAAAAGAGCCTTTGTCACATTGGCTTTCCCCATTCACTGCCAGACCCTAGACAAATTGGACACCAGGCAGTTAATCTGTGGGCTAGCAGGGTGAAGAAAAGTTGGCTGGCAGCCTCTACTTTGTTTATCTGTTCCCTAAGACTGTTCCAAGTACATCCTGGCTAGTTCTTGTGGCCTTTGTATCTAAGTAGGACAATCTTAATTGTTTACCAACTGACTCGTTTTTTCTTTCCCCTAAGATAAGCACATCCTATATTACATTCGACCCTTACTGCTCTGTCATTTTTGATAGACAAAGACAAATGTAAGAAAACAGACACGGTCTATATACATCAACTGAACAGAGCGGGACTGCAAAGCGAGGCCAACACCATAGATGGAAGTCACAACGATACGGTGATGGGGTAGGATTTCCCCCACCCCCGACCCCAAGAATTAATCATCTGCAACAAATAAGTTGTAAATGTGCTTTTAGTGACCCTTCTTACGTTACACCAACACACTGGAGCTTGTAACATAAACAGGGAAATTGTCCTTCAAGAAACACTTGGTAAGCTTCATATCCATTTTACTTTCCTTGCTCAGTATAACTGAAAGCTCCTCGAGTATCACACATTTCACTCATGCAACAAAATCACTTCCTTCTGAATGGCTTTTTGCCATTTCCAAATACTTCAATTCCACCCTCAGCAATCAAAGATGTACCTTCAATGGAGTGGTCACAAGAAATAGGCTGCAAGCTCTGAGTGGTTTCGGAAGGTGAGCCCCAGCATCAGAGCTATCGGGGCGGCGGCCGCAGCAATGGCAATGAGGACAATGCAGCCTTACCCTTCGCCAAGGACAAAAGCCAGGGTGACAGGCACAACACCAGAGGGCAGCCTCGAGGGGTGTCCCAGGGCCCTCACTACGCAGCATTTTACTCCCGGGAAAGACCCACAGGTCTCCTCCTCCTTCCCAAGGTGCAGCATCGAGCAGAGCACTAGGCAAGAAGAATGCCATGACCAGGAGGCAACCAGCACAAAACCCAAATTGCTGGAGGACTAGCGGGCGACAGAGGAGTAGCCATCAACACTGCGCCCTATCTATCAATACTACAAAGGCAATTTCGTTTCCTGGAATCTTCCTGATCACCGCTAAGACAAATAGGACGCCTGCAGGTTTTTGCTGCAGGCACCTCCGTATAGGCTACTGATGACTGATTCACCCCACCCCCCCAGGGGAAGGGAGGGGCTGAAAGTTCCAACTCTAACGGGCTGTTGGTTCCCCTGGCGAATAGCCCCCATCTCAGCTTATCTAGGTGCTTTCCAAAAACCACCTCAGGTGTGGTTGAAAGGGGGCTTGTTAAATACAAAAGACACCTT
Source organism: Leptonychotes weddellii (assembly GCF_054177405.1). Taxonomy (NCBI): domain Eukaryota; kingdom Metazoa; phylum Chordata; class Mammalia; order Carnivora; family Phocidae; genus Leptonychotes; species Leptonychotes weddellii. The sequence goes on along the minus strand of NC_138383.1, from coordinate 4,842,492 downwards.
TATTGCTCTTACCCCTTAGGAAATTCCAAGGGTTTTAGGAACTCAGCACCAGGAAAGGAAGACCAAATATATATTTCTTTCTCTCTTTTTTATTTATTTTTAATTAAAGATTTTTTTTTAAAGATTTTATTTATTTATTTGACAGAGAGAGACACAGCGAGAGAGGGAACACAAGCAGGGGGAGTGGGAGAGGGACAAGCAGGCTCCCTGCCGAGCAGGGAGCAAGATGTGGGGCTCGATCCCAGGACTCTGGGACCATGACCTGAGCCGAAGGCAGTTGCTCAACAACTGAGCCACCCAGGCGCCCTTTAATTAAAGATTTTATTTACTTATTTGACAGAGACACAGAGAGAGAGGGAACACAAGCAGGGGGAGCGGGAGAGGGAGAAGCAGGCCTCCCACTGAGCAGGGAGCCCGATTCAGGGCTTGATCCCAGGACCCTGGGACCATGAACCGAGCAAAAGGCAGACGCCTAACAACTGAGCCACCCAGGCGTCTCTTTAAATTAATTAATTAAATGGGCGCCTGGGTGGCTCAGTTGGTTAAGCGACTGCCTTCGGCTCAGGTCATGATCCTGGAGTCCCGGGATCAAGTCCCACATCGGGCTCCCTGCTCAGCGGGGGGTCTGCTTCTCCCTCTGACCGTCTTCCCGCTCGTGCTCTCTGTCTCTCATTCTCTCTCTCAAATAAATAAATAAAATCTTTTTTAAAAAAAATTAATTAATTAATTATTTACATTTTAAGTAGGCTCCACACCCAAAGTGGGGATCAAACTCACAACCTTGCGATCAAGAGCTGCATGCTCTACCGACTGAGCCAGCCAGGTTCCCCCAAATATGTTTCTTATTACAAGTCACATTGTCAATGAGGCTCAGAATAGCTTCCAAGCCCGATGTGGTTTAAGGATGAAAGATGATACATGTAAGTGGGTGCACACTGCTGGCGTTTGGCGCCATTCTTATTATTGACAGTCTCAGGAATCTAAATTAACCAAGACATGAAGGTCTGCATTTTTCAAAGACACACATAGCCTAATTACCCCATTCCCTGGGAGGGGATGAGAGGAGATAATCCCACAGGGAAGGTCACCCTCAGGTAGGCTAGGATTTCCCCTAAGGGAAGGGGTGGCAGATGCTATCTACAATAGACAGCTAGAAATGGGCCACTGTGCAAAAAAAAAAAAAAAATACAGTGCAATCAAAAGCTAATAATGTACTATACGCTGACTAACTGAACATAAATAAAGTGAAAAACTGTCTTGATGGGTACAAATCGGCAGCAGTTATGCATTGTATTTAACAACAAAAAGCTTTTTAGCAGAGAGGAGCAGACATGGACTAGGTTCAGTGCATACGGAGGTAAGGAAGGTATTTTTCCCCTTGAGTGGTTTAAGCTTGGAGAGGAAGATCAATAGTACAATGTGACAAACAGGGTAGGAATGTTAAAAGCCTACAACTGGATTTTGGTAAGCATTCAGTTGAACATGCAAACACATTTATAGTGAAAGAAAACTCAATTGTTGTTTATATGATAACATAGTGACTTGCATCACTAAGATTTTTAGAGGAAAAGGGATACATAAAGTAGTGCTAACTCTTACCTGGGTATTGTCTGTATAATGAAAATATCTTGGCCACGAACAGACTCTTTTATTTCAACTCTTGTTTCTGAAAAATAAAAAAGTTCTACTGTTTAAGAAAAGCACTTCATGATACAATAATTAGGCAGCAGTTGGAGGGAGTAGAGATGCATCTAAACCAACACTTCATCTAGTGTACCAAAATAAATTCTCAATAGATCTCAGAATGACACGTATACAAAAAATGTGAAGCTAAAGGGAAAATAAGCCAAAAATATGCCAAAAGGCAAAAGTAACACCAACAGGTCCACAGAAAATCTCAAGGTTCAAAAAAGAAAATCCAACACCAAAATAAAGACGAGAGGCTTGGGGAAAAGTCTACAGCAAATAAGGAGGTCAAAGGTTAACATCCTTCTTTCAACAAATGCCAAGGCCTCCTCTGGGTCAGGCCCTGTCCTTGGGGTCCCAAAGTGGAGGACCTGGACCAAGTGGATGAAGACCGATCCAGGAGAGACAACACAATGCCAAAGGCTGGCAGACTCTTCAGGCCAATGTGCCAGAAAAAGACCAAGAGATGGGGTACCTGGTTGGCTCAGTTGGGAGAGTAGGCAACTCTTGATTTCAGGATTAAGAGTTCAAGCCCAATATTGGGCGTGGAGCCTACTTAAAAAAACAAACAAACAAAAAGAGGGGCGCCTGGGTGGCTCAGTTGGTTGAACGTCTGACTCTTGGTGTCAGCTCAGGTGGTGATCTCATGGGTCGTAGGATCGAGCCCTGCATCGGGGTTCCTGCTCGGTGGGGAGTCTGTTTGAGGATTCTCTCCTTCTGCCCCTCACTCCATTCGTGCACACTCTCTCTAATAAATAAATCTTATTATTTTTTTTTAAGATTTTATTTATTTGAGAGAGAGAACGAGATAGAGAGCATGAGAGGGGGGAGGGTCAGAGAGAGAGGCAGACTCCCTGCTGAGCAGGGAGCCCGACGTGGGACTCGATCCCGGAACTCCAGGATCATGACCTGAGCCGAAGGCAGTCGCTTAACCAACTGAGCCACCCAGGCGCCCCAAATCTTATTTTTTTTTTTAAGATTTTATTTATTTATTTGACAGAGAGAGACACAGCGAGAGAGGGAACACAAGCAGGGGGAGTGGGAGAGGGACAAGCAGGCTTCCCGCGGAGCAGGGAGCCCGATGCGGGGCTCGATCCCAGGACCCTGGGATCATGACCTGAGCCGAAGGCAGACGCTTAACGACTGAGCCACCCAGGCGCCCCTAATAAATAAATCTTAAAAAAAAGAAAAAGACCAGGAGAGAGAATAATAGGGCTGGGAACGATGGCCTCACCGCAAGCTGGAACGTGTACCGAGGAAGGGAGCACGGAACATGCAGAGATATGGGGGCAGAGTGTGCCACGCAGAGGGCTAGCCAGTTACCCGCTTGGAAAACGCAGCGAATGAGGAGGAGAGCGAGGGGTCAGATAGCCAGCGGGCGCCAGACCATGCAGGAGTCTGGACTTCATTCTAAGGGTGACAGGAGAGCCACTGGGGGAGGAGTTGAGGATGGGAGGGGGTGTGATCTCTGACTGCTGTGCGAAGAAAGCTGGACGGCGACAGTGGCACAGGAAGGCCACCCTAGTTGGTTCTGCAGGAGTCCCGGCAAGCAAGGACAGCGGTCCAGACCGGAGGGCGGCAGCGGAGGCGTGAGAAGCCGACAGACTGAAGGTGTATTCGTGAGTCACAGCGCACATGTCAGACAGGATGGATGATAAGCAGTGAGGGCAGAGCTCAGATCCCAAAGGGCCCTGTGTGGATGCTAAGGAGACCGGACTCTAGCCCGCAGGATTTCAGCAGGGATAAGTCAAAAACATTTGCATTTTGGAAACACCTTGGTGGAGGTGAGTAGAATGGCCTAGGGAGACTGAAAATGGAGGCAGGAAAGCCTGTTAACAAGCTACTGTAACAGCCAGAGAGAGGGAGAGAAGGAGAGGGGAGGAGAGGGAAGGAGAGGGGAGGAGAGGGAAGGAGAGGGAGGAAGGGAGAAGAGGCCTAGAACAGTGATGGAAGGATGGAGAAAAAGGTCTTCATTTTTTTTAAAGATGTTTTAAAGATTTATTTATTTATTTGAGAGAGAGAGAGTGTGCAAGCAGGGAGAGAAGAGAAAGAATCTCAAGCAGGCCCCTAGCTGAGCACAAAGCCTGAGGCAGGTTCAATCCCAGGACCCCGAGATCATGACCTGAGCCAAAACCAAAAGTCGGAGGCTTAACTGACTGAGCCACCCAGGCATCCTGATAAAGGTCTTCATTAAACCATCTTCTCCTCCTCTGGTGCTTATTTTCAGGAGATTCCCAAATGCCATCACCATAAATTAAGATCGTTATTGCTAAATAGACTAGCTCACCTATCTGCATTCACCATTAGGGGTTTTTTGTTTTTAAAGATTTATTTGAGAGAGAGAGAAGAGAGAGAGGGCAAGAGGAGGGGCAGAGGGAGAGGAAGAGAGAATCTCAAGCAGATCCCACCCACTGAGCACGACTCAGGGCTGAATCTCACCACCCTGAGATCATGAGCTGAGCAGAAATCGAGTCGGACACTTGATGGACTGAGCCACCCAGGTGCCCCCACCTTTAGGTTTTTAAATACCAACATCTCCTGTCTTGGCAGTAGATAAAGTTTCTAGTCACCAAGTAGAAAGTTACTAAGTATGGGGACGCCTGGCTGGCTCTGTCAGAGGAGCATGGGACTCTTGATCTTGGGGTCCTGAGTTCAAACCCCACATGGGTTGTAGAGATTACTTAAATAAAACTTAAAAAAAAAGTTACTAAGTGTGGAAGCTGGCTGAAGGATATCTAGGGGCTAATTATAACACACATGGAACTTATAACATCCTGGGTGTTAAGTGCTTTCCACTAAACTATCCAGTAAGTTACCTTTCCCGTTTCAAATACCTTGTTTTTTTTTAGATCCCTGAACATCATTATGTCTTAGTAATTTATCATAGATAGTTAATACCTTAGAAAGAAAAAAGGAAGCACAGGGTCATAAACCTAGGTTTCAACTTTGTAAAAATAGCTCCAAATTATTTTATATTAACTGGTCTCCGCAGGGCATTATAGTCTGAAGTATGTGGCCCCACTAGGGAGACTGATGATGCAGCATTTGCTAGGACACTGGCCATCAACAAAGGGCTTTCAAGCATTATCATTTAATGTTACAATTTTCCACAGAAATGCAAACGGAAGCAAAAATGGGTTATCAACCCAGGATGAGAGTCTACAAGAGACCTGAGAGCAAAATTTGCGGATGAAAGAACTCAAAGATGGTTTTTCAATAAGTCATTACTACCTGGTAACAGACTGCTCTTGATACCAGTTGATGACCTAATGAGACAGATAAATGTAAAAGGTATTTATCAAATGTAGCCCAATATAGAAGAAAAAAACATATTCTCTACATCTCTCCTTTTTTCATTGTATAATGACAGGACACTTGCATTATCTTGGGAAGAGGGGAAGGAGACTAAGAAAGAGAACAAAGAAAGAAATCAAGACTTGGAGGGAAGTAGAGCGTAATGGCTTAGACCTGATGTTAAAGAGAAAAATGTTTTTGTGTTGCACGTAATATCTGCCTTTTAAAAACATATCTGTTGGTGGGGCGCCTGGGTGGCTCAGTCGTTAAGCGTCTGCCTTCGGCTCAGGTCATGATCCCAGGGTCCTGGGATCGAGTCCCACATCGGGCTCCCTGCTCGGCAGGAAGCCTGCTTCTCCCTCTCCCACTGCCCCTGCTTGTGTTCCTGCTCTTGCTATCTCTCTGTCAAATAAATAGAATTTAAAAAAAAAATAAATAAGGGGCGCCTGGGTGGCTCAGTCGGTTAGGCAACTGCCTTCGGCTCGGGTCATGATCCTGGAGTCCCGGGATCAAGTCCCGCGTCGGGCTCCCTGCTCAGCGGGGAGCCTGCTTCTCCCTCTGACCCTCCCCCCTCTCATGTGCTCTCTCATTCTCTCTCTCTCAAATAAATAAATAAAATCTTTAATAAATA